>NW_026635101.1:1200000-1576720 GCF_028554395.1 Pezoporus wallicus | reverse complement strand
AAACCACGACAGTAGCTTAACTAAAGTTATTGTGACATACTACATGAGTATCCAGATGTATTTTTATATGAATGATTTTATTATTTACTGCCTGTACAATATATTCCTTTCGGTTTCCATGAGTTAGAAACCCTAACCTAGCAGCAACATACTAGCTTATGATCACTTTCATTTAGTTGACTTCTTTTTAATTATTTTTAAAGTTTTGTTGGATTTAATTTTATGCATCCTAGTTCAGTCCATAAAATTAAAACATTAATAACTGTCTCTGAGTGTTTAACCACATGAACTCTTTTTTAAATGAAGCTGTTCATTAAGCCAAGTTATTTGCATATTGCATGACATGCTACTGTGAAAGAGAGAAAGACTCATTCATATGTGATAGTGCTCATCCTATTATGCCTGAGACTCATGTCAGCACTTGCTTTGCAAATTCTATTTTTACTAGTTTATAGCTCAGCTTTATAATCTTTCTGTGGGCTGAAACTTGACAAAGAGTAACTCCACTCCAGAGTCCATTTGAGCACCAAATTTCAAATACATTTCCATAACTTTCTGAGCACGCATGACACATTGGGCTTTGTTCTTGTCAGCTCTTATAAGCTAAGAAAGGTTGGCAAATCCAGGCACCAGAAGACTAATACTGGCAATTCAAGAAGCATAGGGTTTTTTCAATTTGATAATGAGTTGATACTGCCTTGATGTGAACAGGTTAGGTACTGCTATACCTGACGCTTCGGGATTTAGAAATATCTGTGTATTACCTACCATTGATGCTAACTCAAAATGCTTGTTTTTTCTAAGATAACGCTGTGGCAAAAACCTTATGTGCACAGTTAAATAAATTGTATACAAGTAAAATACATATCTGTGTGCATGCATTGACCTATAATGCGTAATTTCAGATAGTTAAATTCAGATCAGTATAGATTAAAGTTCTATTTAAAGTACTATTTTCATATAAACACTCAGTTATTACTCCAAAAATCACATGATCAGAAAATAAACTTAAAATTTATAACCTCAAAAATCTTGTACTTTTCACCAATCATCAACTTTTAATCAAGTTCATTGAACAAGAAGGTCACAAAGTGTAGGACTCCAAAACCTGCATAACTATTCATCTGTTCTTTGTATCTATACAAGATGCGTTGCAAACATGAACAGACAGAAATACTACTTTCAGGAGAACAAAATCTATGGAAAAGCTTGCAGGTTTTGTAGGAAAATGATTTAACTATAAATTATATTTGAGCATGGAATTATGATAAGAGTTTGCAACGGTAATGGAGAACTAATAGAAAAGTATAAAGCTTGTGCACAAATATATTACAGGGTATGTCTCATACTCTCAGGTTTTACAGGTCTAACCAACAGTTGAAATTGGTTGAAATAGATGATACTATTCCATCTTTAAGATTAGATCTGATAATCCCAGTCATAATTTAAACAGTAATGTCTATCCTTAGTCATAAAGTATGTCAGTTAAGGAAGTGACTCTGAAGTGACTCTCGGATATATTTCACTTTAGTCCTTGAAGCATTATAAGTAATAGTGAATAACCATTTTCTGTACATCATGTCCATATAATTTATTTCAAACCATTTATTATACGATACACACACACACACCCTTCCCCTACCAACTTGTCCTGAGCCATGCTTTGTGCAATTTCACCTCCTATGAAAATGATTTCTTATCTTTGCTTATTCTTGTTACCCTTTTCTGGACTTCTCATTTTGTCACATGTGCACTGTGCTCAATGTTCAAGAAATGGGTACCTCTTGAGTGTATCTGGATTGAGACAAAGTGGCATAACTATGTCTCCCATCTTCTTTATTTCTTTTTTACTCATATCCCTTTTCAAGTTACTCAGGAAGATATGGCACAGTAAAGAAGGAAAAAAATCATCTATCGCTGATACTCTCTGGGACTTTCTGGTAACTTGAGCTCACCACAACTTTTTTCTTGTCTTTGAGTTGGCTATTAATTCATGAATTGATTTTTGCTTCTGTTAATTTAATTTTGCCAAGAGATTTAGGGAGGCATCGTATCAAACCAATTTTTGAATATCCTATTTCCTAAAAACAGCCTGGTCACCTTCATTCCACTCTCCAACTGTGATTTCAGGGAAAGCTAATAAAATTTCACAGATGTGCCTTCTTTCTTTCAAAAGCAATGTTGACTGTACATCCATTGTATCATACTTGTCTGTATGTCTTATAGCTCTGTCTGTATGTTTTCTTCCAATTTATCCACTAGATAAATCAGATTTTCTGGTCTATTGCTATTCAATAGACTCTCTTCCCTCTCACTGTAAAAAAGAGTCACACTGCATTTACAGTTCTCTGTTCTTCTGGTCCTGAGGCCACACAAAAGTTAATAGGTCAAGGAAAATTCTATTAGTTTTGTGCATATACTATGCAGAACGGTAGACAGTTACTACTCTCAAACTTTTGGCATTGATACTTAAATTTAAACCAATCTTTCAGATTCATTCTAACTAAAAACTCATATAGCAACTTCCCTAAAATAGCAGCTTTGTCCAAATAATTCTTTGTCCTTTTTCAGTTTCTATCTTTATTCATCTTGCTTTCCAAGAATGCTCCTTTCACTTCTTTACCATTTGTGGACCTACCAGTTCTGTAAAGGTCAATGTATTTGGAAAAGAAGTTTTATTTGTAGGGCTAGGGGTTCTTTTCCTTTTAGCAAGTTTTTCATTATCTTGTTAAAGAATTGCCACGTTGAAGTTTTAACTTCCTGGCGTGCCCTTTACTATTTCTTTCAGTAGGACACGTCTTACAAAAGTATCTTTTATTTCTAGTATCTTTCTTTACTCTCCTGTTAAAGATGCAAGCCTTGCCTCTACATCCTTGCCTCTCTTCTGCTCACTTCTCCTGTTGCCATTTTTGTGTAGTGTATGCATCTATTGTGTGTATTCTCCGTCACATCTGTAAGTGATTGAGGTGCTGCAACTAGTGCAGCCTTTTCGGTAGGTATTTCAACCAGCTGCTTCATTTCCCTCTCTACAGTGAAATAGAAAGAGAAATGAATTTTTGTGTAGTGGATTCTTTCCTTACCTAAATGTAAGCACCTTTTGGTTATTGCTAAAGAGAAGTAATGTTTTCCTACATGCTGCTTAGATGTTTTCCTTCAGCCTGTTGCTCTGAGAAGCTGTCTTTCAAAGTGTAGCAAATTTAGCAATGATCAGAATCTCTTGCTATCAGTTTAGGTTCTCCTCTTTTGATTTCTACTCACTACACTCATTACTACCATGCTAGTAGGTTGCCGAGTAACTGTATATATTCTAGTATTATAGCTGCTACACTTCTGTAAATTACCGCTTGATCTTCAGACTCATACTGACGCTGGTTCTTGTTGGTACAATTCAAGTTATTGCCTTATTTCACTCCATGCTTTCTTCATTTCTTCATCTGTCAGAACCACTTCTTGGACTTTATTTCAGTATTTCCAAGTGCTTTACTCCACAATATTAAGTGATTCCATAGATTATAACTTATTTTTCACCAACTCTGTACATGCCCAATGTAGCAATAGCCTTATTTAAACCAGTCTTTTCTGTCCATTCCTTTTATTTCTGGATTCTGATATTCATACAGAAGCACATGTATATTTATCTTTGTTCTTAATTTCATTTCATTGTGGCTGTTGTTCCATGTTTCCTACAAGAAACTTATTGATTTCTGTCCTGTCTTTTTCGCTGTGAATAATATTAATTTTTAAATTAATGTACCCCTGGAGGACGAAACACTTGCTGACTTTCAAGCAGTTTTTATTTTAATGATTTGATTCAGAGGTTTCCTAATTTGACATGCCGGAAGCCTTACTCCATTTTAGCTTTAGTGAAGCAATCCTTCCCTCCACAGGTTCTCTGTTTTTAATCCTGCCGTTTTTCTCAACTAGGGACCAAAGTTTTTCTGCTCTTGGGGATCTTACAGAGAAATGGTGCAGTACTTCATGGAAATCCCGCTCCTAGTTTGCACTTGACAGGTTTGAGTTGGTTTGGTTTGGTTTTTGTAACAAATGTAAGCTCCGCTTCCACATGAAAACCTGAATGATAACAGCTATCTGTAAGAAAGGACCTCTTTCTCCAATCAGCTGTTTATGAAAACACAAATCATTTCTTTTTTCCCCGAAATGCTCATCAAAATCAGCACATTACTGCAAAAGTTATGTCTCTACCAGAATATCCTAATTGCTGAAGAACTACTTACAACAAAAATTCCCGATAAGCTACAGAGGTATTACCACACCCTCAGGTATTAATGTAAGAATAGACAAAACAAAGTCACAGAAAAATCTTGCAAGTTTGATGATCTTTATGTGTAAATAAGTGTGATTCCTGTAGTTGAACAAGGTTATCTGAGTCTGCCTGTTCAGAAGTATTCTTAAATATTCATCTGGCAAATATTGCAAATACCAGAAATTCTTCAAATCCAACAAAGATGGCGTATGCTGCTACTTTATAGGCTCTTTTCTTCCCTGTTGATCACATCTCCTCTAGAAAGAGTTTTATTTTTATTTCTAAAATGATTTCAAGTGCTTCAAGAATTATTATTTTAAAGGAAAGAAAAACAAACAACAAACCATTGAGTGTTTTCATCAACCAGGGACAAAATAGTCAGAAAGCCCTTGTCCTGGGTTCAGCAGTAGCAGTCATTTTTCTCCTTCTTGGTAGCTGGTGCAGTGCAGTGTTTTGACTTTCAGCTCGGGAACAGAGCTGATAACAAGGGTGTTTTGATTTTGCCAAGGACTTTGTGAGCCTCATGCTCTGCCAGGGAGGAGGGGAAGCCAGGAGGAAGCAGAGACAGGACACCTGACCCAAACTGACCAAAGAGGTATTCCATACCACAGCATGTCATGCCCAGGATGTAACTGGGAGTTAGCCGGAAGGGCTGAGAGACTGCAGGGTTGGAGGAGGTATGGGTCAGTGCTTGGTCAGGCCTGGGGGGTGAGTTATCAGTCGGCGGGTGGTGAGGTGTTGTATTCTCTTCCCTTGTTATTTCCTTTATCATTATTATTATTGGTGGTAGCAGTAGTGATTTGTGTTATACCTTAGTTACTAAACTGTTCTTATCTCAACCCGTGGGAGTTGCATTCTTTTCGATTCTCCTCTCCATCCCTCCGTACTTTAACAAAGCGTACTTTAACAAAGCCTTGACCATGGTTTCCGTGAAACTTGCAGACAGGCTACAAAACTGAAGGACTCCATATGGAAGTAAAGTCTTTTTTGTCCTTGAACACCACCTGGTCCTAATGTCTGAGTATTTAACATAACCTGATTAACCACAGTGCTGTTTTGCACATTGCCAAATTAGAAACCTGCAAACCTACGGATGTCAGTAGTTCATAATAGAGGCCTCCAAAATACGAGAACAGGATGATACTAGAGTCCCCAGAGGTACAAACACAAATCACAAAACCCCGTTACTAATAGCTGCAACAAAGGGTGGTATCTTTTTTGCTGTGTAAATGGAAATTGCAAAGAACTGTGTAACAGCCCATTGATGCTGATTAATGTCAGCAGCAGAGATATCTTTGGGATGCAATTGGGAGGGTAGAGGGAGGAGAAGGGAAAGAAGAGGGAAGGGGAAAGGAGGTTGAAGTTATAATTTGCAACTGTAGAGCTCATTTCTAAAATCTGCAATGTATTTCTGAGACTGCTGAAGGTTTAAGATTTGCTATAAGGCAAATTTGGAACTGCCGGTGTCAACATGCAGAAGTTCATGCAGGACGTTGTTTTGCAGTAGGAATATGCAATGTAGCAAGCAGAATTTTGTTGGATTTCTGGCTTTGGTATTCATTGAACCAAAGAAGCATGGAAGTATGGAAGTCAGAGGGACTGCATGGAAAGAGGGGTGAACCTGTATTTTTTGAACTGCAGAATCAGAAAATGTGCTGGCATAAATTTCTGGAATAAAAGCTTTCAAAATTTTCATAATGTTTTTATTAATAAATCTATATACACTGAAAAGTCAGTCACTTTACTAGAAAAGAAGCATAGTTGTTCCTGCCTCAGTTTTCAAACTGTAATTGTTTTGCACCTGTCTAGTCTTACACTGAAGGATCTAAAAAGCAAGTTCTTTCAGAAGTGCAATTATCTACTTAAAAGGGAGTATTGTTAAGACAGTACTGAAAGCTTTAGAAAATCCTTGCCATACTCTTTTTTTTAGGATTAAGGAAGAAAAAATTAAGTACCTTTAGGGTTCAGGCAACAGTTTCGTGGCAGAGAGAATATAATTTTGGTCTCTGATACCTAGCCGTTGCCTTCCTGAGTAACAGTGCATGGATGAACACCAAAAAGTAATTGTATCATATCTGGTGTTATTCATTGTGCTATAAACCTGAGCCCTGGTAACCAGACTGCACTTAGCCTGTATCACTTACAGCATGAAAACCATTCTTTCGGACCAGCTTTAACATCTTTAAAAACTAGTCCCACTATGAACTCCATCATCTAATGTGTTTGATACTTTGCAAACTGAATGGACTAAATGGCACATGATCAGTTACCACGGCTTCTACTAATGAGCAGTAACTTGCTATAGTGTGGTAACTCACCCACTTCCAGCATATGCTTACACGCTAAGAAAATATTCAGAACTACCCTGAGCCTTTTCTAGCTAAGTCTTCCAGACTGCCACCCATCTGCTGCTACCAAAAATACGAACTCACTAATACATTTGATTAAATGGATTCTACTGCCACCATTTCATTTGAAGTTTTGGTGAAAACAACAGATAGCAGCTTTGTACTTCTGTAACACTCCAGATGGTGATAATTCTTTTCTAAGCATCCTAGGACTGCAGGTAGAAGTATGTTGACAAAACACATCATTGAAATGTTAACACTGCTTGACATTCAAAGTTAAAACAATTATTTTAACCTGGTTTTAGTATTTATTACTGCCATACACTCTTTGTTGTTTGGAAGGCAGTCGGCATTGTCTGATATCTAGAGATGAGACTATCAGTACTGTTTTCTCTACTGTCATTGATACATAACCACCTAAAGATGTTCAATGAAATTTAAGGTTATTTTGATGAAATGTGAACCCTATTCCCTGCAATTTCCTCTGCCATAAGCAACTGGACAATAAGTCACAAATTCTGCTTCAGAAGGTACTTACAGAATAGAGTTTTGATCTTGCATACCATGCCAGTGCCTTGACCTACATTGGATAATTGCTGTGGCATGCTGACCTGATGAGTTATCCATGCTATGAACAGGATAGCATGAATACAGGATAGCATGAATGCAGCATAGCATGTAAGAAAAAATTTTAATAATTCCTTTATATTCACATTTTAAGTATTCATTTCTTTAGCTCTTCTTAAAGGAAGTCTTATACATTGTATATCTACACTTAACTTATGTAGAATCATAGAATGCTTTGGGTTGGAAAGGACCTTAAGATCATCTAGTTCCAGTCTCCCTGCTAAGGGAAGGAATACCTTCCACTAGATGTAGATATGGAGATAAATATTTAATATATTTATATATGTACACATAGCTATATATATATATACATACATAAACATAGCTTTCTAGATAAAGTATATCTGTGTACACATAAAGTATTTTATCTGTACCGTTACACTCCTCTAGAGAATGAGAAGGAATGCATGTGATGGCTGGTGGAGGCAAGACTCCTGCTGGAAGTTGGAGTTAGCCACTTACTATCTTGGATAAATATTGTCTTCATCATACTAGTGCTAATTTAGTAAAAATAGGAGAAGAAGTGAATGCCAGGAGCAGAAAAGAGGTGGAATAACAGTCTGCTTGGGTAACATAAGTATTTAGTAGGTAGTAACTTTCAAGTTGAACTTTAAATAGATCACCTGAGAAAGTGGCACACTGGAACTAGGTACAGCTGGTAATCTTGCTTTTCTCTCAGCACTGAAAACCTAAAATGCCTGCAGAAGTCTACTATGATAAAACATATAGGAAGCTTTACATGGAAAAGCTTGTGCTGGTGATGATGTGATGGGGTAAAAAAGGAGTTACCTTTTGAGTATCACAAGAAATTCTCAATTACTCATAATTTACTTAGATAGCAGAGTTTGGGTGCATCATGTAAGCCATTAAATGTGTAAAAATAAATCCCGCTTCTGGATTACCATAAATACATTCTTAATTCCATATAGGGAAGGATAAAATTAATGCAAACCAAGTACTATTAATACAATGAATTAACACAAAGTAAGTTTATTCCTTTTTTTTTTCCTCTGCATTATCATTTCTTTTTAACCTTTTATTAGCTTTTTTCCCACAAATTGCTTCTGCCTATTTGTCTGTTATTCATGCAGCCACGTCAGTTTTGATATGAGCTGATAAGTACAGCTGATAGCATCTTTATAATATTTTCGCTTGTTCGGAATTTGAAGAGGCAATGTTAGAGACAAATCCTTTGCAAAACATCTTCACACTATGGATATGAAGACTGTGTCTGGGGAAAAAAAAAGCCAACAAAAAAACCCAACAAACAAAACAAGAACAGTCTGGTATAGTACAAGATTTTCATGCTTGGGAAAGAAAAATTAACATGGTGAAGAAACAAAGGCAGTTGTCAGGGGTTAAGGATAACAATTGGTATTCTTTCATGCTGGGCTGGTGCTTAGATGTGAGGAACACATGAGGCTGAAAAGAAGAAAGGCTGAATTGGTACACAATAAGATTTGGAGGGTTTTGGTCAAAAGTTTTAAGAACAGCTTGGCCTGCACTATTCCTAACATGCAACAGGACAAGCCACTGAATGAGTCTGGGACAGGGGAGAATAAAGTTGTCAGTAAAAACACAGACACACCAGTCAGTGCAGAATTGTGAAAGCAAAGACAAGTTGAATAGTGCAGACAGAGCAAGTAAAAACATTTTTTCTTCCTTCTTGCTCATTAAACTTAATAACGGAATCTGTTTTTTCAAGGAATAATGTCTTCAGACAGCTGGAACAGACAGTTGTTCAGGTACTTTAGATGTGAGAAAGCAGGAAAACTCTGCAATGGCAAGGGGAGTCTAAAGCAAGGTTTTTTATAGAGCTTTCTGAATGGTCAGAGAGTCGGAACTAAAGAAAGGATAAAGGAAAGAGAGATTTACAGAAAATGTTAATACTAAAGGAAAACTTAAACAAGTTTGAAATGGATAATTGTCATCAACTAGATGATAATAGTTTTTTATTCCTTTTATAGTTACTGTGAAAATTGTATTCTAATGAGGGTGAACCCTCCGTCTAGGGAAGAGAGAAATAGTGATCTTAGGATCAAATCACAGCCTTCAGTTTGCTGTGCTAATGGATCCTTGGCTGTGGCTGTTTGTAATCTGATGGCAAGTTCAAAACCTGAACTGTTTTGCTGGATGATCTGCTTTTTGGTCAATCTTGGCTAAATCATTACAGCTCTGATGATCTGAATTTGTAGTATTACAATTTTTTAAATTACTTAATAATCCCTGAAATGTTCTTAAATGAAAACTGATAGTTGGAACCCTATGCCTTATTTATTTATTTATTTTTAATTCAGCTGTTTTTCTTCCTAACATGAGGATATAGGGAAATGTCTGCGTGCTTTTAAAAGTGGATCAATCTACCAGCTTCATCTAATGAAATGTCAGATTTATCAGATAGGAGCAAATTCACCTCTGATGTTAGTGAACAATGACAACTGGCATAGACTCTTTCCCCCTCAAAAGGCAGCCAAATGAAACTGTAAACCTGAGGTATTTGTTGGACTTTGTATACTCCAAGCAGAATGTGGATGTAAATTTGCTGAGTGAAAGGCTTCAGTAAGATTGCTACTCTAAAGTATTGAGGAAGCTTCCCTGGACTTGCATTTCTTCAGGGTGTTTTAAAAGAACAGCACAACAGAAGTTTAGAAAATCAAACATAGTGCATAGACTAGCCAACACAGATGAGAATCAAAAACTCCTGTGAATATCCAAACCCCTGCACATATGTAGAAACAGATGATTAGAGTGTTGTATCTGTCTTATCTTTCAGCTGGAAGTGTTTAACGTACAGCTGAGCTGTCTCTTGAGTAAATCTCTTTTATATGCCGGGTTTTAGTGTTCCCCTGATTTTACAGGATGGTCTCTTAATGCGTTTAAACTCTCTGGTTAGTTAATAAGAACAATGAGAAACGACTTACTGTTCCATTCTTTTACCTTTGTTGTTACATCAGAATGTTCCCCATATAGGACATTCAAATGATTTTCTATAATCATCACTATTATGAATTCATGCCTCATTATTAGATAGAAACTAAATTTTTCAAATAGTTACTTCAACAATTTATGACACTAGCGTATCACATGAATACTATAAAAAGTAGTGTGTAGGACAAATATGAAGTGAATAGACGTGATTTTCCTTAGAAGAAATACTGCAGTTTTTCACTTAAAATGGACTGATCTGGGGAGCTGAACAGCAGAGTTCAAAGATGGGTATGAAAAATACCACAAGATGGATTTTAAACACTTGGGGTTTTGTACAGCAATTTTCTCATTAGAAGATATTAAACAAGCAATCTGTCACAGAAACTATTTCAAAAAGACAAAATTGATAAACATACCTTTCTATAAGCAATTTGTGATGATGAGGAGGAAAAATCCAACACAGTTTACTCATTAGGAGTGGTTTGTAAGTTCAGTATTTTTACAGGATGCTAATTTGAATAAAATTAATTCAGTAAAGTGCCAGATAAAATCAAGGTCAAGTAAAAATACTCTTTGGACAGAGGAAAATTGTATCAATTTCAACAATTACCTTTGGAATTCCTATTTGAGGACAATTACCTTTGGAATTCCTATTTGAGGACATCTGGAATCTAAAGTTAAAAACCTGTTTTACAGCACAACATTTAACCTAATGTGTTTGATTTCTTCCCAGTTCCCAGTAATTTCACTGCAAATACATGTTCTTATAAAAGCAGATTAAATTTGACTACTTTTCCCCTATATATCTACCTATTTATTAACAATATTTATGGAAAGCTCTCAATAAGAAAATGATACTGTTCCTTCTAAGTCATTTTAAAAACCTCAACTCAAACAAATAGATAATGTATTTCTGGTTTTAAGCCCACAGCAAAGTATTTAACTACATTTAACTATATTGACTGCCTTTAACTATAAATTAAGTTGGTACTTTATACTACCAGATATTAAAGCCTGAATATTAAAGATGGTATTTTCAAGGGTAAAAACAATGAAAAAAATAGAATAGCTGTGCGTAGTAAATCTTTTACACAACAAAGCATGAATTCTGCAACTCAGTAAAACTAATGTTTTATTTCACTGAGTTGTATGGGGAAAATTATTATGCATTATTTGTTTTTTGATCAACAGGCTTATAAATACCAAACAGTATTATTCAAGGAAATGAAAATACTGTATTAGGAGTTAACTGATTAATTCAACATTTAGAGAAGTTTGGTTCAATGTACTGCAAAGTTAAAATGTGCAATACTGTAAAGCTTGAACATGAACACCATCTGTCCCTACGTGTCCTGCGTGAGATTAGAATCTAAAAAAAACATAATATCCTGAATTATTTGCTGAAGTGACTAATAATTGTAACTCTTTTTTTCATCAAATATGTTCAGTGAAAAATATCTCAAGGACTGGCGAAAAAATGGAGGAAAAAGATAATTTTTTTAATGTTTTATTTTGGGAATTTGATAATGTTCCTATTCATTGAAGAATTAAAACACTGGTAACTTCTTAATCTCGTTGGCCAACATTTGACCTTGTAAACATGTAAGAAGACAATTAACTTTATGTGTGCAAGCTGTCCCAAGGAACTGCTTGAACAGAGTGGTAAGCAAGGGATTTTGAGCAAATTTGGAGAAGGAGAGTAGAGTTCCTTCCACTAACAGATGGCTTTGCAGCAGGTAACAGAAGAAGATAATGAGTAATTGAGTGCAATGACTAAGCTGCCTTGGACAGGTTGTGTTTTCTGTTCTGCTTCCCACTTCATCTCTCCATCCCCCTGTCTGTAAGGATTCAACCACTAACCTACATCTTGATGAAGCCCTCGTCCTTAAAATACTTCAAAGTGAAAAAAGAGATTGCAGCAGCATTAAGTATAATCTGATAATTGTGAAGGAGAAGGTCAGTGATCTGGAATGAAAATATCAACACAGTATGTGAAGAAAATAAAGCTTTTCTTGGGATGACGTAGTTTGAGAGCCCTGCCAGAAACACTACAAAGAAAATGAAACAGATTGGTGATTTGATAATGAACTGCTAAAGAGAAGTAGGAGGTCTTCTATCTAGCTAGGAATGTTACATTTTTATCATGTATTTGATGAGTCATATAGTGAGATAGCTGTTTTGGAAGGATAAAATACAGTTACCAGGAACATATTTTGGGAATGCTATTTGGCATGAAGAAGGGTACTAAGGGAAGTTATTAAAGCGTGTTACAGAAGCAAGAAGTCGTCAAGAATTCTGTATTACAAATAACAAAAAAGAAGTCTTTTCAAAAACAAAATACAAGGTGTTCTACATTCATGTAATGGAAGCCGTAACAGTAAGGTTTGTCACAAAGTATAAAGTTATTTTGCATAACTTTATATAGGATATCTATATAACTAAGGTATGGAATAACTGCATACTTAAAAAAAAGCCTTTTCCAGTGTGAGTTCTGAAGGCAACTGCATGGTTGAAAAATATGAGGTGTCTTTGCAGATGTCCTTATGGTTTCATAAACAAGAGACAGCAGAAAATACAAGAGGTGAACTGTTGTATGTACGATGTGTGTGTGTTTTGGGGGAGATACTGTGTTTTCACAAGAAAAACATTCAAGTGAGCAAGTCAAGCCTGTTCTCATAGGAAAGCGCTGGTCTTCTCAGTGACAGGTAAGCAGAAGCATCCTAGAGAACATTAAATATACGAGTCCTGCACAAACTCAAGCTCACAAAATTGTGAAGAAAGGCAGTTCTAAAGCTGCTTTGTTATCAAGGGTAAATATTAAAGCAAAAATAAAAACTAAAAATTGTCAGTGGTGGGAAATATTTTATACACATGGTATTATCGAAGATACTGATTGGGGTGATTCACATGACCAAAATACTGTAAACTGGTTTACCTCATTCTGGAATTTAGACTCTATGCTTCTATCAGTGAGAAAGAGATCTTCTTTATTAAGGAAATAATTACCTGATTTAAGGCTGCTGAAAACTCGCCAGTGCTAGATCTTGAACGCCTGCAAGTCAGCGTGTTATCTGGCACACTTCAACAACAAATGCAGGAAGGGTTCTTCTCTATACTGGTCAAATCAGACTAGAGAACAGGATAAGCTATCCTTGTAAAGTATCAATTTATTATCAGTTGGGACTTCTATTTACAAATGTATGCTGGAGAATGGCTGCAATAACTATTATGAGGACTGGGGCTTACACTTTTGAGAGAAGAGAGAGAATGTGAATGAATGTTAAAAATGCTTGCTAGGTCACAACTCTGCAGTCCAGGATGAATGCTTTTGATAAAACAGAGTAAAAATACGTAATTCTTACATCATACTTAGCACTTGTAGATGTCAGTTATCTTTTTACTGAGGTGAAGTCTTTCCTCTGAAGTACCAATTTCAAATTCAAGACTTGTGTTCTTGTCTCACTTATATGGGCATTCCTCTTTTCTGTGGCCTTTTCTAAGCCTGCCTATTTCTTCTTAATTTGCTTAATTCACTGAACAGCACAAGTAATGAAATGAAGGCAATAGCTATTAAAACTAGTCATATGGTAATAGGAAAGAGAAGATAAGAAAATTATAATCAGTAAAAGTTAGAAATTTGAAACTGTTGAAGATTGACAAGAGAAGTTGGAGACAGCATGAAAGAAATCCCTGACTCTTAATGGAAATCAATAAAATAATGGGCTAGGTGTTCGGTTTTGTCTTAACTGTACATGGAACATAATAAATCCTACTGGGTCGTAAGCCAGATGGAGGTAATGAGCCATTAATAATAATGTAAAAAAGGCACAGGTATTCACTAATAAAAACCTTATTTTGTATTTGGAAAGCTGTGAAATTATGTAGGTGTATCTGGTGATGTGATTGACAACAATGAAGCACTCTAGTCCATTAGTAATAGACAGTAGATAGCATCTCCTAGGGATTCAACTTTTTAAATTAGTAGGGCTAAATATCTTGTGCTTTCAAGGTTGACATTTCTTATACAGCAGTTGAAATCTGTTCTCTTTCTCCATTTGGGATAGGACAGTAAGTGAACAAGAGTCCTCAAAATAAGCTTAAATACAGAGCAACCCCTGAACACTGTACACTTTCCCCAAAAGAATTGGTTGAAAATATATTTAATTTTTCAGGGTTTAATGTATCTGCTGAAATAAATAGGCTGAGGTACCCCACAAAGCTGTTGGGCTTTATTTTTCAGGAAAGGCAAGCAAGAAAGCCTCCTGTAATATGGCTGATCTGACAGGCTTCTAGTAAAACAACAAATCATTAGAAATGAGCAAGATGGGGGAAAAAAAAATAATCCTAAACTGATAAAGCACCAAAGAGTGTAAAAAAATACTCAGTACACAATATGCAAAATCTGCCTGGTGGTGTAAATTTATTTTCAGTATATGAGTTTGCAGTTTTGATGGATAAAGGTAGCTGTATGTATAACATAGTTGCCTTCAACATTGTGATAGGAAAATGGCACTATTCATATCTGTGCAGCCCATGTGAAATGAATGAAGAGGTAGCTGGTTGACGGATCTCAAAAGTAGTTGTCAATGGGGGTGTTTTTACCAGAATCTTGAAGACATAAATAATGGGTCTAATATTATTTAGTATCTGTTTAGTAGTATAAAGTAAATAGAAAATCACTTAAAAGTCACAAAGCTTGGTGGACAGCCAAACTGTCAAGGTCAAAGAACTCTTCAGACTGAGAGGTAAATTAAGCCTATTGAAAGAAAAAAAAAAAATGAAATATTATAGTATCAAATAATCCATGTAATACCTACATGAAGGCATAGGAGCAGAAAGAAGAGGCTGCTTTGAGGAGACAATACGAAAAAGATCAGAGAAATAACTCAGCATGATCTCTATGCGTGATGTGTTGGGAAATGAGGTTGTAATATGATCTCTGGTTGTAGAATTAAGGAATCACTGACAAAAAAAAGGAAAGGTCTCCATTTTTTAACCTTGTGTAGGGCAGTGATTTAGGTTTATAATTCTGGTATTTATGATTCTGGCTTTGGGGCCCAGCTTTTCATGTCTTTGGGGAAAACTTAGATTTCCAAAAGATGAGACCTATAATTAGCTTGCAAGAAGTACTCGGAGAAATGCACAGAATGACATTCTTTTAACTAAATAGGTCAAACCCTTATAGATTACAGCGTTAATACAGTTAATACCTTAATGGGAAGATGTAAAATATGCTACAGCAAAAAGAGTTTAGAAAAATTAATAATTTGAAACTGAAGCTAGGTAAACTGGAAAAACATTTGAACATAGCTAGCTAAAATGGAATGAGTATTTTCTTCACCTCTTGATTTCTTGGTGCCTAGCTTTCTTGCATGAAAGCCTGACTCTTAGTTCTTGTTTCAGTAACAAAAGTGATTTAATTTGGGGTTTTGTGGATTCTTCTCTTTCTCCTGAATTTTCAGCTTCTCTGTTACGTGCTGAAGTATATTGTGTCTGATTGCATCAATCATGTTGTGTTTCCTAAAGGACATAATACATTGTCAAGTTATGTATTATTTAACCCTGAATAGGGCCTTCACATGTGTACACACAGGTATAAATACGCTATTTGCTGTGGTGCTGGAAGCTGTATTTGCCGGAAGGTGTGTAGGACCAGATGAGTGAATTAATTTTGTCTAATGTTGGACTTACTTGGATGTTGAATTAAAAGTTCAAGTTGAACTCCACCATCCTTTTAGGAGACATTATGAAATGTTTGTAAAGGCCACACATTTTCTGCTGTTTAAATACCCAGCAACGCTAACAAACAAAAAAGCACCTACCTGTAGTTCTTCTAGCACTAAGGAGGGGCAGGATGGAAGACTGTTAGTCCTTTGATTTTTAAAATAATTAATTCTTGTACATTTAAGGCTGGAACTGTGTCTGGTATTCCGCTAAAACATTTCATCATAGTCACATAAACGGTAATATGCGGGATCTAAAATTTAGGTATATATGCACTGTGATACAGGTCAGTTTTGCTTTTAATGACTTGAATATGTGACTAGGCCTCAAATAGTTGTTTATGGTGGTACCCAAAGGTTTCCTGGATTTTGCTTTAGCTGAAAATCCAAATCTCACAACTTTATGTGGGGGGAATTGTATAAATGTGAGGAATTGTATAAATTTAATGGGTTTAGTTCACTCTGATTTTGATTAAAAGCTATGTTCTGATTCTGTAGGTGGTAACTTTGCACTTACAACTTGATTTCCACTTACAGTTAACAATAAGCAAATTGAAAAATACGAAGTTTACTTACTAGCTTGATCAGAAACTTCAATACCTTGCTGAGTTTAAGTATTGATGTATGCACTGCAGTAGTGAATTGTGCCTGACTAAAAAGCTACATGTGGAGATCGTATAAAGTAACAGGAGTTAAAGTAACTAGGAGTAACATTGCTCATACTGATGTTCAAACTCATACCCTGGCCTTGGCCTTTTTATTCCTGCAGTACTGGAGAAAAAAGACCTTTCAAAGTCTAATCTGACAATTTTTCTTCTTTTAGTCAGCCCCAGAAGCAAGCTGGGAACGTGGATACATATGGCTGCTGCTCATCAACACAGACAACTTGTGATGAGTCTGTGATAAGTGAGGGGATTTAACTGTAGTCGTTTATGTAAAATGTACCCTCAGGACTGACAGAATCATTGGTACTGCGGTGACAACAGGGCTAGAAGTGTTTTTTTTATATGACTCTTTATTTTGATTTCAATGCCAATATTTTAAAGTCCAATTGAAAAATCGAATTACAAATGTCCTGCATCTTGCCAATAACAATCTCTGTATGCTGCCACTTTTTGCCTTCTGTGGGTATACTTATTTACAGTTATTTGTACCATATTTTTGTAGATTATATTCAGCCTATTAATTGCCTGTGAGCCATTCGCAGAGTACTTGCTGTTTGTTGTGTCTGTGAACACCAAATTTGTGTTAGTATTGCTTTTGCAAGCAAGTAATGTAGGTATTAAGCAAAAGGACTGCTAATGCATTCTGGATAATTCCTGACAAAAGTTTAGTTCCTGCTATGAATGTCCAGTTACTGACAAAATATTTACAAATTGGGAATCTGATTCCTGAGTGCATGACTATTAATAGGAAATTAGGTTTGGTGCTTTAAGTTAGAAAAATAATACTTTTGTTTAACTATATGTTGCCTTGAACTGAAAAGCTAGACCATCTGGTATCTAACCTATTAACTTAAATAACATACATAATATTTACTTTGGGATAAATACAGAAGAGTGAAGAAAGATGCTATTTTGTTATTCAGGACATGGATTGCATTTTCATATGATGAGATATATTTCATATGACAGATATAGATACTTTTATGGATTTGCTGTGGGCTTACTATATAAGTTTGGAAGTTTGTAAGTTATTTCCTTTGTGTAAACCACTTTCAACTATAAAATGGGATTCCAGGATTTGCTTTCAGAGTTTTGATTTTAAACTTTTACTAGAGGTATGTCTTAGCAGCTATTGAACTCAACAGCAAAACTCTCACAGGTTTCCTGACATAGGAATGGGCACCACCTCAAGTCATTTTATAATTATACATTGGTTTGGAGGTCTGAGTTTAATTGTGATGCACAAGTTAAAAAAACAGTGTCTTATGACTTACTCATAAATATTATATCTTTGGAATTTGCCAGTATTAGTTGTCCAGGCACCTTGATATATGATGATTAGAAAATCTGATTAGGTGTGGTATGTGTTTGCAGAAAAATACTTTTTATATGTTTACTAACCATTTACATTAGAAGACAGCTTACTATTTTTTTCAAAATGTTATTATTGCTAAATTCAATATAATATAAATTGTTTAATTGCATACAGAATAGATTTGAGATGATGCAAACTTGGAATTATAGGTTAATAGTCTGGTACTTAAGTTACATTAAAAATGCATACTCTAGGAAGAAAGAATGAACAAGAGTTCTTACTTGTCCTGAGTTCAGCAGTAGCAGTCATTTTTTCTCCTTAGTAGCTGGTGCAGTGCTGTGTTTTTGACTTTCAGCCTGGGAACAGTGCTGATAACACTGATGTTTTTAGTTGTTGCTCAGTAATGTTTACTCTGACCAAGGACTTTCTGAGTCTCATGCTCTGCCAGGGAGGAGGGGAAGCTGGGAGGAAGCAGAGACAGGACCCCTGACCCAAACTGACCAAAGAGGTATTCCATACCACAGCACGTCATGCCCAGTATATAAACTGGGGGCAGTTCCCCGGAAGCACTAGATCACTGCTTGGGTCGGGCTGGGTATTTGTCAGCCAGTGGTGAGCAGTTGTATTCTCTTCCCTTGTTCTTTTCCTTATCATTATTATTATTGGTGGTAGCAGCAGTGGTTTGTGTTATACCTTAGTTACTGGACTGTTCTTATCTCAACCAGTGGGAGTTAAATTCTTTCAGTTCTCCTCCCCGTCCTTCTGGGAGGGGGAGGGAGCGAGTGGCTGCGTGGCTGACTGGGCTTAAACCGCAACAGAACTGTTAAAATGTATTGAAAAATATTCCTCCAAAGTAGAATTTTAAACATCATTGCAGACTTTTAAAACTAATATTATTCATCTTCATCCATTATATATTTAAAAAAATAAACCTTTGACATTTTTGTTGCTACTGAAATGCTTGAATTTTATTCTTCCTGTGCAAAATATTAGTTTTCTAAGTTTCAATACTGACAAAGATAATATTGCTAATCAAAAAACAGTTTAGCAGCAAATTCCTGTAACTTCTGAACTATTTTATATACTTTTAAGTATACAGTATTTGTGTGCTTCTCATTTAGGTGATTAAATTACGACATTATAATACTATGTTTGTGTTCAGAACTAAAAATATATGTTTTTATTTGATTACATGTGTTAACCAAATATCATATCACAATTCATCAATATCACACTACTACAGTTACATGGCATTGTAAGTTAAAGGCCGTCTTAGGTTATTGATAATATTTTGAATGGGATGTGGCTTTATTAAAACCAGTGCACTCACTGTCTTCAGCACTGAGCTGGTCTATATTTACCATAACCAGGGTTCTAATATTTGAAGTAGTATGTTACAAATACGAAGAAGTACAAACCTGTACAGCTGAGAGCACATTTGTTAGACTGGACAATCTCCCCGATGCAGCACACTTTTTTCTGTTATAGATCCTTTACAAAGGTGTTTTCAGAGTTACACAGCTCTATGTACTATAGGTGGTTGAAGACTTTTTTTTTAACTGTCACTAAATAAGCATCTGTATGAGAGGAAATAAAAACAGTTTAGTGCTATCAGTTTTTTTTTTTTTATTATCCCATTCAGAAGACATGAAATTACTGGACAGAACTGTAAAGCAGGCAGAAGCAGATATTACTACCAGCCTTTAGAACAGAACCCTGAGAAAGGACATGGTGCTATTAAAGTGGTGCTAGCTTTCTTGGATGCCAAAGGCCAGCTGAGGACCTCCTGAAAATGTCATACAAGGCTTCTTATTCAAAACAGTGAATATTATGGAACAGTAACTCTTCAAAAGCATAAACAAAGTTATACAAACTATGACATAGCCTTTATAGTGATGCCTGGAATTTAATTTTGCCTAGTTCTAATGAATAATGAAGAAAAAAGGAATCTGTGGCTACGATTTCAACTCCCATATGACCATACATTACCTTTCATTGATTATACTTAATGGTACCTGGTGTAAACAACTTTTCACTTTTGATCATGGTTCAAGTAACATCCAGTAGAGAAGTGGCTAGAAAAGCAGCTTTCTTCAAACAGCTTTATGTTAAGTGAGCCCAGAACTTAATTTCAGCTCAATTTTGATGTCACTATTCAGTGGTCTTTTAGTCCAGAATTTGCTACCTTTATACTGAGTAGTACTGGATAGATCAGGATCTTTACTGTTTGTCTCCATGACAGGTTTTGGTCATTGTGGGAAAGTTGATTTAGCCACCTGCCCTAAGCCATGTTCAAACTATAAGAATTTTCAAGGAAATCCCCATGATTACCAGATGTCCAGAAGCAAGATCAGCGTCTGGAACTCTGAGCTAACTTAAGCATCTCTTACTACATAGACTTTATTCAACAGAGTATTTACCTGGTGGTTTTCAGAAAGCTGCAGGCTCTTCCTTACAGTCTCTGGAGAAGAGGTAGATGCAGTTTAGCGCTGGGCTTTCCCGGGGCTAATAAGTCCTGCAGAGAGGCAGAACATAACATCCCAGTCCTGGGACTGCTTGTCTTGGTTTGTTAACATGCAAACTGCATTCACACAGCTTCCTGTTTGCTTTATGCCCTGACCCATACTCTCAAAAAAAGCCTAACTGTGCTAAATTCTCAGTGTTACTAATGCCAGTGGAGTGGAACTGCACTTATGTGTTGGCGTGAAATTTCCCCGGGGTTAACAAATACTTAATCTGTGACTGCATGGGCAAGTGTTTTAAGCCTATTGGCATAAACTGTTTTGACAGTGCGCACAAATAATCTGAAAGAAGCTAGGCAAAAGAAAAGGACAGCTGAAGCGCAGGAGCTGTTTCAGTCTGATCTTACTAGTAGCCAGTGGGATGCCCAAAAACCTGCCAAAGGCTGAGAGAGCTAACAAAGAAAAAAGCATATTCCTGGGAGGCATCCCAGTGCTGTTCTGAAGTTAAGCTGTGGCATAAAGAAACCCCATAAAAAATCAAGCAACTAGTGTTTATCAAGGCAAAGGCACAGAATGAGGCCAGATTTTCCTTCAAGAAACTACTGCCAAGTGGCCTTGAGCTATGTGGAACAGATAGACAGGATATGTCTCATAGAAACTTCAGAGGTAATCCGTGCCCATGGTCTTTGCCACTATTGCAGTGCTCCAGTAAATGGAGAATGAGAATCCTGCTTTTTCATCCTACATGTCACAGTATCTGAGATTCAGTATTGTCTGTCACATTAATGCTTGTTATTTAATAGCTGACATCTGGTTAGAAGTTTCCCATAGACATACTTTACTTTCTGGCAGATTTTGCTGAGTAGAATTCAGATCTGTGCATTGTTTTCAGGCCTGCATTTTCTGCTTTTCCTCTGGTTCCCAGAGAGGTCCCTATAATTGTTCCTAAGCTAAAAGGTAAGTTACTACAAATGGTTTTTGCATTTCATTTGCACTTACTGCTCTGTGGTATTCCATTTTCTCCAGTGCTGTCCCATGTAGCTTGATTTTCATTAATGCTACAGTCCCTTTGCATGATGATTCTTTGCTTTAAGGAAATGTTACTTTAAGACAAAAACAATATACCCAAGGCAGTATTGCTTTAGAAAGGTGGCAGTAACTGCCACTGCTGCTGACTCCTTCAGAGTATAAAAGTACGGCTTGGTCATTGCACTGAGCTATTTAGGCTTTTATATAACAAAAATTAAACAAAGCGTAGTGGTTCTTTTAGGAGTTTCATGTTATAATGCCTGGGAAATATACAGTGCTCTGCTTCTGTTAATGGTAGTTTGGTGAATTACATTGATCTCTGCCATTGAGACTGTATTCATATTCTCAAGAAGTATTGTAAGGATCCTCTAATTAGGTAGCTGGTGAAGCTTTTTAAGCAAAGAAATGTTCTTTTCCTTTTGCCTATACCTGTGTAAGTACATATTCTTAACAGCATTTTACCCTAATTGCATCAAAACAGGTTTCAGTTGCAATTTTTCTAGATCTGAAATGCAGCTTGGCTAGTTGGTTTCTTACGTCTTCTCCAGTATTCTCCTTTTTTGTTATTCTCAGTTATTTTTTGCTTTTCTTTACTAACCATTAAGTGTCTCCAGAATAATTTTCATGCTCACGACTTCTGATAGTAAGTTTTTTATCAAATCTTCAGCCCTGTAATTCTATAAAATGACTTCGTTCTCATAACAATATGCTAATTCATGTTCAAAGAATTGCACCCTGCAATACATTTCATAGTTCCCCATAAGCATTTTCTATTGATTCAATCAACTTATTTTTCACCACCTAGCAACCTCAAAATTCAGAAAACAGAAGTGAATCTCTTCAACAGATATTTTATTAATTCTCAGCTCACTGTCATAGGCATTTTATAGTGTCCTCAGCTGAAATTAGGAAGTTATGTTTTGACTTTGAGTAATATATTTATCAGGGAAAATTTTATTCCACTGGGGTTATGGTGCAGCAAATGAAGTTGTTTGCAGTTCAGCAGTCACCTGAGATATTAATTGAAAGTTCAGAACATCTGTGTTTCTCATCAGATTTAGCTGATAGCACACTTGGATTCATAATAAACAACCTGAAAAAAACCACAATATTTAATTGGGCTACACATTTAAGGAAAACTTGAATTCATAATGTTGGTATTCAGATTTCACATAGTTTATAGAATCATAGAATAGTTAAGAGTTGGAAAGGACCTTAAGATTTTCAAGTTCCAACTCCCTTGCAATGGTCAGGGACACCTCACACTAATCCATGTCACCCAAGGCTCTGTCCAACCCAGCCTTGAACACCATCAGGGAAGGAGCATTCACAATTTCCTTGGGCAACCCATTCCAGTACCTTACCACTCTCGCAGTAAAGAACTTCCTCCTTATATCCAATCTAAACTTCCCATTTAAGTTTTAACCCATTACCCCTTCTCCTACCATTACAGTCCCTAATGAAGAGTCTCTTCCCAGCATCCTTATAGGCCCCCTTCAGATACTCCATTTATTATAGGTACTGGCAACTGATTGGGTGTGTTGGGATGGAATGATGCTGGCAAGCCGCCTACCAGAACACTTCCCCTTGTCAGCCTCCAGTAGACCTGGCCTCCCAAATTGAGTCCCATGTTCTAAATTTCTAAACAGAAGAAAGATGAAGAATAAGATCTTGGAAAACAGAACAAAAATTCTTTTATTACTCAGCACCAGCTTTATGTAGAGTATTTTGTGGAATTGTATTTCAAGTTTAATGACAATAAGGCAAGTTTCTAAGGCTGACAAAGTTATGAAGCTGGTTGCAGAATTAGGATCTTTATATGGAATTTTAAAATTTCCAGGGGATGTCATGGTAGGGAAAAAACTCTTTACTCAAGGCCATGGTTCCATTTTAATTTTGAAGTATTAAGTTTTGTAGATTTTGCATGTTTTAGTAATTACGTAGTTGTCAGATAATTTCTGTAGGGGCTATTTTAATACAGCCATACTGATATTCTGTATCAGAATTCACAAGATTACAGCATCCACCTTTATGTAATATATACACATGGAAAGAGCAGACACTTGAAAACGGGGGTCATGAGAATGGTGCACCAAAAAGAGGTATTTAGAAGACAAGCTAGAAGGAACAGATCCGAAATTCCACCTCTTTCACAAATCTCAGTGTTCATGAGATTGGAATTGGCAGATTGTAACAGCTGTGGTTGTGTAGGTGACCCTGTGGATCTGGTTGTCTTTCTCAGCTTTCTCTTGAAAAATATGAGTCCATTTTTAGAGCCCTGTCACTCAGGCAAAGGCAGCTCTAGTTTTTTATCCCCCTTAGCCTCAAGTGATCCAAACCTGTATCTCCTATCTGTCTTTGCTTGATCCTATGTTTGATGAGCTGCATTAGAAGGGAAATTTCTCTGTTTTTTTGAGAAAGGGATGCTGGGGTGAAAAATACTTCTGATGGCCAATCTCAGGAATTATGAGGCTTTTTTTGTTTGTTTGTTTTTTTGGGGGGGAGTGTTTTTTGTTGTTTTGTTTTGTTTATTGTGGGTTTCTTTTGTTGTTGTGTTTGTTTTTTTTTTGTTTTCTGCCATTGGAATAAAAAAAGGGGTGGGGGAGAGAGAAATGAGCAGGGGGTTATAAAGAAATGCAGAGATCAGCAGAAAAGTACAAGTGTATATACATATATATAATGGTAATTTAAGGTTTTAGGTACTTGTTTGTATTTAAATATTGTTTTCAAGCTCCCAGTTCTTCAGTTACCCCATCTATACTGGTTTTTATAAGAGCAAGATTTTATGGGTCTGAAATACTCACACTTGGGAAAATGTTCAAAAACTACGTAGACAAGGCCCACAGTGACATGATTTAGTGGTGGCCTTGGCAGTGCTGGGGGAAGAGTTGGACTTGATGATCTTAAAGGTCTTTTCCAACCTAGCTGACTCTATGATTCTAGGATATGACCATCTGTACAGTTGCAGCTGAGTCAAGTTAAGAGATAACACCCTTGAGGCTGCCCATGCCCTCCCCAGCCTACATCCATGGTCTGCTGTCAGATTTACAGATGTTATAGTACCTCTGTAGCTCAGCTCCACAAAAACAGGCTTGGTTTTAACAAAATCCAATCAAAAGGCTACTATTGGCAGCATTTGTGCTAACCCAGAGTGTTTTGACAGGAGCAGATAAAGGCAGTGACTGCATTGCAGGCTCTGGCTGTCTGAGATGGTTGGAGAGGTGGCCTGGGGCAGCAGCGCTGCACCTGACTCAGCAGCCATCAGCACAGTGTGCCTAGCTGCCAGCAATGAGTTCTATATTTTTTTCAGCTTTCTTAGCTTTAACAGTGCTTGCAAAAATTGTGTCTCAGACATAATAGTGATTTCTGCCATGAATCAAAATAGCTGCTGTTGCAGCTGCCAATTTGTGTGGTCTGAGAAATCCTGAACGAAATACAACCTGATCTAGGTGAAGATGTCCTTGGTCATTGCAAGCGGGTTGGACTAGATGAGCTTTGAAGGTCCCTTCCAACCCAAACTATTCTGTGATTCTATGATTTTTGAAAGTCAGCTCCACACTAAGGAAAGAATGTGGATCACAAGATGAAAGTGGCTGGCTGGCTTTCTCGGTGTTTGCTGTATGATGTTAAATCAATGGTCCAGAATTTATTAACTTTTATTTTAAAACTAAAAAAAAATTCCTCTCAGTAATGTGTTCATCTGACACTGTTTTATTTAGTATTTGGATGGAATAGGATTCTATCATGATCAGAGGTCTTCTTCCTTTCTCACTTGTTTGACAGAATGAAAATATTGTAGTCACTGACAGCATCTTAATTTCACCCACAAAATGCATTTTATGAAGGTAACACCTAATTCTAACAAAAATAAGGACCCATCAACAGTCATAAAATTGAAAAAAAAAATCATCTTCATCTGTTTGTTTTTCCTTGTTTGTTTTTCATGTTCCCAACCTGTCAGTTAGTGGCGATAGGACTAAACAGAGGCAAGCAAGGAAAGCAAATTTAGCTGTGAAGCCCTGTCAGTGAACTTTTTTTTCCATCGGAATAATATATGTGCTGTCACACATCCGCAGGTTCGCTGTTAATTCAAACCTTTTCTGCCTGACTGAATTAAAACAAAACAAATAAGATGGACAGGTTGTAGAGGTGAACCTACATGCACAGTTCATATATGGACTCTAATGTATAAGGCATAAATTACAGAATCGGTAAGTTACCTTAAAATTGTTGTAACCTTTCCAAATAAGTCATACTGTGGAACTTGTGTGCACAGTCAAAAATCAGAAAGGACAGTATTTGGACAATTTCCATCAGCATCTACTGGTTTTCAGACTTCTTATATGTTACTTACTAAAAAGTCACCTATGGTAGCTTCACAAGCAAACAGTTTTCTATGCTTTTAGAGGAGAAGTTGCTAGTATTTTTCATACTTATTTGTTGCACTATAGGAAATGTTTTTTAAAGTAAATTCCTTAAAGATGTGAGGATATTGTTATGAGGACCACAATGTTCACTCTTAGGGCACATCAAATATTGGTGAAGGGGAAGTAGAAAGAATGAATACAACTTTTTTGTTCTGTTTTTGTTTTTGCTAGCACTATATTGAATAATAAACAGAACATTTGGTTATATCCTGTTTTCCTAAGAAGAGCCATCTGCTTTTAGAGTCGGGTGGGTTGCATTACTGGCCTGTTTTGTGACAAGCTGCTAGCTGAGCTGAATAAAATCAGATGTTGGTTAAAGTTCACCAGCATGGATTCTATCAGATACTTTGATTTTGTTCATAATCCCAGTAGATGCCTAATCACAGAAGCCTCATCTGAATTACTAGAACTGCTATATCAGAGACAGTGTCTTAGCTCCATGTCCAGACCTTTTTGTGTCAAGGAGTTCACTGATCTGATTATTTTCATATTGGCCTCTTAGCTTGTGTTTGCCTTATATCTCCACCAATAATACTTCTTTTTCCTCAGTAATATACATTAAGCCACTTGTCCTTCCTGATTTCTTACACTCCTGATTCACTGTTGTCAGCTGCCTTCTGAGGTGATCAGAAAACAAGAAGAAACACAAAATAGTGCTCTAGTTTACTGTTATTCCCGTACTCTGCTGTTGAATAATGTTTTAACTTGCATTTGTACCTTCTGAATGTTTATTTCCCAGATGTCTTAAGAAAAAATATCCTTACTCTTTGGGTGAAGAATTTTGCAGAGAAAATGCTTTTGCTCCAATGACTCAGATTCATGAAATATGCTGTCCTTCCTCAGAATCTGGTTCTGCAAATGCATGCACACATGCACATGATTTCCAGTGTACTGCTTTTGCCACTGTTCTTGCTAGAACTGAACATACGCATCCATGTCCATACTTGAGATCATGCAAAAACAAAGACCTCTCTCCCTCCCTCTGACCTGTCATTGCATGGTGACAACAGATGTGAGGCTTCTGAAATTTGTCAGCCTCTGGACAAAGCAGAAATCTTGCTCTTGGCAAGTAGTCATCTTTGCGTATTTTCTGTTGCATTTCAACAAACCTTGGCTAAACCTGCAAATTCTGTGAAATGAAATACTGCCTAAATTAGCCTGGTAGGTACAACAGATGTGTTCTTCATTTTCTGTAGGAAAGTATGACATGGGAGTTTGAGATGCTAAAGAGAAATAGGCTTATTTGATGACTAAACCAGTTCAAATTTACATGAGATGAAGTAAATCTTTGATGCTATCAGCAAGTAAAAGAATTTAGTTAATAGCTTTCTGCAAGTCATTTCTTCAACTGCCTAACTTGTCCTAAGTATTTTACCTTGTTTGGTCCTCAATAGTGTGTATTTTTGCTGGCACCTGTATGTTGCATAAGACCTCTATATAGAGCTCAACTGGATGAATTTTATCTGCTGTTCAGCATGAAGTAGTTTACAACAAAGCTAGCCATGCCTTGTTAAATATTCATAAAAATAAGGATTTCTGATTAACTGAAAAAATCCCCTTGATCTCAGCAGCAGAATTTATGGTTTCAGTATTCCATTCAATAATAAATAGTTACTTCTCTAACAGTTGCATAGATAATGATAAGTAAACTGAACTTTAATCTTTCAGGTAACATTCTGTTGCTTCTGAATATTTCCCTATATTTGTTTTATGATTATTAATATGCATGATAAAACCAGAATGTCCGTGAAACGTTTTTACAGTTATGAAAAAAGAGTGGAGACATGTTACTATGTGGAAGTCATAAGTGAAATAATGGTTAGCATTATAATTGGACTTCTAACATTCATCTGGGTAATTGTTGCCAAAACCCATCTTGTAGCTATGCAAAGCATGGCAGATGGTCCTTTCTGATATCTCAGAAAGTACAGTATAACCTTCTTACCTGATGCTTTGCTAATCCTCATTCTTTATGAATCTGCAGAAAAAAATTGGCAGCGTTTTCACTTCCACTGAGCAGAGATTTAAGATTAGGAAAAAGTGCTGAGAGAACAATTCATGTATTGCTGGGGATGTCATTATTTTTGGAGTAGGATACTTAGTGGGACAAAGTACAGTATTAAATAGCTGACATGTGTGACATACGTCCTTATTTTCTGTTCTGCTTTTGTGCCTGATAAATTTCTAAGCTTGGTACAATATATGGACAACTCTGTAGGTACTGAGAGTATACAACTTTTCACACAGAATTCTTCTTCCGTATTGCAGAACCAGCTTTTGGGTTTTTATGGGATGGAGCATTCACAACTTCCCTGGGCAACCTGGAATCTTATGGTAAGGACATGACAATAGCAATCTCCTGAGAATGCCTACATAGAATTTGTTTGATATTTAGGCTTCTTTCCATGGCTCTGGGTAGATATATGACCTTTTTTTTCCATAATGTCTAGCACTATGCTAACTTTTTGACATTTGACAGTTGTTTTTCCTAATGTTTAAACAGACTATTTGTGTTGCAGTTTCAGTTAAACACATTCTATTTTGTTCTTGTCCTCACTGAGAAGTCAGAATAATCGATGCCTGTCTTTTTATAACATCCGTATTGTTACTTCCTGACAATTATGTCTTCCCTGAGCTATCTTTTCTTGAGTCTAAGCAAGCTTTTTTATCATCAGCTTCACTTTCCTAACTTTTAATCACTCTCTGTCATTCAAGGTTGTGAACTCTCTCACTTTGTTCATTCTCTTTTTGATGTGTGATGAAAATGTTGAAGCTGGGTCCTTAACAGTATAAAATATAGGGAAATATACTAATTGCTGATTTTACATATAATATCCTAGTAATACTATTCAAGCCTTGCATTTGCTTTCTTGTTGCCTGTTTTGAAGTTGAGATAGTTATCCTCTGTTTTCTGCTGTTTCTTTACATCTCATTATTTGTCTCTATTTGTGCCTGTGTATATTTTTATCAACTACATGATTGATGCCAGTCTATTTTTTCAATTTATCAAGCTCATATTATTATTCCTTTCCTGAAATATACTTAATGTTTCATTTCCCAACCTTTAAATAATTCATAAATTTGATTAGCTTATTGCCTCCTTTCAATTCTCCAATTTAAGCCTTTATTTGAATCCCAAGAATTCCTAAGTAGCGTTTTCAAGGTCCAATTCAAAACTCAGTAGCCCAATGTGGCTTCAGTCATTAATATTTCACTATTGTAGGCTCTGCCATAAATGCGCCATTGCCAGATGCACTGATTTGTCGACTGGTTGCACTTTTCCATGATCTTTACATATATCTGAAGGCTGTTAAAGGTAGTTACTAAAACTTCCTGAGGAGACAGCATGATACATGTAATCTTCTGTCAGTGTCAGATTGACTAAAAAAGTAAGCTGAAAGCTGGACACAAGTAGAGGAACAACATGGTCTAGTAAGTCTCTATTCTGCCTCCTTTGTCTAGACACTGTTCATTTCCTGCTCAAAGACCTGTAATGTTGCACTGTGATAGTAAAGTCTGTCTTTTGTAGTTCTCCATTCCTCAACCTCCTGTAGCACTGGGTTGTGGAATTCTTGGGTAGCTGGAACCAAAATGCCACCAGGAACCCAGGGTGTCTCCATTGTGAGCAGCAGTCACTCTTCCATATGTTACTGTCTGTTGTTGCTCCCCAGCACTGTTTTAGGCGTAGCAAGGAGCATTCTCAGAGATTCTTGCTTCTCACAATCTTCATCCAAGAGCTGCTTTAGCTGGCCACTCTGGTTCTTCATCCTTTTTTATGAAACCCCAGCTTTATATGATGATTTTCACAAAGAGGTGGGTCTAGGAAGAGCTGGCACTTTGCATGCAGTGAGAACCTAAGAACACATTTTCCATGGTAGATGAAAAAGAGGGCAGTCCTCTGTGGCCCCTTCTTGGCCTCTTTCAGACAACCCAGGAGTAAAGTAATTATGTGGGGGTTAAAGACTAATCTTCATGCAAGCTTCCAATGGTTAATTAGTGTATCTCTGAAGAGTAATCTCACTGACAGTGAGAACAACCTTACTTCCCAGAGAGCCTATTCATTACAGCTGCTGAGCTGCCAGGAGGGGAGCACAGTTATTTCCTCCCTCATCTCTACTAGAGCTTTGCTGCCAGTGGAAAGAGCTGCAGCTGCTACAAAGGAGAGGCAGTAATGCTAATGGTTTTATTCTGTGAACTAAAGTCTGAGGGTCTCCTTCTGTGACTCGATTGTGAAGAAGACCAGGTCAGACCATAATGTGTTATTAGACCTGGTATGGATAATTTGCGTTAGTGCTCTCTTAGTTTTTGGGAGGAGTTTGTGGCATTTTGACTCTTTCTTCAGTACAGATTTCCTTTCCACCCCATGATGACTGAGAGGCTTTGCTGGTTGAGTTCTCAGTGCCTTCCCCTCTTTATGGTAGTGCTTACCAATAAATTCTCTCACTAAAGCTACACAAGTCAGTTGTTAAGCAGAGCACTCTTTGCTTTTTCATCCATTTCCTCTTCCATAAATGATTTATTTTGATTTCTTAAGGTTTTCTTATTGTTAAAACTGTGTTAAATGCATTAGGATTTACATACCCTGCAGTATGAAACAGCAAAACCGCTAGATATTGTCTTGCCAGCTATTTTTTCTTGTTGAGTCTGAATCTCCAATTGCCAATTAAAGTCTGACTTGAGAGGCAGAACACTTGAGCAAAACAATGTGCTGTGGGACTCAAGAGCAGCTGGAGGAAGGAGGTAAGCATGGCTTAGTTAAAATACACTTTGTTCAGGTGTCTTTTGTTAAACTGAAGTGACAGGTAGTTGGGCTGCTAGCATTAAAACAAGTTAGGTAGGTAGGAGGAAAGAAAGGCTAGGCTAACAATAAGAGTTACGCTGGCTTTAAACATCTTTAAAGTAAAGTAACAACAAAACTAAACAAAACAGAAAAATAACAAAGGAATTGGTTTGTTGGGTTGTTTTGGTGGTTTTGGTTCATTTTTTTGGTTTGGTTGTTTTTGGGTTTTTTTGCGTTGTGTTTTTTTTTTTTTTCGACACCAGACATGATTCCCAGGAAATTTGAGCTTCCTGGGCAAAGTTATTCTTCATACTAAACAGGTAGAACAAAAAATTGACAAGGATTTCCCTAAAAAGGAAAAGAGATAAAGAAGTTTTACCAGAAGCTTTGGCAAGTAATTAACAAAGGATTTGAGCATCATGCAGTAGAAAAACTTTTCACATAGCATCTGGGCTGGTTATTTTTTGAGATATCATAGTTATGGCTCCAAAAGTTTGAGAATACCTTTAAGGAAAAAATGCAAAAATCAATATAGCCCTTGGAAAGAATTCTTTGGAGCTTACAGTAGCATAAAGATTAATTTTGGTTTTCTGTATTCTTACAGGTTTTGGTTATTTCCATGTAAATGCCATAGGACTAGCACTAATACAATTTTCAGGCGAGCATAAGCTAGTTATAAACTAATTCATTTCAGTAGAATTTAGGAATCTAGCTCAATAGAAAATCCCAATCTCATCTGTTTTTAATATTTTTTCCCCTGTTAGCTTAATAATCAGCTCTAATGACAACCTATTTTTTGTGATTCTTTCTGCTGTCTCCCCAGTAAGAAGCTCTATCAATAACTACCTTGTATCGATTAGGAGTATAATTCTTGGTATAATAGCTAGAGGTGTTGCCAAACTACTAACATCACTGGAACATTTTGAGAAGAATGTAACTCCCAGATAGTAGGGAGTGTTCTTACACATTTTTCTTAGGCTATGCGCAGCATTATTTTAGATTTTGATCTTGCATAACGTCTGGGAAGAGGAATATCTTTTCAGCCCTGCTTTCTGCCTAGTTTTAGAAGACTAATATTTTCCATCACTCATGTAAGTTTTCTATTAACTTTATTGGAGAGCGTGACCCAGGCCTTCATTCAATAATGTAAGAAGTCCTTACGTTATAAAGAACTATGTAAGCCTTTTCTGACACTTCTGTATGTGCCACAGGTATGCCTGTAGATCAAATTCAGTAGAAGTGTTAATCAGCTAAATATTAGTAATATATTGAAGAAACATGCTTAGTAACATCTCTACTTGATTATGAACTAACTCAGATCTTTCTGCAAAGAAAGGAGTTAAAATTTGGGGTCTTTCTATAGCTTTAATTAGCAGCTTAAGCAGTAATGCTTTCTCGCTCTGTTTCATCTTCTAAAATGTTATTTTCAGCTATCTCTGTACTACAATGAAATATGCTTGCTGGAAACTTTCCAAGAAATAAAAATTCTTCCTCCTAATATTTGCAAGAGGCAAGCATATAAAATGAATATAAACAAGTTGGAGCAAACATATCACCAGCAAGCATTTATTTCCCCTGTATTTAGTTCGCATGATCAGATTTTCAGGGGCTACTAGAACAGTGAGCATAAGTTTCTTTTAATATATTCATTTATCATATTTTAATCTGATAGCTTTGTTTGAGCCCACATACTCTTCTGCAGTTGAACCTAGAAAAGAATGATACTGTTAGGCCACTGATAAGTCTTAATGGCCCTGATAAGATGTACATGGGAGTCCCATCCACACCTACTGCCATAGGGCTCCATTTAAGCCCAGACCAGGGAGCTGTTTCTTCCCTAAACTATGCTATAGAAGTGCTGGTTTCTGGCCTTGACCCTGGATGCATCTCACCCATGCCCTAAAGAGCTTCTTTCTTCAACAGACCCGTTAGATGTCTCTAGTAGTCTTGTCTCCAGCCTCATCTCTGGCCAAGCCTTCTTTTGTTCTTGGCTGCACTTTGGCCACAGTTCATCCTCTTGCAAGGCCTGGGGCTGTCAATGGAACTTGCTGCTGCTGCCTGACTTTGCCCACATGGCTCAGGTAGTCTGTGCTCCATTGGTAGGGCACTGCCTTAGCTGGAGTCATCTTCCCCTCAGGAGCAGCCTGTTCTTGCTGCTTCCTGACAGATAGCAATTATCTGACCGGTGCTTCAGGAAAAGTTATATTTTTATTCAGAGAAAAGATTCATTGAACACGTCTATGCCCCGATAAGTCTTCTAGGTTTCTTAATTGCAAGAGGAATAAGTTCTATGGATGCAACCCAAAAGACAGTTTTTAGCAGTTAACTAACAAGTTGCATCTTTTAAAGCCATGCTGACAACTTAAGAGATGGAGACATTTGAATTATTTCAGTTACCACCATTTTTAATCTCATCATCTAGCCTTGGTCAAAGTAATAGAGTAAATTCTGTGAATGGATCAATCAAAGTGTTTAATTAAAAACATAATGCTTTTAAAATTTTTGACCAGCTGATTTGCCTTGTGGATATAGATTTGTACCTTGCAAAAGGAGTACTAGTATGACCTGAGCAGAAGAAACTTGAATCCTTTTTCTGTGGGATGCATCTCAGAGGGAGACTCCTGTCTGAATATATCTGGGCCAGAATCAGGCTATAAAGCTATTCCGTAACATTATCCAGCAATGACACTGATACGTGTTGTTGAATAAGTTTTAGTTGTACTTCATCACTCTACAGAGTGTAAAGAACAGAACTACAACAGGAACACAGGACCAATGAATCTCTCTCCCTTGTGATCGACTTTAGTTGTATTTTGTTCTTGTCCAGTGGCTAGTGGAATTGCATTTGAGATAGAAGACTTCAGTAATAAATATACAGTCTTGTAAAAACAGTTTCAATGACTAAATATGCTTGTTTGGGTTCGATTAACTGAGAAATCTGCCAATCCTACTTGAACAATATCCCATAGGACTCTAATCTACCCAGTCAGGTCTGAAGCAGACTACTTACTAATTATTGAAAAGAATAAAACAGGAGAAAGGATAAGTGAAAAATAAAGAAAGTCACAAAAAAACCCACCAAAACAACAACAAAAAACACCCAAATCCCCACCCAAACTGTATTCAGTTTATTTAGAGGCCTAAATTGACAGAGACTTACCTGTAAATTCAACCTTGCCCTGTGAATTGTCCTATTGATTTCAGTGAAATGTCCCAAAACATGGAGAGCTAAGCATGTAATGTATCATTGCAGGACCAAGACTTTCTTCAGCCTAAAATTTTTCATTTTAGAATAACATCTGAACACCCTTTAAAAAGTTTCAGATAACATATTAAAATGTTGAGTTTTAAGGGCAAACTATCAAAATCTCTTCTATCATTTTTCCCTGTTTATCTTAGCGTTAAGAGACTCCAAGATGACACCTCAGTCTGAAAAACAAAGATACGCTTTAAAAACCTGTGGAGGTGATCTGTGAGACCTGCTCCAAGACCTCCAGAGAAGGTAACAATTTTAGACAGCTCAACTTTTGTGCATTCAAAGTTTCATCTCAGATAAACTTTTATACCTCTCATCTACAAAGTAGTCAGTATACTACTGCTAGGTCTGATGTGGAAAGGGAAAATGGGCAATAATAGAATCTTAGAATACATAGGGTTGGAAAGGGCCTTAAGATCATCTAGTTCCAAGCTCCCTGCCACGGGCAGTCCCTGCCTTACCCTAGACCATGTCCTCTAAGTCTCTGTCCAACCTGGCCTTGTCTGTGATTGCAAGAATTTGAGCCAGAGAAATAAAACATTTTCACTGAAATAAAACAGTAAGCAAAGGGCATATGATAACTGTCATGAGAAATAATGTTGGTTGCCCAGTACAACAGGTCGCACCGCAGTTTGGATTGAGACTATTTTGTGGGTTTAGTTGATACTTGCTTATTTGCTTCATGAACCTTTGTAACACTTTTCATGGGTTTAGAATTGTTTATATTTTTATTTACCAAGTTTCTAAAATCAAGTAATTTCATATTTATATGTGTATTAGACAAGAAATACTTGTAAAAATGTAGCAGATGCCAACTGGCAAGCCCCACTTGGATATAAAATCCTTGTTTTCAGTAAGGTAATTCAGTAAGTTGAGATTCTGTTAATAACCTGTTCAGCAGTAGAGAGTTATTTCATTATTCCCTTCTTCCAAGATCTCCAAGTGCACTCACATATCCTGGAAAAGAAAGAATAAAAGGCACGTTTCTTCCATGAACAGTATTTTTCTCTGACAGTGTAGTTCCATTGATTTCAAATGAGTTGCTCGGGTTTCAGAATGTAGTTGAATTGTGCTTATCATTTGGGATGGATTGTTCATTGACAATGAAGCTGTTTCATGTCCATTTACTGCTGTTCATGAAATATGTTGTGCTTATTAAACATTTAACCATTAATAAGTTGTATTGAAGGAATCTGGAGCAGTGTAAAACCAAAAAATTACAAAATAAGGACTGCAGTAATTTTCTTCTTTTTTATAGTCCCAGGCTTCATATCAACTGATGTGAAATAAGAAGCTCACATGGTCTTTAATGAGACAGATTATATTTATCATTGTTGTCAACTCTACTGAAAACGTTGTACTTTAATGGTTAGAACTTTAATGGTTCAAAACTGGCCTAAGCACATCTTGACACAGAAATGAGAGAAGTCTAAATTACCTTGTGTGATGCATTTTTATTGGGAAAGAAAATATTTCTGTCTGCCTTGCAGGTGCTTAAGTGTATGAGAACCTGAATCAAAATATTCTCTCTACCCATAGAATTGTCTGAAGTAAATCATGTTACCAGCTGTATGTCTAGTGAAAGACTGGTTTCAAATAACTGACAAATTATTTTACTATCAAAATGCTGAGGAAATTTGTTGCTCAGGAGCAATTCCTACTAACCTCACTGATGACTAAAGCAGTGTCCTGGGTTCACCAGTAGCAGTCATTTTTCTCCTTCTTAGTAGCTGGTGCAGTGCTGTGGTTTTGACTTTCAGCCTGGGAACAGCGCTGATAACACCGATGTTTTTAGTTGTTGCTCAGTAGTGTTTACTCTGACCAAGGGCTTTCTGAGCCTCGTGCTCTGCCAGGGAGGAGGGGAAGCTGGGAGGAAGCAGAGACAGGACACCTGACCCAAACTGATCAAAGGGGTATTCCATACCACAGCACGTCATGCCCAGTATATAAACTGGGGGCAGTTACCTGGAAGGGCTAGATTGCTGCTCAGTCGGGCTGGGTGTTGGGCAGCAGGTGGTGAGCAGTTGTATTCTCTTCCCTTCTTATTTCCCTTATCATTGTTATTATTGGTGGTAGCAGTAGTGATCTGTGTTATACCTTAGTTACTAAACTGCTCTTATCTCAACCCATGGGAGTTACATTCTTTTGATTCTCCTCCCCATCCCTCCAGGAGTGGAGGGAGGAAGGCGGGGGGGGGGGGGGCGGGGAGTGGCTCACAAAACACAAGTGATGTGTTTGTTTTTTTTTAAGAAAAATCAAAAGGAATCCTTTCTTTTACAAGATGTAAAGACTTGAAATGAAACTGGGCTCTGTTCCATCATTGTCCAACTCCCTTTATTAAACAGTTTGGCTTCCTTCAAAAATTATATATGAAAAATTATGAAAGTTATAGTTATGGCACATTGTGTATTTTGCCCTATAGAAACAGGTTATTTATTATTTTCCTTTTCAAATGCTCCACTGAAAGACATACTTTTCTTAAATAATAATCTGGGGTATGCCTTCAGTCTCCCTCATGTCTGCCAGTGCAGGATTTGTTTTTTATGGGATATGGAGAATGCATGCAAAAGTTCTACTTGTGCTTCAGTGTTTAAGCTCATATGTGAATAGCAGTGGAAATAGAGGTCTGGAGGTATGCTCAAAGAAAGCCAGACTGTTTCTTACTGCTGTCAAATCTTTTGAGGGCTTTAATGTGAGAATTGCCGTATCTGCCAGTCTGTCTGCCTGCTTGTCTCCGTAGGCCCTTGGTCTCCTCATTAACCTAGTTGTTATGCAAATTTCTGGCACCAGAGATCAAAAGAAGAGAAGTTCATCAACATAGTGGATTTCCTTCAGTGTGCAGCAAAAATATTAGGGGGCAGAATGTCACTAAGTTTTTAGAGCAAGGTAGATCTCACAAAGAGGCCTCTTGCAAAATCCTAATATTTGTATAAAGGCTTGACACTTAGGTAATGTCCCTTCTTCAGCACAGATGATAAATAAGTATTTTACAAATACCCAGGCTTATTGGACAAACAATTCAATAGATATGATCACATTTCAGTAATGCATGTGAATGCAGTTTTAAGTACCTCATATTTTGCCCATTTCTATTCCCTTGATAGCTTAAACAGAGATTACTTTGTCTGGCCAAGGGTGTTCACTGTGAGTCAGTGACATCTGATCTGTCCTGACACTTGATAGCAGAATCTGTATTCTGTCCCAGGGCCAGCACTCAATATATTGGTTGCTAAAGAAGAAAGTGTACATGAGTTTTCTATACCAGGATTAATGGAAGTGTAAATATGGAAGTATCTTTGGTCTATAGTTCAAAGGAAAGTACAGAAGTAAAACATGTTTGAAGAGGAAGATACAGATGACGTGAAGGATTAATGCAAAAGACTTGAGTGTACTTGCTTAGGATTTCTCATTAACAGTCAGATGTGCTTTTAATTCAGCTATCTCTTTAAAGATGAAGGCTATCTTTTCAGATGTTTCATCTGCATCTTCTCTGCTTTTCCAGCTACCTCTGATGGGCTACCTGGTTGATGATTAGAGATCCACTGCTCACTGTTGATCTTGTTTTCCCGAGGGATGACTCTTTACCAGACTACTATCACTTCAGCTGAAGGCTTTCTCTAAATTTCCTTTTCTAAAGAAGATAGCAAGAGCATGGCTGAGGTTAATCTTGGATGTTTATGAGCCTTCCTGGGGTTAGTGTGTACCAAAATATTAGAAAAAGATCTTAACAGAGGATAAGAAGTAGTAGAGAAGGACAAATGTAGAACAAAGGCACAAGCAATCATAAAGCAATATATATTTGTCAGACTTCCTTGCTAACTTACTTTAAATAAACCTCCCATATTACATCTCAGAGGACTCCATTACATTCTGTACTTTATCACTACTCCGAATTATATCTTGAATGAAATGGCTTTTTTTGTGCGTTAATGGTTATAAGCAATTAATGGTTACTTCACCAATTAATGGTTACTCTCCATCTCTCAATTCCTTCCCCCCCCTTTTCTCTTCCTTGAAACTAGCTGTGAAATAAATCCTTGTGCTCACCAGAAACAGATACGAATGAGAATACCTTGTTATTGCAATGTCAATATTCTAGTCCAAGACAGGTGATACGAGACACTTTGACATGAGAGAGGATTATTCTGCAACTTTGCAAATACTTTGATAACAGAGAACAGCCAGAAGTAAAATGCAAATTCAAGACTGTAGATATTAAGGTGAATGAGAATTTATACTGCTAGAAGCAAGTGAAAGGAACTTTGTGTACTATACACACTGCATTTCTGTTCAGGCTCAGGTAAGATTTTTGTTGGTGATTTGCAGAGTCACCTGCAGAAATTAATGACTAAAATAATTTCAAGTGATAAATATGCTAGAGAAAGTGTGGTCTCCTTTGGGGACTTCCTGCAATCAGTCAGAAAGACAGCAATTTGGCCAGTTATGCACCTTACTCTAATATTGACTAATGTTGTAGTCTGAGGGGAGGATCTAAGGTTCTCAATCTGCTTCCTAGCTGGAAGTGTCTGCAGGATGGATATCTATACTTCACTTAACAGGAGCCTCACCAGACAAGCTAGACTGTGTAGTCTATAGACCTGGTAACCATTTCCTACCTGATGCTGACTCCCTTGAAATAAGTAACAACATGGTACACAAAAGTAGAAACAACAGGATTAAATTTGCTTATTATGAAATCTTGTGACAAAAATGTGGAAACCACACGTAAATCATATGGGATAAACATCATCATGATGCATTGAAAAATCATTTGGCTGCCTCTTCCTAATACCTTTTTCTGACTCCCCTTGGGAGCATCACACCGGTGGGATACCAGACTTCAGAAATCTAGACTTTTTATTAATGTAAGTGGAATTATTGCTTATTTTCCCTCTTTCTTTTGTTGTCTTTAAGATCATTATTGTAAAACAAAATTCTCCCACTGTTGTGTAGAGCACATCATATCCTTGACTGATTTACTAGCATCAGTAATAGCTGCTGAACTCTGTCTAGAGCACTATAGTCAGAGACTGGGTCTCCACAGAAGCTTTAAAAAGCACGCCAGCTGTCACAACCACTTTTAAAACACAGTAAGAAAAATCTTTGCATATCTGGGCTGTCCTCAAAACCTTTGAGATTTGTTCTCAGTCTTTACAAACCTGAGAACAGGTTGTTCTGTTTCTTCTCCTTTTTTCTTCCTTATTTTTGTACAAAGAGATCTTAATACTTGACAAGAGCTCATATAGAGATATTGGTAATAGAAGCAAATAAGCATTGAGATGGTCATTGTAGCTGTCAGAACATGGAAGAAGTCTAACAATGGGTTGACATGCACAATGTATCAAAAATAGCATAGAGAGAAATTGAAGTGATCCTTGTCATACACAATTTGCATGACTTTTTTTTTCCTATATTGAGAAAATTTTGCCAGAAGATGGAAAATCCTAACAGTTTCCCCTATTACAAAATTCAGAGGCAACCCTCTGGTGATCCAAGTCTCTAAAATAGGTTTAATTATTGATAATTAAAATAATTTGCTAGCAATCTGCCTGACAATTTATATCAGTCAGCAATTGATTACTTCATAAATAAACCTGTTGTAGTTGCTTTATTTTTTTCCTCCTTTTTGTGTGCCATTCTGAAATAATTAGAAATTATAAATTAAAGCAAAATGTCATCATAAATATTAAAGTAAAACCATTTCAAAGCTCAACAATACCATGTCACCAACTTGAATGGAAAAAATATTTCTTTAATAACAAACTCCCACCAGAAATCTGGAGATATCTTAATCTTAATTCTTACTCATCTCTCGCTGTCCAATATTAATTTCCATTTATGTTTGCTTCTATACTTGAATGCTGGTACTGCATTTTAATAAATTCTAACCCTTTTCTGTCTTTAAAAATGTATTTCTTATGTGCTAGCATACAGTCTTTCTGTAAACATAATTTTTCAATGTGACTTTTCAGCTTCATTAATTTTACATGAAGAAATCAAACCATAAAAGCATTCTTTTTAATGATACCACAAGACATGAAATATACCTTGTAAAGTCAGACAAGACTCAGGTAGTCATCTTAATGAGTTGTTGTTTCCTAAGTGGGGTAGTAAAAGGTGAGGTGACATTTCAAAGAAACTATAGGTTGATTTTAACCTCACTGATCTAAAGATTCGTTAGGAACTCAATATTCTGAATTCAGTGTGATCTATCACTTCTAGGATGTTGTACTTCAGAGTCTTGCATGAGAACTGATACCTTTTTATGCTCTTGTCACGTTGAGACTTGATCCTTGCTAATTTGGTGTTTATAAATGGAATGTTGAATTGCAAACTTTCTGTAGAAATCTGAACTGAAAGCATGGTAAACAATCTCCAAGACAACCGCAAGTCCATATTACTTCAACTTTTAACTGAATTCCAAATGATTTTGATATATTTTTGAAGGTAGCCAATGGTCAAAAAAATGTGGAAACTTACAGCTGCCACAGCAGTTGCTACCTGTGGCAATTCATGTTTAATGTACAGAGTTGTAGTGTCTAATGAAGTAAAGAATAATGAGACATATTACTGTCCTGTGCTATTGCACAGGTACTTCAGGAAACATATTTTGTTCTAACTTTGAATGCCTGTGTCAAAAGATGATCATCCAAATGCAAAGAACATTGCAATGATGTCTCTGACAGGAAGAGCAGGGTAAGAATGCGTGTATGTATATTCATTTATTGCTGTTTCTCGGCATATTCTCCAACATCAAGCAGCCTGTGATCATCAAGTTCCTGAGCAAGAAGTCGTATTTTTTATTTAATGGCTATGTAGCGAAGATTTTACATAGGTCTATGCAAATATGAAGACGCATAAGAAAGTGTGAAGTGGGATTTAAAAGCTTGGCACCTTTTTGTTTTTATAGATGCTTTGAAGCCACAGCTGTGAGCATCTAAATGTGAGACAACTTCTTTAATGGTCTAATTAATGACAGAGGGGAATGGGGCAATTACAAAAATAGAACTCTAATTTAGGCAGAGTCACAGTCTTTTTGCCAGGTTCTCTATCAAGGTGGTTATTTTCCCCTTTTTCAGTGAAACAGAATCAATCCTCAACCCAAGAGATTATACTGAGGCAGGTGCTAGCAGATTTATACCACCTGTCTCCATAATTTCTCTGAAGCAGCCTCATCGTGTGTACCACCTGAGGAGCTGTTTCAAAATGTCTTCAACTTATATATTGCTATTTGCCCTAATGGAATATAAAGCATTTTACAAATTACATCACTTTCTTTGCCACTGAATTACAGCTGTCTCTGGAGATGTACAACAGGCTTTTTGGCAGTAGGTAGGAGAACTTGGGCAAAAACGGAAATGTTCAGTCTGCAGGAAGAAAAGCAGAATACACACTAAGATGTGAATTTGGCCACAGCATTTGGAGTGAAGTACTACTATGAAAAATGCTTATGAAGAATAGCACTTGTTTGCAAGTACTTTCCAGATATATCACAGCAGAAAACACAAACGTGCTTTCCTGTCAGTCAGGTTTTAGTGCAAGAAAAGATACTAGAGTCATGCTTCATCACCTTGCTGGCTTGAGTAAAATCCTGATAAGAGATGGTGAAGTTTGATTTTTTTCTTATAAAAAAAAAACCCACCCAAAACTATACTTTATAATAAAATATGCAACCTAAAATTAATTGAGTTTGTATATGTGTGAAATACATTTATATTATTCTCACTTTTGGTTGATGAAAAATCTTTGAGAATTCTTGATACCAGTAAAAAAAGGGGGACCCTAAATGAGACTGATGGACTATTTGGTTGAAAACATATTTGGAGTGGAGAAAATGTGATGCTGTACACTTGAAACTAGTCAGGGAATATTTTTAGAGCTTTTAGCCACGGCACAATTGTGTAAAGTTCAATTGATAGTTGATTCTAAAAGTTCTGTAATGACTCAGAATAAAAAACTTACTCCAAAGTCACTGTAGTCTCATAATTCGTCCACTACATATGTTATACTGCTTCATATTACTAACCTGTTTAAAGTTACTTGAATAAAGCTATTTTGTGGTACAAGCTGCTTGCTTTTTTGTTTTTTTTTTTATATATTTCTACTTTTTAAGGTGAAATTAGGATAAAAGACATAGAAATCAACATTTTGGGCAGAATTGATAGCTACACATTTGATGTCTCCTATTGTATTCCTTGGCAGGCTACAGTTTGCTGTAGGATCTAAACAACACAGATAGGAATTGTTTTTAAGTAGATTCAGGCTTCCATCCATTTTCCACCAAATTATGACTGCATTTGGGTACTTAACTGTATCTATCATGGCAGCTTCCTACTCGTTCCTCACTTCTGTAGACAGGTAGCACAAGTGCTACACAGCTCTCGCCTACTGCTGCTTTTCCATGGTGTAAACTAGAGGAGGAAAAGAGTAGATCAGTTTGTACAGAACAAATGTATTTGCAGTAGACTGGTAAATTACCATTTTTCTTGTCCCTGACAGAGGAAGAGAGCTTTTTAAAATGTTATGATGCAAATCTGACTCCAGGGTTCTGTTCCTCCTTAGGTATTGAGAACAGTGTCCAAAAATCCCAACCGTACCAGTTTGTATCACTTGAGTTCCCCTGAATATTCTTCCATTCACCATCATTAGGTTTCTAAGAAGTTAGATAGGAAGGAAAACTTCTACAAATACTGAAAAATAAGAACTTTATGCATTAAAAACTTAAGAATCAATTTATATATACAGTCCCACTGAGCAATGTGTCATTATTGAATTCTCATAAAGATACATGCTGAGCTATTTACAGGATAAACTAAAGTAATTAGCTGTATCTGTTGTAATTAGGAGTCAGTCAGTATGTCATCTGAGATAATTGTGTTGCAATACAGATCATTTTCTTGAATAGCAGATACTGCATGGGATTACTTATCTGCTAGTATAATGCTGCTTCTCCACATAAAAATTTCCATGATGACTAGAAAGCTAAGATATTGCAATGATTGAGAAAAACTTTAACAAATTGAGTTAATTTTAACATTGTTTCTGTTATTCATATGACTGTAATAATTCTACCTTTGTTTTATGTTTTTCATGGTTTTGTTACAGAAAAGCAGTCTCTGTTTGAAGAAGGAGAATCAAAATTTATCTCCTGGTACAATTCCACTGAAGTCAGCAGAGGTACTGCAAGCTTGACTGTCTGGAAATTTCTTCTTCCAGGTGTGTAATTCTACTTATACTTCATTTATTGTAGGACATGGGGAAATTATTAAGGAAATATCCGTTGGAAAATGCAAATTGTTTACACAGAAATAAACACATAAAAGAATGCATTGGTTCTTATTGGAGGATTTCGTTCTGTTTTTGCATGTAGTCTGACTTGATTAGCTCTCTTCTACTAACTCATTTATTTGAATAAAAATTAGCTAAATGATTGTCAACCCTTTTGTTTCAAAATTTCTAGCTTAGCACCCAAGCCGAGGCCAGTATTAAGGTTGGGCTTAGGACAGAGATAAGCACTTGAGCTGCAGTGGGAGTGAGGCTAGAAAGGGGCTGCATGAGTACTGTGTAGGCTGGAAAAAGAATCATCCCCTAAGAAGTTTCTTATCCTTAGGGTCCCTTGTGATCCTCAACTCCGGCTCAGCTATTAACGAAGTTTATGCAGAAATAGTTCTTTTATTTACTTGGGCTGTCATGCATCTGGCTGATGGTGGGAGTTTAATTTGGAACGTGGCTTATTTTCATGGAGGCTATTCTGAATGAAGAGTTCCTGGTTCCAAGGCTGAAGGGCTCTGTTTTCCTGGCAGTACTCAATGTGTTAAATTAAATGTCTCTGGGTCAGCTTCCAGCTGGTGAAGGCAGACACCTGTGGTAGATTTCAGCATTTAAAAATAAAACACCTACTGCAGCAGCAGGGTGCCACAGAGCAGCTGAATTTGATGCCAGTGTCTGTGGCAAAAATTAAGGCACTTCTACAGGGTGATACAGGATTATAGACTGAAGGTCTGGACTAGAAACTGCCCAGGTCTACTGTTCATACATGGTGAGTTTATTGGGCACCAAGCTAAAAATTAAGAGCCCTTGTGAGCTTCTGGATGTTTGGTGGTGAGGTCTGTAATCAGGTGGTTTGAAAAGATGACAGCAATTGGGGCCTCTTGTTTCAATAGTCAAGCAATGGCCAGTGTATGGTGACACATTGTGGTTCTGAACTGGCCTCCAGTTAGGAAAATGTGAGTCTTCATGCCGCCACCTCCAATATCCCACCTAGGTAGTGTAACAGTCAGGCTGTGACTGGGCACAAGCAAGCAAGGATAGAAGAGCCAAAAGGCTGTAGGATCCAGACACGAAGATGTACCTGTCTACCCTTAGGACAGGGCTTTGAACAGAAAAGAAGATTAAAATTGTTTTTCTGTTTTCATTTACGTCTATGTATTTTTATACAGTTTCAGTATCATTTAAATGTTTTTTTCCTATACCTTGGATATTTTGGCACTTCTGTATGACAACTTTGAATCCAAACCCATGCAAGTGTTGGGTCCTGAAGGCTTCTCTGTTAGGCTGTTGTGAAAAAAAGTGAGAAACCTCCATTTGGTTAGTTATGGCTTGAGAAAAAAAATAATTGTACAGTGCTGCTTTGGGGGAATTAGTAGTTAGGTGTGTTTCTGCAAAAGACTGAATTGTCAAAAAGCTTAGAACCAGAATTAGCTGCTGCTGAGCATTACCTAAACCTTACGATGTGCCTTCTGAGTATGGCACTGCCAGTGATACAGGGTTGGTTTTCAGCAAGGAGGATACTAACTATTAAAGGTCAAAAGCTGACTGAAGGACTGCATGCTACACAAAGTACATCGGGATTAGCATTTCTGTAGTCACATCTGATGGTGGACACCTGATGCCCATTGCCAAGCTAGAGGACCAAGGCCAACCATGATGCAGCCTTGAGAGCAGCATCATAGGAAGGCTATGTAAAGCACAGATAGGTTAAACTGTTCTAAAGCTATGATGTTATTTTAGTTGAACCTGCTCACTTTGTCCACATCTTCAATAGTAATACCAGTTGTCAAATAATGATTTTGGTATGGACATTAATGGGTAAGTCAAACTTAAAAAATTCTGTGCAACTGAGCCAAGCTCTAAGAAACAATATTTATGATAGTAGTGACTGATGAACTCAGCTGGGAGTAGTAGAGCATTAATAAGGATGCTAATTATCTAATATAAAGGTGATCCTGCCTCTGAATGGAAGTCTTTTCTAGGAATAAAATGCCTTAAAAAGTCTTTTCTAGTAATGCAAAGGCATGTAAAGTGGGGAATTCCTTCTGTGTCTTCTAGAATGGGAATTTTGCAAGAAGATGTTAATGTACACAAAGGCATGTATCCCATGGGCCTGCTTTTAGCTCTTAAACACATTGTTGTGAGAGCATGGGGAAGCCAAATTGCATTCAAAGACTACAGTAGGTTATAAATCCCACAGTATTATACTGTTTAGCTAATTTACTTTATGAATAAGCTGCTATCAGTTTGGTTTAAAAAAAACTTACAGTATTTTGAAAAAAAAAAAAAAAGAGAAGTGGGAAGCCTATATAGAACTTATTGGTAGGCCTCACAGATGGTTTCCAGTTACTCAGCTATATCCTGGCACCCTGACAGGAATGGTTTTTGCATTAGCCTTGAATTTTCCTTTATGCATTCAATGTGAACGTCCAGTAAAATCACGGCCTACTGGAGAGTGGACTAACCTTTGTCACATCATCTTTGATTAAGTGGACTTGAGGGAATTTACCAATGACCTTGTTTTGACTTCTTTTGGGCTCAGTTTGTGACAAAATAAATTCATACTTGTTTAGGATTCCCACTAAGAACTGCACCACATACTGTTATTGTTTTCTTTCCATTACCTCTGAATGTGGTGCTTGATACTGATTAATTGCCTCTCCTTTCTGTTTGCCAGGTGCATTTGCCAGGTCTCATCTCTGATAATAGACACCACTATCTGTCTTTATATATATTTTTATATTACTGAATTAACTGTTTGTGCTCTAAATCCCACACAGCCTGAACGATGACTCAGAATTTAACTGAGCCTGTGCTGCGCATGTGTCTGAGGGGCTGAGGATATGGCTGTGAAGGCTTATTAAAGTTGTTTGCTCTGCCGCTTCTCGTCCCACAGCAATGGGATTAACTTAATAAGATGCAAGCATAAATACTGCAGTGATACAGGCATTATAAGGGTCAAACTTACGAAATCTGGTGCAACTGTAGCTGCTTTTAGATAATTCACACCACAAACATTCACAGTGCATGCTTGCTGTTTATGCTTCCACCTGCTTCCTTCAGCATTATGCTCAGAGCTAGAAAGTGGGTCTGAAATGGGTTTGTGACAACTTTTACTCTTTCTTAAAAAAAGGAAATAATATCAACCCAAAATATTGAGAAAATATTTACTATTTAGTTTTATTTACTGCATAACCTTCAATACTCTAAATCGGCAGACTATGCATAAAATACAAATGAATCTTCAATTACGTTATCAGAATGCCAAGACCTTTATTTCACATTTTCCTTCTTGTTAGCACAAAAACATGAACCTGATAATAATCTACCTTTATTAAGAAAAAAAGATTTGTTTACAGGTTGCAATGGACACACAATAAAACAACCTGTATTCTACGCGTCCTATCTGTTGCACGTCCTGATGAGGTTTTCCACTCTATTTTCTACTTTTGTTTAAGCGAATGTTATGTACCTAATTGTTGAATTCAACCACTGTAAAAGATACAGATATCCACACCCCCCCTTTGTGTGGTTTCATTTACAATGACACTGGGACCAATTTCTCTATTAATTGATGACTCTCAATCTGTTGATCATACATACTCTGTCCTGAAAAGTGGAGTTAGGAATACCCTAGTTATTTAACTAGGAATTAGGAATACCCTAGTTATTTAACAACTTCTAGGCAAATCTAGCCCATATACAGAGAAGTAGGTTTCAGTGGTTATTTGTAAAGATGATGCCTGGAAATCAGCCTGGAATCTGAAAGCCATCATTCAACCTTCCAGGCTCAGGAGCCACAGAATTTGCCATGGGAGCTTAAAATAGCATCTCACTACTTTGATAGCCACCTCTTCAAACTTCTGTAAGACCTGTATGTCTAATTCATTTAGCCTGTTCGGAACCCTTCAGGCTCTAATAATTGTGTTAATAATTTGGGAACCAAATGTATCTCCCAGATACATTATCTATTCAGTGCTAACAGAAATAACATTTACTATCTTCAGTCAAATCAGCTGGGGCATGATATAAATCATTACAAAGATGCCACTTGATGAATAAGCAGCTGTTTATTTTGGGTTTTTTTTGGTAGGCTCTTGTCACTGGAATTATTCATTGAAAGTAATTGTAGAGGTGGTTCTGTGATACTTTCACTGAGTAAGGGACAAAGATAAACCTCTTTTATCAAGCTTTCTAGGAACAGGAGTTGTGGACAGTGGCCAGTGGCCCGGTCAAATCTGGGTTGTTTTCTTGCTTCTAGGAGAATTGAGAAAGTTTTTGAAATCTCATCTGGTTAAAAAGTATCTTCAGTTTAATTATCCCAAGCACAGAATACATTTCTGAGGAGGTAACAGTTTCATCACTGTGTCACCCACGGTTGCAGTATTTAACCCTACATACCCCAAGGCTTATTTTAAACCTTTCTTCACTTTCCACACTGTATTCTGCCTGAGAAAAAATGAGAATGGAATTAACCTCATTCTGAGACTGATAAAAATCTAGACGCCTTCTTTTACCTCGCTTTCCAGCCCTATGTGCCTTTCTATTCACATAATAAACTTCTAAAGTTCTGTAGGTGCTTTGGGAGCTGTCAGATACAAGGAGAGGACAATGGAGAGGAAGGGGGTGGTTGTGTCCTGTTGCTAATGTCGGAAATGCCAGCTTTTCTTCAGAACAGGGAAATACAGGAAGAGGGTGGGTTGTCACACTTAAATTTGTCGGATGTTCGTCAAAAGGTAAATACTAAAAACTACTGTGTTAGCCAAACCACCCCAAAGATTCAGACAAACAAAACTTTCAGAAATGTTACAGGAATGCATTATTCAAAGCATAAGCAGATGCCTTGTGCCCTATTCTCTTTTATGGTCCTAACTTGTGAAACATGTACCATGGTGCAGAGTAGACAGGGAGTCCCACGTGGCTCTGTCAGGAAGGGACTTGGCCTGTAAAAAGAGTTATGGCATTAGTTACCTGAATGGATGCCCCCGTGGGGTATAGTTAAGCTGTTTCTTAAGAGAGCTAAGTCATACAGTTTAGGATGGAGCTTTTCAACGTCAGGTTTTTATTTTTCGTGGAAAGCTGAAGATCTCCAGCAAGCCCCACTCTTGATTTAAGGTTGGCATCATTTCTCATCAAAAATGAAAGTATGTGCTGTGTCATTAGGACTTGGGTATCTCTAGAAGCTATGCAAATATATTCTTCAGCTACATATCCCCAAACAAGGGGGGAACCTCTGGTATCAAACCAGGCTTTGCAGCTGCTTTCTTTTGAGAGTCTGAAACAAAAGTCTGGGCACCAAAATTTACATTTGATTTACACAAATTAGAATTACATTTCGGATCTTTGCTAGTTGCCAGCAGGGTAACTTACGTGGAGTCTGACAGGGTGAGATTTGAATTAGCTGAACTTCTGAATCTTCCTGATGTTTCTCAATTGCTGTTTGTCACTCCTGCAAAGCTCTGATATCCCCCGAGGAAGTTCAAAATCCAGTGGACCTTAGACAGTCATGAATCCACATATGACAGTTTTCTCAGCATGTCATGTTAAAATTCTGAAGAAAAAATGTAACCCAACAGTTTGTGAAGGGAATAGAAAACACTAGAAATAATTAACATACTTTATTCTTTTAAAATCATGACTTTCTTTTTTGAAAGAAAAAAGGTGTAGAAAATTCTTCTTTCCAACAGAACAAATAAATATGACAAGAGTAAGAAAGTTGAGGTTGCTTTGGAACAGAAGAAAATAAAGAGGCCAAAGGAAGGAGAAATATGCAGATAACAAGAGAAAGAAAATAAAGAGGCCAAAGGAAGGAGAGATATGCAGATACCAAGAGAAAGAATGAAGGAACAAAATGTACAGCACATTTTGAAGCACTTACATTTGCAACAGCCATTCCCCAACCATTCTGCAAGTTATATGACTGAGAAATTTGAATCTTGACTGCTGATCAGTGAAGTGGCATGTCCACTGGCAATAGTCCCATGTCAAATGCACTAGCATGAATAATAACGACATAAAACCTGTTAATATATTAATTAATATAGCACCTCAAACTGTGAAGCTTCACATAGAGTTAATTATCACCATGTTAATGAGTGGTGTGATGGTAAATACAGAGTGGGTAAGTACATTTCATTGGTGCATTTAAGAAGTTAGGTATTCATTATAGTGCTTAAATTAGAAGTGAATAACCTCCATATTCCCACAGTTCCTCTCATCCACACTGTTAGCAATTGCACTGCACTGTGGATGCAAATAATTAAAAGCTGTTCATTAACAGATATTAGCTGTCTCTGTGTTAAGGTGTCTCAAGTGTAGTGTCACTATTGTGTATCATTTCTGTACACAGGAATACTTTGCTTTTCTTTATCTAAAAAAATTTGGGGAAAACACGAAGAAGAATGGAATCTTCAGTTTCTTGACTTCCAGTCTTTGATGTTTATGAACGTCCATCAGACCTAGGAAAAATAGCAAGCTGAATCTAGAAATATGTTCTTTTCAACAGTCTTGGGCCTGCTGCTTTAATTAATGTTTTCAGTACCCAGGAGCCAATTTACAAAAACAGCTTCAGCAGATTACAGGCAGTAGAGCCTCGGTAATGAGAAGATAAAGCACAGAGGACTCTTAATTTCCAGGCAACCCTATGATAAACCTGGCTTCATAGAATCATAGAATAGTTAGGGTTGGAAAGGACCTTAAGATCAACTAGTTCCAGCCCCCCTGCCATGGGCAGGGACACCTCACACTAAACCATGTTACCCAAGGCCTTGTCCAGCCTGGTCTTGAACACTGCCAGGGATGGAGCATTCACAACCTCCCTCGGCAACCCATTCCAGTGCCTCACCACCCTAACAGGAAAGAATTTCCACCTTATATCCAATCTAAACTTCCCCTGTTTAAGTTTGAACCCGTTACCCCTTGTCCTGTCACTACAGTCCCTAATGAAGAGTCCCTCCCCAGCATCCCTGTTTGTGTTCATACACTGAGATTTGAACACCATGCTTGGTATTTAGCAAGACTGCGTGGCACATGGCCAGATAAAGGATAATGTGCCTCCATTTTTTTTTTGGTAACTCATATAACTTTTTGGATTGGAAGGAACCTTAAAACTTGTTTAGTTCCAACCCCCTGCCACAGGCAGGGACACCTTCTATTAGACCAGGTTGCTCCAAGCCATGTCCAGCCTGGCCTTGAACAGTGCCATGGATGGGGCAGCCACAGCTTCTCTGGGCACCCTGTGCCAGGGCCTCAGCACCCTCACAGGGAAGAATTTCTTCTGAATATCTCATCAAAATGTCCCATTTGTCAGTTTAAAGCCATTCCCCCTTGTCCTATCACTATGTGCACCTGTAAAGGTTATAACTCTTTTGGTTTGGAGAAAGACAAAGGTGAGAGTCCCACTGGGAGTGGACAGCTGAGTTGTCATAAAGGAACTATTTATGAACAATGCTAACTCAGCTGTTGCATCCACCTCTACATACATTTTTGATTTGCTTCTTGTTAGTAGGAAGACTCATTTCTTTCATTGCCTAATTTTGTCTCACATTTGAGACATTCTGATAGTCTTTAAACCAGCAATACTCTGTGATGAGTTTTCCTCCTTCCGAAGATGACTTATTTTGATGAAAGTTTTCAGTCATAACTACCAGTTTATAAGGTAGATTTTGTCTTAATTTTGTTACGACTCTTTTAAAAGATTATATAACTGGCTGTTACTCTCAACAGGTCATTTGTTTTCATCGATTTGAGCATGTGGTGTATAAAATCAAACAACCTATTTTGTTCAGTTTTGTGACTGTCTCGCATTCCCCAGGCAGCTTGAATATGCTCACCTGGATGATGATGTTTAAGCCTGTTCTTGACAGCAACTGAAATACTATATGTAGGACTTGCAAGGACTTTATTTGTAATATTTCACACTTGTTTCAAGGAAGAAGGAAATCCAGGAATTTCTGTAAATGGCTTGAGCTTAATATGAGCTTAATATGAAGCAGCAGAAGAAAAAGCCTATGCATATTTTATATATATATTATATAGTTTCACCCAACTGAGCAGGCAGCTGTAAAAGAAAGAAACTTAAATATTCTTAACTGAAGTCTCTTATTTCTCAAATTTCAGAAGTTTCATATGCCTTCAAGCTTCAAAGAAGGGTCAGGACAGATCTGTATCTGCAATGAACAATGGACACTTTTCTGAAGGCTTCAGAGTAGACTTTGTACTAAAGTTCATATACTGATCCAAATTGTCTGTGTTCCTAACACTGCAGATGTATGGTAATTTGAAATTTCATTAGGGTCACGTATAGCTACTCTATATTTTACCACAAGATTTTAAGGCTTGATGCTGAAGGCTGTAATCAAACCTAACACTCCTCTTTTCAGTAGGAGGAGCTATCCCCATACATCCGGCACCATAATCAATAATGCCTGCTTCTTAATGCTACATTGGTATTGTAGAATGGGGACAGTAAAAGCTAGAGTACCTAGGATCAAAGCTCTAGTGAACAATTCATTTTGTTCCTTTTGGAAACTCCTAAATTTGCTGCTTATTAAAGAGCAAAATATTTGCCTAAACAAAAAGAGTAACAAACTTGTAGAATGCAGAATTTTCACCAAGATTCTTTACTCATCTCTTGATACTGTTGGATTCATTATACCTCCTACTCATTGGATTTGTTCTTCGTCTTTGTCGGTGACATGGACAGTGGGATTGAGTGCGACCTCAGCAAGTTTGCCGATGACACCAAGCTGTGTGGTTCGGTTGATAACGCTGGAGGGAAGGAATGCCATCCAGAGGGACCTTGACACGTTTGTGAGGTGGGCTGATGCCAACCTTATGAAGTTTAACAAAGCCAAGTGCAAGGTCCTACACCTGGGTCGGAGCAATCCCAGGCACAGCTACAGGTTGGGCAGAGAAGAGATTCAGAGCAGCCCTGTGGAGAAGGACTTCGGGGTGCTGGTCGATGAAAAATGAACATGAGCCAGCTGCAGTGTGCGCTCACAGCCCAGAAAGCCAACCGTATCCTGGGCTGCATCAAAAGGAGCGTGACCAGCAGGTCGAAGGAGGTGATCCTGCCCCTCTGCTCTTGTGAGACCTCACTTGGAGTATTGTGTGCAGTTTGGCTGTCCTCAACGTAAAAAGGACATGGAACTGTTGGAACAAGTCCAGAGGAGGCCACGAGGATGATCAGGGGACTGGAGCACCTCCTGTATGAAGACAGGCTGAGAAAGTTGGGGCTGTTCAGCCTGGAGAAGAGAAGGCTGCATGGAGACCTCATAGCAGCCTTCCAGTATCTGAAGGGGGCCTATAGGGATGCTGGAGAGGGACTCTTCATTAGGGACTGTAGTGATAGGACAAGGGGCAATGGGATCAAACTTAAGCAGGGGAAGTTTAGATTAGATACAAGGAGGAAGTTCTTTACTGTGAGAGTGGTGAAGCACTGGAATGGGTTGCTCAGGGAAGTTATGAATGCTCCATCCCTGGCAGTGTTCAAGGCCAGGTTCGACAGAGCCTTGGGTGGCATGGTTTAGTGTGAGGTGTCCCTGCTCATGGCAGGGGGGTTGGAGCTAGATGACCTTAAGGTCCTTTCCAACCCTAACTATTCCATGATTCTAAGAAATTTTATTCTTCCAACTTTTAGTTAAGGGGAACTTAAAGCAATTAATTAAATACTCAAAGGTTTTGTTTCAGCCAGGAATGAGAAAGAAGGACTCTGATAACGTTTTGATAATGGAGTGGAGGCATTGAACGTTTGTTTCCTTGCAGTATCGTATCAGTGAATTGAAGACACTGAGGACGACTTCCAAGGAGCCTAATAGGTGAATTATCTGTTAAAGAACATGGGTATTGCTAATGACACAGGATTTTACAGGCTAGGAAGTAAGCTCACAGAGGATCAAGTGCAGAGATGAACTACAAGAAATGTTTGCGAAGTGGAGACTATTTTGTAAGAGGAGCCCAAGAGAGCCAGGCTTGGGCAGCTGAACACGCCACTAGCGAGAAGAGGTAAACCAGCTCTTCACAGATGTACGAGGAGAGAAAGAAACAGAGAAAAAAAAGAACCGAACAACTGAACCACCGTACAGTGTTGGCATGAAACAAAAATTGTGTAAAATACCTATAAATACAGCAAGATTGGAAGCCAGAGGCACTGTTCATTAGTCAACCAGTTTTGCTCTTTGGTTTCTCTGTCACAAAGCAAGGGCAGGGAAAAGGGTCTAATTCTTCAAGCCGGTTCCTTACTTCTGTGCACATTTGCTAGTATTAATAACCAAAATGCATCTCATCACATTCCCCCCCCCTTTTTTTCTTAGTATGTTGACATCACTACCTTTTATTTATTTGCGCAGTTAATCCCTCTTTGTCCAGATTTACATTGCAGTCTCCAGCACACAACAACAATACAAAGATAATGGTTGTTCTGCTGTATGATACATTAAGTTATTGCCATCCTGAAAGACCCAATGAAGAAGTACACTCCATCTCGTAGAATGATTCAGGGTATTTTAGTCCAAAGGCGAGGTGACCATTTTACTCTGAAGATGGAGGCACAGAAATGTGGTGAGCAGCTAGAAGATAAGTACAGTAGAAGGTGATGCCACTATTAATAAACCACTTGAGGGAAAACTTACTGTCTTTAGTATCATTCTAGAAACAGCCCCACACTTAAAAAACCAGAGTGGATATATCATACGCATGAGACTGGCCCACTGTCTAGACTAAGAAAGGTGCCTTTTTTTTACATCATTATTCTCAGCAGTAAATCTGCAGGATATTTTTTAATTGGAAATAATGTATTTCAGACAGGCATCTGGAAAACATTTAAGGTCTTTATTATATATGTACAAGAAGCTGGGGTGTTTTTCAACAGTGGAAAGTGAGCTTACAGTGAAACAGCATTGTAACAACACAGAGCTGCACAAAAAAATTTACTGCATGGAAACTGTAACACTTCTCAAGCAAAAAGACAATGGGACTACTTACAAAAAAAAAGACTTAAATCCTGGATTGATGAGGCAGGACCAAGGGAAGAATAAAGTGGTATGGGGGGAGCCCATGGTGTGAAAAATGAAGTTGTATTCTGAGAAGAAAAAGTATGTGTGTTTGTGTATGTGCGTGTACCCAAGTGGTAATTTTTAAATGGTCCATCTCTGTCTTGCAGAATAAACTAAACGTTTTTTATGTAAATGTGAATTTCTGGGCTTAATGCTCTTAGTACAGGGGACAATGCTATGAAAGCTGTCTCTTTAAAAAAAATCAGCTCCTTATTTCATGATGAATGTAAATCTGACATGGAGGACTTCCTAATATCTGTTTATCAGAATATATTGGTATTGTTATTACTTAGAAGTGAAGCATTCATTGTTATTTCTGTTCATCTGTTTCCTCACCGTATTCACCTCTTTCTCAGTGGCTTGGATTGCAAGATTTCTGGGACAGGAACTTGAGTTTTCTGCCACCAATCTCAGCAAGATTCTGGGCTCTGAAAATGTTACAGCTGTAGGAAACATACTAATCCACTAAGGTCTTTCTATATTTTAGGTAATTTATATCTCCATTGGGCCCTCTGCTTCAATACAAAAATCTGTTTTCATGAGTATTATTTTCTTTCCAGCACCTCAGACTAACCAGGAGCTATTGTGATTTAGCTCTTCACATCTTTTCCCACAACTGATAGCCTCCCCAGTCAGCATTTGCATCTTCCATGGAATGAAGCCAGTAGCCTACATGTTTGGTAAAAGAAAAATTTGTTCTTCAGCTCAATAAGGTAATTCAGTTTGCATCTGCAGCAGAATTAGTCTGATCAGAATTTAGACTGACATACTTAGTTGTCAAGGGTATTGTACATTTGGGGACAAGCTATTGCAGTGCAAAAATAATAGAGCAAGTACCATTTGGTTTACTTGGCATTTTACCAGTTGTTAGCATCAGTTTTCATTCAGCAGAGGCCAGCTGAAATTGCTGATGCAAGAAGTGATAATATTCTTGATGTGAGATGAATAGGACATTTTATTTTTTGTGCTAAAGTAGAGAATAATTTAATCTCTGTTAGAGAAGAAAATGCTAAAATGAAAAAAAAATGGTTAATACAGAATTAACTTGTCAGAGCTGTAACTGCCTATGAATCATGTAAAGGGAATCTAATCAATTAATATCAATTAGTATCAATTAATATCATATGCTATGTGTAGCTGAAGCAATAGAGAAAATAACATTGCTGCAAAGGGCTGTGGCAAACTTCCAATATAATCCTCTTCCCTTCTGATGTCTTTGCCCAGGTATGTTTTTATCATTTTGCTTCTTAATTTAGTAGTGCTTATCCTGAATTTGGAAGTCACAATTCCAACACACCCAATGCCTGAGTTTTTTGTTGGTTTATCACTAAGTTAGTCTATCCAAAGTTATCCAGAGTAGTCAGGACCCAAATAATAGTGTTTGTAGGGAGATATTATTGTGCTCCCGTCTCATCTAACCACCATCTTGTCTTGCCCTGGCACTCTGCCTCTACTTTACACATATTTCGTTTCTCACTTTAAGCCATTCATCTCTAACTCTACACAATGTGTCCTCTTAATTTAATTTCATTGCTAATGTATTAGATCATTCGAGACCACTTCTATTTCCTGTGCTGGTATTTCTGGCCCTGCTGAGCTTCTTTCCCATTGATGACACCTCATGGTCACAGAGTGACAGGAAGGTTGCCACCAAACACAACAGAGGTTGTCACGTGCTCTACTCTGCATTGTCTGATTGCAGGCACTCTGCAGAGCTCAGCCATGCTGTGGGGCTGGCCTTTTCATTGCCAAGAATAATCTCTTTTCTGCTTAACTCAAGGCTCAAAGCTGCTTCTTCATTATATCTCTTTCTTCCTGAAATATTGCCACACAACCATCCTTGGTCAAATTGCGGTGTAAGCTTAGGGGTGCAGTGATTAGAACCTTTACTGTTTTTTAGGTCCTATACATGCTAAATCATCCATAGAAATCTAAATGCAGTTTACAGAGCTGTACATACACAAACTACACACAGAGTGTGAATACAAATGTTGCTATACAAATAATCTGTAAGTAAGAAGTCTGCAATTATTTTTTAGCTCTTCTGTGGCAAGAAGGTGTATTTGTCTTCATTATGTGAGTCTCCTGGATTGTCTTCAAACTTCATTTATTTGCCTATTTAGTTTTTCTGCTTATGTTAAAGTTTTCAGTTCTGAGCTGAATTTCTGCTGGACAGGCACCAGGTTGGTACTTTAACCCTTTTAATCCTTTGTTTCAGCAATGTCTTGTGAGTGTGAGGAATATGCAGTTTGAACATCAAATGCATACTCATTTAATTAATTTTCAGGCAGAAGGATCACTGCAATAGTTGAGTTCATCTGGTATGTGTTTCCACATACGATTTTCCACCTTGGAAGTCATACAAAGAAACCCCTGCCTTACGAAATTTCAGACTACAAACCAGGCAAAGCAGTCTGATATCAGATGGCAATGTATACTTTTCATTATTTATCACTAGCAGTTGCAGCTGCTCCTGAAGTTATGGGAAAGGACCTTTTAGTTGAGTTCCTTCCTCAAATTCCCACTGCTCAAGAAAAATAGTAGAAAGAAAGCATATGACAATATTTCAGGCTGCTGTGTAATGATGTGGAATGTTGCTCTGGCGATTTAAGATTTAAAACTGAATTCTCCAGCTGCTTTTCACAGGTCAGGTAAACTCTCTCTGCCTTAGTTTCCCCACCTGGAATAAAAGTACCTACCTTTCTCATTGGGAACTCTGGACTTTAATTAATCAACAATCATAGATTGCTATATAGAGCGGATGAGCAAACAATCTGGAGTGTGCAGTTTATTCAATGACTTTAGCCTGCTAGCAGAAAATCCTTGAGCAGATGGCGTTGTTATCAACTACAGAGGAAAAATCATTCCAGTCTGAACATTTCTGCTTTGTTTTATTTCGCTTACAGAATCTTCAGCCCCGAGGAAATATTTCTCAATGGCGAGGAACCCTTTCTTTAAAGAACTGCCTTCAAAAGCCCAGAGCTCATGGGGCTGCTGGACCTCCTTCTGCACCATTCCTAAAGCGGTAGGTGGAGGGGCCTTCCATATGCAGTTTGACTGATTGAAAACCACAGGGGACTGTCTGCATTTCAGGGAAGATTTCACCATATTCAGAGATTTTAACCATCTTGTCTTGGATGAAGGCTTCTGATAATTGGACAGCCTTTCTTAGACATCAGGAACCAAAACATCTGTTTTCAAGGGTAACAGAAAGGTAGCCAATCCAGAGTGCTTTTTACTTTGGTATACTAAAAAATTCTACATGTCATGCAATTTAACAGAGATGTATCACATAAATTCACTGTTTGCTATTCGAGAAAAAAGTTAGGGTTTGTTATCATAGAATTTAACTTATTTCATAGGGCTGTACCTCATTTTGTTTTGCTTTATTTTTTCATTTGTATTCCCCTGAAGACTAATCTAAGGTTTATATGAATTTTTTTCAGAAAGATATATTATAAAACATAGTGTTGTGCTTGTCACTTCATAGCAGCCAACACAGCAAATTAATGACCGTGTACTAGGTTATATGTATTACATCTGAAACTGCAATTAATAGCCTTGCGAGGGCCCAAGCACATAGTATTTGACAGCTAACGGTTAGTGTGATGATGTGGACTGTTACAAACAAGCCATCAGCCTCTGCCCTGACACATAAAGTAGACAAGATGTTACCTCAGTGCTAGATGACTGTCGTGGTTTAAACCCAGCCAGGTAACTGGTAACCCCCCCCCCCCGCACCGGGGCTCTCCCCTTCCCCGCTCCCAGAGGAACGGGGAGGAGGATCCAGAGAGTGTAACTCCTACGGGTTGAGACAAGAACAGTCCAGCAACAAATCACCACCGCTACTATCAGCTAAAACAATGATAAGGGAAAATAACAAGGGAAGAGAGTACGATACCACCGGCCAAGAAAGCGAGTTCCACCCGGAAGCCCCTGTCCTTCCGGGTAACTCCCAGTTACCCCTCACCCCGGGCCTGACGTGCTGTGGTATGGAATACCTCCCCGGGTAGGCCGGGTCAGGCGCCCCGTCTCTGCTTCCTCACAGCTTCCCCTCCTCCCTGGCAGAGCATGAGCCTCACAGAGTCCTTGGTCAGGGTAAACATCACTTAGCAACAACCAAAAACATCGGCTTCACCAACACTGTTCTCAAGCTGGAAGTCAAAACACAGCACTGCACCAGTTAACACAAAGGAAAAACATGACTGCTACTGCTGAACCCAGGACAATGACATAAAGGATTTTGCTGCTGAGTTGGAATTTACGTGGGCTTTAGTTTCTTAAGTCTGAAACTGGATTTCCTTACCTACATTTCCTCTGTCTACAGTGAAACATCTAATCGTAGAAGTGCCTAAAACCCACAGAAGTCCTTATCTTTGATATAGGAAGCCTGAGAAACCACTGCCTTTGGGTCCTGATTTTCCCCTAGGAACAAGGAACTCCAAATGTCTCATCGCAGATCTTTTGTTAAAGTAAGTCTTGAGCCTCTTTTTGTGTCAGCTCCTGATAGTAAATGTAGGAATTTCCTTTACTTTTCAGACTTGACATGAGTTATGCTAGGGAATATGACATGCCCGGTATCTATGGTGTTACATGTTACATTGAGATTTACTTGAGATTGAAAGTAAATATTCCAAATCAAATGACACGGCAAACATGCTTACTTGAGTTGCAGATGGGAGAAAGAGTTAGTTAAAGGCACATTAATGAAAAATAAGACTTGGAAATATATTTTGATTTTCAGTTCTTCTTCACAAGCCATCTGTAAAGGAAAAGTTAATTAGAAATAAACATAATTAGTGATTATGAGTGAAACTAAATAGATGTTTTATTTCACAGATTGGTTGAAAATAAAGGCCTCATGGCCAAACACCATTGGTAAGATCGGTGTTCTTTGTGTTTGTTTTAAGAAAGCTTGATGAAGGCAGATATGGCTGTCTTATCTGGTCAATGCAACACATAGAATCATAGGATAGTTAGGGTTGGAAAGGACCTTAAGATCACAAGTTCTAAACCCCCTGCCATGGGCAGTGACACCTCACACTAAACCATATCACTCAAGGCCTCATCCAACACATCTTGCTAATAGCTTTGTTTCATGCAAGTATAAAATGCAATCTGATAGAACTCCAAGCAGATGTGGCCTTCAGGAAGTGATTTCCAAGAACAAAGGAGAAAGGATGAAGGGGTAATCCTGTACATTGTTTCACTGCTGTTCCTCCATCATGAAATGTACAAGTTACTGCCCCCAAAATTGCCAGCTACTGTATGGATTTATACTTCATTAACACCAGAAACTGTAATTTTTTGATTCAGCAGAGCCACTGTTTGGGGAAGGAAACTCTGGGACTAGCCAGATATTGAGTTTTCTGCTTTCACTGCATAATTGAAGTAAAGCCACTTGACTTGGGTTATTAAACTCAGCATGGAAAGGTAGGAAAAACCTTCATGGGAAAGTTAACCTGTCGTTTCTCTGACCAGTTCAAACTTTCCTTTTTTAGGCTTTAAAATGTGTTTGGATTTGTCCTTTAAAACTCCAGATCAGTCTAATTAAAGCAAAATGAATCCTCTTTATTGATTCCAGAAAGATTTAGCTTAACAGCCCTGTCTCTACAAAGAAGATAACACAACATATTAGGACATCTTTGCTTTTCCGTGCAGTCATATCATGCTAGACAAAGTAAAAGTTAACGTGTTGTAACCAGCATCACCCATGTCCAAAACCAGACTATCATTCATTTTACTATTCCACATGCCTCAATGTTGTCTTAGAATGCTGTGACAATTTCAAATCAAGCTACTGAAATGATGTTAATGTATTTTGAGACTGATTATAGTTACGTGGATTTTCTTGAATTAAATTGTTTGTATTGAAAGGTTATTTGAAAAATTAATACCTGTGCCTGTGATTTTCAGCATTCTCCCATTCACACTGCTGGCAGTGGTGGTAAATACACTGGACACAGAGGTGGAAGTTGATTTTACAGGAAGCCCTGCACAATACCTATTTGCTAGTTCCTTCCTCTCCACGAGAAACAGAGAAAACAATCTTTGATTGGGCCTTCCAGCATGACCCATAATAGATGAAGCTCTGCTTTCCTGAAGGAAAGGTCATGGCACCATCCTGAAGCTGACAACAATCATCAATGAGATTCTTCACCAAGGTGCATTTTATTTTCTTTCTTTTTCCCTGAGCCTCTCTCTTTATTCTTGCTTGTCACCATAGAAGTTGACAAGATGTAAATTTCATCTTTATTCAATCCTAGATGATTTTATTTGCATTTTAAAAGGCACTCAGAGGAAAAAAAAGATGTTTTGTATCACAATAGGAAAAGGTAGTGGAAGCATCTGCTAATGAAATGGACACATTTTTGAAAGTCCTAAATATACAAATACCAAATAGACAACAACTCTTCATACAACTTCATTAAGATAATTATTCCCTGGATTCCAGATGTCTAAAAAAAAAAAACAAGACTCAAAGCAAAATTCTGGGTTTGGTCACATCGGAATAATATTAAACCTTTTTTAAATCAGTGATTTAATCTTATTTACATAACTAAATTCAAGTGCAGAACTAGTTGTCATTCTTTGACAGCATATGTCATGTTAGACAAGATGGACATAGATAGCTGTAAAGTATGTGTGCCATGTTAGACACATTGCTGAGGAAGGGTTTAAATTTATGATTTTTCTAAGAACTTCTTCTGGCTGATTTTATTTTAAAATGAGCCTAAGCTTTATTGGGGGAACAGGTAGTGTTAATTTAGTCATAATTTAAGGTCTGGAGAAAAGGAAATGTGTAAGATCTAGACAGCATGAGCCAATGTGGTCAGCATTTACATGTCAAAACCATGTTTTAATTCCCAGTCAGTTCAGGAAACATAAGAGCTAGTACATCTATATGGCTGATAGGGGTGTGGTGCAGCCATAACTGAACCAGCTTCCAGTTTAGTTGAGTTGACTGATCTATCACAGCGTCAATGACACCACTTCATGGATCATGTGGTGCCATGCCTTGACTTTCTGAGATACCCATCTATACTTGCTCTATAGAGTACTTCTACAGTGTGGAGAAGTGTCATTTTCATACTTGAGTCAAAGTCTAAACTGCCAGTGGTTCAAGCACTGGATAGTTCTGGAATACAGGCTTTTTCCTTCGGGATATTCTCACCATTGTGATCACAGAATTTATATCAGAAAGATGCTGTAAAGCTTATTTAAAAAAAAAAAAGTCACTATTATTTTATATTGAAAATGGTATTATAGTAGGTCATAACATGCTGAACTCAAGCTCTTCTCTGCAGAAACTCTTAGAATAATCCCTAGAAATATTCTTAGAAATAAATCCTTAGAATAATCCCTCAGAAAATTTTCTGAGGGGCTGTGAATCCATTGAAATGTTTTTTTCTTGTGAACATAAATCACTTGCAAATTCAAAATATTGTCTAGAAAATTGCAGAGATGTTTTAAAATTTCAACCTAAATTATGCTAGATGTAGGACTATGGATATAGAAGGGCTTACTTGACACACATTTGCATGTGCAAGAATTGGAAACAGACTATAGCAAATGAACTTGGCAACTGAACTTTGCAAAATATTTGCTTGCAGCACAGAAGTAATCTTTTGCTTTCATTTTGATTTTTAATTTTCAAATAATAAGGAATATTCTTCCAAGTGAGAATTATTAAGGCTGCATAAAACATTTCTCTGTGGGTTTCTTGTGCATACCATTTCATGGATAGATAAATCGGAATGAAGAAGGTACTTTTTGAGGAGCTTGTTCAGTGATGAGATTGTATGTCACATGGCTAGACATTTGGTCTTTCATGTTGAATGTAGTTCTGTCTGGATTAGTATCATTTTATGAATCACTATTGGTTTTGTTTTCTTTAAATTGAAAAAATCTGACTAGAAACTTGCACAGTGCTTTTGCAGCACAGCTCTATTTTAGAGCCTGATGTCAGGTTTTAATGGCTAAAAAGTTCATTCTGAAAAATTGCGTGAGTAAAAACTTATCAGAGTCTAAAATGTAAACTTGTGAAGACCCTTCTCTACAATATATTCTTAGTAACTTTTAAATTGCAGAAACAGTTTCCTTTTTTTCTTATTGAGGTATTTGTAAGCATTTAGTGTGAAGACAACTAAAGATGCTGTGAAAAGAGATAGAAAATAGCAGCCAGCTAGTAATTTTCTTATGATGAGTTTTGGAAACAAGACCATAAGAGCCCATAGTTGTAGTTGTGATCTATGTAACGATTTACCCTGGAAGGTTCTCACAGCTTTAGGCATCTATTCTGCAAGAAACAAGCTAACAAGACCTTTAAGGCATGAATAAAATCAGTAGGGGAAAAATGTTTACCAGCAATCTATGATATTTACTTTGTCCTGAGAATTGAAGGGAAAGGAGCTATTGTTCAAACAATGCCCAGAAATTTTGTTCCAATTCCAGTTCTGCTCAGTTTGATAAACAACGTTTCCTAGTCCTCAGTGCAGCAATAGCTCAGCTTCTCAAGATAGGTAATCAGGCTCAGTTTCAGTAGCGCAAAGTGCTGGATTTTTATCTTTAATTAAAAAGAGGTAACAGAATATATCCTGACAGATTTCAGTGTGCTTATCAGCAAAAGACAAAGTATATCTATATTGCTAACAGGCAACTGGCATGAGGATTGTTGATTTAAGTGCAGCCAAGGAGTTTCCGCTATCATTATGTTTCTATAAGCAAGTTTCTTATTTAAAGAGGCATTAGAGAAAGAACAGCTCATTCCAGAAGGAAAGTAGAAGGACTTTGCCTTCTGTCTCACTACAGCTGCCTGAGGAGGATGCCAGCCTTCTCTCTTCCATAACTTCAGAGGAGAAATTCTATTAGAGTCTAAAGAACTGCCTAAACCAAGCAAGTTTACACTATGTTTTAGATGTCTCTGACCTACATGAGAATATTAACACAGTACAAATATGTTCTTTCTTCATAAACAGGGTCTTTCAAGCAGTCAGTTCAATTTAAACTTTGATTGTTTCATTTTGCTTCTGCTGCTTGTAACTCAAAAGATAAGTACAGGCTTGCAGTACCCAAATGAGTGTCAAGCCACACTGAAGAGTGTGTTGAGAGTGAGAGCTGCACTCAGAATATGATTAAAAACTCACTATTTTACAAATTGCTTCAGTTTACCTTCTGAGAAAAGTAATATCTGTAATAAAGAAAGTGGTTTGGAAACCAATGTTAGCAGAACTGTACTTTCATTATCATCTGGTGTAAATATGCTCTCACAATAACAGCAGTTTCCTCTGTATTTAGCCACATCAATTTGATATTACTAGGATTTGTATGGGTGTTATTTGCAGATAAGCATGTGTAGGAGTTTTGCGTCCTTTGCTAACTATGCCCATGTACCTGAAAGAAATGTCTGTGAAAGACAGTGACAAAATAATGTCTGTGGAAAGACAACTATTTAAATTCATGGCTGTGCTAAAAACAAGGCTTGAACCTTAAAGTTCCCCAAAATCCCTGCCTACTGAGACTTTGCAGCAAATACACACCAAGATATTTTCAAGCACTTAGAAAAAGACATGTAGAAGGACCATGTTACATGGCAGAGATAAGTAGGGTGCACTGAGCATTGTTAGCATATATATGATGAATGGAGAAGACCCATGATAAGTAATAGAATTAATTTTTAGCTGGGCAGTAGTGGAAGATTGACACCAAAACCATGCCTTGATTTTTTCAGTTTATAGGCTGGGAATTTTTTGTTGTTTTCTGACATTTTGTGCTAAAAACTAATACATCTCACTTTCTTTCCCTAATCAGCATATACTTAAAATTGTTACCTATTGTATTATTTCTCACATCTATGTTAAACAACTTCAGTGTTTTCTGTGGCAATTCCTTGGGGGGGCAGTTAAGCCAACATAAGCTCTGCTACACTTCAGTCATAAGAAGCTGTAGTAGAAGCATAATCTGCTTTGTCGGTTAGCACCATCCTTCCCACACTTCTCCTCGTGAAGAATTCCCCTTTGCTTCCAGCTGCAATTTAACTTGGAAATTCAATGCAAGACCTTTAAAAAAGGAGCAAATAAATGCCCTCCTTCTGCAGATCATGATTCTTCTGCCTGCCATGATTCTGGCATAGGTAACAGTACAAATTTCATGCTAGTACAGGTGAATAACGGCCATGTCGCTTGCAGTGAATCACAGTGCACGCTAAGGGAAAAAGAATCTGAGTAAGACTCTTCCCAACAATTTCGTAGCAGGAGCTCATGTGTAACAGCAAGCTCTATTAGGCTGAGTTTAAAACTGAGCTATATTGTCAGTATGAACTGGAACCTGTCAGGCACTTAGCAAGCACAATATTAGAAGTCTTGTGTTGCTGATTTTTCCATTTCAGTACCTTTAAACAAACCTTACTCTCACCAATTATGTAAGTTGAAATGTCCCCCCCGAGACATCTCTTGTAGAGATTGAGAGACAGATGCATTAATGTTTTGGTAAGCAGTAGATGAAACGAATGTATACCTGATTACTAAAAGCACACTGGGAAATTGAAATGAGTGATCTGCACAGAGGTGGGAGACTGATGATACTGAAAGCTAAATTGGAGGAAGATTAAGCAGTTTGTGTATCAGTGAGCACTGAATATCTAAAAGCATGCATGGAAATTAGGACACCAGAGTGAAGTGGCATAAGGGAGTCAGCAATATGGCCTGCAAAGGCAGCTTAGGGCTAAATTCTGGCCTTATCTCCAGATACACATAGTAAATGGCTGCTGGCTTCCTGTCCAGTACAAGAGGGACAGCATCTCTGTGAGGACCAGGGAATGTGTTTATGAGTAACATGTAGAGTTTGCTCATTGGATCAGTTACAAAGGGGAATCTATCCGTTACTGGCATTGAGCCACAGGAATTAATCAGCTCAATGGCTCGGGATGACAGTTAACTTTTGGACCAAACCCCAGTGAAGTCCACACCACATCCACCGAGGTAAATGCCAAGATTTCCATTGATTTCAGTGGTGGCAGCTGTTTCTCCTAGCAGGTGTTTCTATGCTGCCTGCACTGAGGAAAATATCTCCTTATCTCCTCCATTCCCTTTGCGAGGGAATAAGCGATGTGGGAGAGCTTCATCCATTCACTTGATTGGTAAAGGAGGATACACATTACAGACTCCAGTAAATGAAGCTGAGTAACAAAAGATGTTACGTGGATAAGTAAGAAAGTCTCCAGAGCTCAGCAGGACCCATGTCTTCTGTTCAACAGAAAATAAAGCCAAATAAACGACACCAGGCATTCACTGAGGAAAGCAGAATGAAGCAGGCATCTGTCTTGTGAAGAAGTTGTATCATATGGTGGGCCATGCTAAAACTGATACTGACGTGCAGAGAAGTTACAAAACAAGAGAAGGTTTTGGTGTCTCTCTTTGCAATAAAAGACAGCTCCTCCTCAGGCTCTGAATTAATAACACATTTCAGTTGCATCTCTCCTTGCCTGCCATAGAAAAAAAATGTGTGAAATCATGTATGAAGGCTGCTGTATAGAAATAAAATGTATGGTACTGATAGCTCAGTGTTATGGAGATTGTGGACTTGTGGACTGAAGAAAATGGAGGAAGCATGTGAATTCTTTCAGGCTTATCGAAGATCTGAATAATGTTTGAAAGGGACATGAGCGAAACTAAGGAAAATATTTTCTCCCTTCTGAACAACTTTGAGCTGATTGGAATTAATCAGCAGAGAAAAAAGCTTGCATTATTCTGTGAGACAATAGTGGAATTGCTGGCAAAATTATGAATGGAATTCTAAAAAGGAAACCTTTGTAAAAAAAAAAAATCATTTTGAAAGTTATGTAATACAATTATTTAATTCCTTCAGCTTTTTACCCCCTATTTTTGATACTAAAAACTTCTTCAAAATGTGCCTTTTCCTTAAAATAGATTCAAATACAATGAATTTTCCCTATGGAAAGAGATTTCATTTTGGAAAAACAACCACCCCCAGACTCCAGGTATTATTCTAGAGAGAGGTAAAAAACTTACAGCAATAGGAAGAACAGCAAAATCAAGAGATTATAACGGTACTGAATTGTGTAGCTAATGTGAATAAAAATAAGGAATAGGCAAGAAAAATCAAGGCGATATGAAAATTAATGAATTATGTGTTGTCATGCAGCATTAAGAAATAACTTCATTTATATCAACCACTGTAGAGAGGAGAAAAGGAATAATCTGTAGTTACAAAATATTGAAGCTGGCCCATGAAAGTATCCCAGGGAGAGACAAGGAAAGCTCCGTATCCCATTTGTCATTAGGGATGTGGAGCTCCTAAAGTTTAATTCACATTTTGTCTGATTTACATTCTGGAATTGGTCTCACTCAGGTGAAGCTGTAGGGCTTTGTGTGAGTGTTGAGAAGAGGCTCCGGGTGTCCCTGGTGGATGCTTAAACTACAGCATAATTTTAATTTTCTGCCTGACTCTAAATATTTGAACAACCTGAGCGAGAATAACAGAGGGATAAACACCAGAATCCTGACTGTGCTTGGGTATTCACTGCAATTGGGCAGTTCTTAGGGAATTCATTTAGGAAGTATGAGACCTGGCTGTTTAAGTCATGAGTCATTAGGCAAGGTGAGGAAGGAAGCTGGCTTCCCTGCCAGCAAACTTTACCTGTCTTCAGGCTCATGAGAGTCTGAATGCCCAAGGTGGTACCTGAATGTTGGATTTAGTGTATTTAACCTAACAAAGCATGCAGGAGTATCCAAACTGCAAGATAGGACACCCTGCTCAAGAGAAAATAAATCATACGTAGAATGTATTTATGAAGGAGCACACACACGCATGCACGTAATATGAAGGTATGACCATCTGAAGGCTGAGGAAGGTAGCAGTAGATACTTTTTCCTTAGTCAGACTATTTAAAGATACACTTATTCAGAAAATTAAGGCCATACCTATAGTTGTAAAGATTAAAATTGTACAAAGGAGAAAAAAAGCTGTGCTGATCTCAAGGGAAAGAGGGGTGAATTTTAAGGTGCTCAAATATTAAAAGTCATAATCCGGCATTAATCTTGAGAGTCTTGCAGTTCTTTTCCACATGAATTCAGGGAATCATTTTTTTAAGATGGAAGCTGCAGCAGTCTTAAGGTCTTGCACTGGTGCTCAATGTAGATGAGCTGCTCTGTTTGTATCCTTACCCAGCCAAATGATTGTCACAATTCTATTATTACCCTTTTGCGTTCGCAGCTCTTCTTAATGCTCCACTTTCATAAAGCAGTAAGTTTTGGGGTTTGTGGCTTTGACCAAGGGGTATAGCAGAACAAGAAATTAGAGGGGCTTTTTTTTATTTCAACTATTGTTTTTAGTGGCTTCAGGTAATGGCTTTTGAAGGTAATGTACCACAAGGGAAGCACCAGAGAGCGTTGTTCATAAAATGACAATGTAAAAAGGTCTGAGGCAGATCACACAGGCCAAATGAAATTAAATTCTTCCAAGCTGAAGCAATCCTGCAGATGGTCAGGGTTCATCATGTGGCCATTTTTTGTTGACATCTTACTTTTTTTCTCTGATCTCCGTCCTTGTCATAGTTCTCAGCTTAGTCAGTGCAATGTTTCACATCCGTGGTTCTACTAAAAAAAAAGTGTTTGATACAGCAGTGCTGAAAGTGGAGTTAATTCACTCCCAGAAAGCTAGAAACAAGTTGGAGTACCTATTCTGGTTACACAGTAATTCAGGTCTTCTCTGTTTCCAGTGTGCAAAATTTCTGCTGATAGAGCTTTAGGGAGCTGATGTAGGTACTTCATCTTCTGAGTGCTATGAGATTCAGGCCCTAGTGCACCACTGAAGATTGCCTGCAGCAGCCTGCTTCTGTCAGAGGCTTGCATGCCCTCCTAACGAGCATTTCCTCTGCTCCTCTTCCAGCAGCCACAGGACTTCTCTGCTGGAACCTAAAACACTTTCAAGCAGTAACAGAAGGGCAGTGGGAGATCATTTCACTGGCTACTGAGTGGATTTCAGGATGATCCATCACACATTCTGGACTCCCAGGTATGCTATAGACTCAGTGTAGGAAGATATCAACCACACAAAACCTTTAATTGTAAGCCTTGTGAATGAGAGTTTAGGCTGTAATCATCTCTATTGCATTTTCCATTACATGTGTATAACAGATATTGTCCTTAAAAAAGTGTATTTTTATTAAGGCTGAGAAGATCCTTATCTTGCATCTTACTCATTGTGGGATAAGAATTAAAAGGGATCACACATGGTTGTAATGGATTTTTTGCTGAATGTTGCTGTCCTGCTGAATATTGTGTGTCGTGTGTTAAGTCAAATCAGTGGTGCCCTACAGAAGTTTTGTTTCAGGATGATTTTACTTTGAACTGAAGAAAACAGGGACTTGTTAGTTTTAAAACAGAAAATGAGAGATATTCAGTTGATATACTTAGAACTTACATACTAAAGTATCTGAACCATAAGCAGGACCATATTCTATCACTTCAAATGCAATGGTCAAATACATGTCATCCGACTTGGACTGAAATCTGCCAAACCCCCACTGATTGCAATGACAGTTGATGTTGGAGAGATTTATAAACTCCAGAATTTCTTATACCGATGTGGCCTTCTTAAGCCTCATTGCAGAAGCTGCTGGACTTACATGCATTCTCCCATAGGCTTGCAATAAACAGTGATCCTGCAGTGCTTCTGTAAATCATGCCATCATCCTGCCTGTGGAATCTAAATCACTTAAAGCACACAAACCATGGAAACTATCGGTTGTCACAACCCTCCACTGGAATGGTTTTATTTTTTTAAAATACTTCTAACTTTGTATGCATGAAGGAAATTCAAAAGGTTTAAATCAGAAAGGAAAATAAAATTAACATTTAACATTAGTAACTGCAGAACAAAATTGGCTACTTATACATCTCTAACACCAAGTGGTAACTTCCAGAGTATGATGACATCCAGAGCAAGCATTAAAAACCTAGAGAAGGAACCAGCTGGGTATGCAGTGCCTTGAACGCCTCAGCAAATAAAGAGTTCCAGGTAAGGCGATACTTTCTTTGTTTGATGAAGGGGGATTGGAATTACTTTTAGTTCTCTCATTCTGTTATACAGAATCTAAACAAAAAGCCATGGGCTGCATTTAGTTGTCAGTTAATCACGAATACTAGTTTCCCAAGGTTTATTAACTCATATTAAATCCCATTTCTCGTTCCTCTATTCCTCTGTAATACTAGCAGAAGTATTAGGCATGACTGAAGTGAAGTACCATGCGTGCTTTGACATCAGGCTATGCTAGGTGTGTGCAGTATTGATCAGGGCCCTGGTTAAGCTCTACGCTCTTTTTTGCTGGGAAAATATTCATGTAAAATCTTATCTAATTATTCCTTATATTTAGGTCCACTCTTCACAGAAAAGGTTCTAATACGGAGACATTTTTAGTGTAAGTTATATAAAAAAAATGTTTAATATTTTGGTTTTCCAGGTGTGAATGAAGTACCATCACCTTGACGTAGTATTATTTGGCCCAAATGCAGTTATAATGTTTGTTTGTAATGTACGTGCCCACATTTTTTTTTCAGGGAAGAGACAAGTAAAATGAGTAGAAATCAAGTCATGGAAAGAGAAAATCCATTTATTGGAACTTAACCACAAGTCTCATCACAGGTAGGAATTTGCAGGAAAAAAACCTTACTATTTCAAAGACTTTAAAGAAACAATACTGAAACACTGTAAATTGCCTTTAAGTTTTCTCATACAATACTTACAAATACCTAAAAAGAATATAATAATAATAATGTTGCAAACATTTTAATGGCATTTCTTCCAGCAAAATATGCTTAGACAACTGAATTAATGTTTTCAATAGCAAACAAATCTCAGAAAATTTTGAACCAGCTCTAGTTAACTGTCAGCCTTGCTCAGTACCAGTAGTCTACCCTGGCTAAGTACTCATGAACTAGACTTTTGTAATGGGATGATTTAACACACAAAGGCTAGGACAGGCTTAGATGTGGGATCTGTAATGGACCTTCAAAACTTTTTCACACTTGCTGTTTCAAAGCAGAAGGTCAAACTTCTCCCACTGTCTTTAGGGGTACGAGATTACAATAAAAGAATAATGGTGACAGATGTTGTTAGTGCTGTTGGTTAATGTTTGACAACTTTTAATCTGATATATCTGCTGGTGGTACTCGGGTACACATGAAGAGGGGTTTGTGCATGCCTAGAGGTGTCCTGACTTCTGCTGCCTATGTTGTGTCCAAAGGGTATTACAGGTGCATATTCCAAACTCAGTTTATACTATCTGAGAGTTTCGGGTTTGTGGTTTTGTTGGGGTTTTTTGATAGGCTGGAGTTTTATTTTGTTTTCATTAAAACCAGAACAGTTGATACCAATTCTTTCTTGTCCTGATGTAATCCTGTAACAGCTCTACCACCTGAGCATTCAAAAGTGCAATTTAGTCTCTTTTTCTCTTTCTCCCTCTCTGTCTCCCCCCAATCACACATGCACACACACTTTAAACTACTTTATTAAAGCTTGTAACCACCTCCATTGGCAATTTTGGCAGAAGTGCACTGCTGGCAATCACTCTGATGAGCGATGACTTGTGATTGCTGTAACGGCAGTGACATGCGAGCATAGTGACAGCTCAAAAGTCTAAGGTGTTGATTGAAAATATGCATTTAAAAGATGCAAATTGTCAAAAGAAGTGACAGTTGCTGTGTTGAAAGCAATTGATACAGCACTGCTTACCACTACAGCTGGTTAACAGCAGGATTTTCAGTTCATTGGAAAACTATTTCTTTTTAAGCTCCCCAGTAAATGACCCTTTCTTTCAGCTGGTGATACAGAGCTTTTGTCTGCTTCATTGCTGACAGCAGCAGTGGAATGCATTTATCAAGTTTACTGAAGCTTGTCAGGGATGGGCACGGTGATTTGAAAGATACAGCCTCCTTTGGACCCCAGCTGGCCAAGCTGTCCTCTGCAAACTGTGCTACTTGTTAGTGCCCAGCAGGATGATAGCCACAAAACTGTCTTTCCTGCTACTCACCTTGCTCTTTTCTGCCATGCATCTCTTCCTGACCTTCTCTGCCCTTTGCATTTCCCTGTCAGAGTCTTGTTCAAAGTAGAAACTGCACATTATTGAAGCTATGCACTATTGAAAACATCTAGGGAATATTTTGTGTCTCTCCCAACTTCCACATGTTTAAGTCTAGCTCCTCCAGTTTCTCAGTCACCCAAACTGGTCCCGCTCCACAGTTCTGGCACCTGGAGATAGCAAGGTATCAAAACTCCTAGGTGTCAAGCTGTTTGTCCTGTTCCTTTTCTCTGGCTCAGCTTTCCCATTAGAAGGTCTGTCACACGTAGGAGTTGGAGACAGATCTGCCACTTCTGTGACTCTTCTGACACTGGGTGGCATCTTGTATGGACATTAGAGATGTTCACACTATGCCCTCCCCAGGAATGGGGCTTGCTTCTTTTAACTGTGGTATCTACCTGTCCTTACAATGTTTTTCCTCTCCAAACATCGAAAACAAAAGACATTTTAATTAATCATTGCTAGACCTTTCAGGATGTGTGAAATCAGCTCTGGTACTAGAGATGACTGTAAAGCCACTTCTTAACCAACAAGACCCTACCCGTAAGATACACTTTGTTATATCTCATTGTGCAATTGCAGGCAGGAAGTGCTGATTTTTGAAAGGGCAGCTACTCCCATTAGTCTTCTTACAGCTCTTCAGCTGACTTCTGGTCACACTGTGATTTCTTATCCTCAGCACATTGCAGAGCCCATCATTACCTAGGTGGTAACTGCTAGGACTGGAATTAGTACCTATGTACTAGTAGAAATTCCATTACAAGACATAACACTTTCTTTCCATCACAAAACACAATCAGTGTGTCACTGAAGTACTGTAGCTGGTTTCTCATGGCCTGGGGAAGACAATGTTAGAGCTGTTGTTAGTGTGCTGGAGAACATGAGGTGCTCACGTAACTGCCCTGGCACCTCCTGCAAGTGCCCATCGATCGCTTTTCCCGTTGTACTTCTGCCTTAGCAGCAGTTGCATTTCTAGCACACAGGGAACACAAATGGTTACAAATGATTTAGTGTGATAAGAAGAAATGGCTGATATAACTGGTATAAGAAGCATTCTCAGACGTGCTTCTGCAGCCATGTCAGAGAAAGTAATTGTACAGATAGATAAAAATGTGCCCTTACATTCTGCACATGTGGTAACAAGAATGAAATACTGATTCTGAATACGTGTTTCAGGCGTGTGTCTGTTTACCTTTGAAGAAAGAAGGAAAGATGTTTGTTAATAATATTTCATCTTAAGTGTCCAAAACACCAAGAAACACCAAAGTTACATCCCCAGTATTCTATAGCTGGCTATGGTGTTATATTTTTTTAGTCTCAAGATTGCTTCAGCACTTGTATATACCAGCTGCACTGCTTATTTGAGTCATAATGCTACTGTCTCTGTAGCCAAGCTTTAAACAAGAACAGTGTTAAATATCAGATTCGAAGGCTTCTTGAACGCATTTCACACCTCCAAGTGAGTTATCTTACCTTCTGCATCATTGTTATTATAGTAAATAGGCACAAGAAGGTGACATATAAAATCATATATGGATGGCTAAGGAAAGAAAACAGTGCCTACAGAGATGTTCATGGTAAAGATTTAAGTTCTCTAGAAAAGGAGTGATGTACAGAAATTAACTCTCTGATTAGTGACGTGTATTATTCTCTCAACCAACAACTGTATTTTCCCTGAATCAACAGTTCAAGCTTAATGGGGAAGGGGATGGAGGAAGAAAAACTCGACCGTTAAGTTCGTAGAATCATTATTATTATGAAAATGACTATTTTTAGTACATAGGGCTAATATAGAACATATATACATATATGCATAGATAAATATCTATGCATATATACATATATATACACATATACATATATACATAGAACTCACTAACAGATACAACTTTCAAATCTTCTCTTTAAAAAGATTTTATACAGGGTTTGATATTTTCTGAATGAATGGGAATTTGAAACAGATGGTGTGAAGGATAGTTCCTCAACATGAGGAAATGATGTGGTATTACCTCTACCAGTGTTCCATATCTGAGCCAATCACTATACAACTGTGTCGTTAAACATTAAAACCAACAAAAATATGCTACCTTATTGTGCCGATTGTGACACTAGTGCAAATGACACTGAAAAATCAAAGGATTCTCAATTTTGAAGCTATTCTGCTTTCCGATTCAAGAACAGGGATATCTGTGGGAAAACACATGACTTGTGATAGGGGTTATAATAAGGAATGATAATAATAATTTGTTAAGTGTACTAAGGAACTGCATGGATAATGTGATCGCAAAACAAGCACTTCCGTGCATGCACATCCCTATGGGAGTGACAATCCACTACTTTGAGTTTTGTGTCAAGACCACAATTCAGAAAAGTAAAATTAAGTAAAATAAAGACTTTTGAATCAGCAGTGTGAAGAGCTCTGTGGGAAGGAATGAGATGAGGGCAACTTTGCTGGTAGAAGCAAGAGCATAAAGGAGCAGAGGTTGTGGCTGAACCAATTTACGAAGCTGTACCCTGGATTTAGGGGTGGTATTAGTTGATTTTCTCATTAATGCTTACTTACTGCTGGACTTTGTCAAACAAACACCTGTAATCATCTCTGTAATCATCAGATGATGATACGAAAGCCTTCACTCTATTCAATGCACAGCACACTGCATTATCAATTCTAGTCATTTTTGAATGTATTAAAAATCCAGTGGTTCTTCCACTGTGACGCAGGCAGGTTTTCTAGTCCATCAGACCTTGAACAGTAGAGCTTCGTGTTAGTTACAACAATAATATGTGACTTATGTAATATACGTATATTAACATACATATATTAAAATATACGTATATTAAAATCTATATATATTTGCCTCCTTTATCTTAGATTATTACTATCATCACATATGCTTTGTAAGGGATATGTGAATGGAACTTAATCCAATAACCATTAAGTATGGTTAAAAAATATCATCTGCAGTTAGATGCAATTGTATAAACATCCATATGTTAACTGTGCAAATCTATAGCTCGTTCCTTGGGAGTTATAGTAATGCACGCACGCCACTTCCTTCATCAGTGAAAAGCACTTTGAGTTTTGTCATTTAATTCAGTCTCATAGACTAAACAATACACAATTGTTCTCTGTACTGAAGAAGCTTTGAATTACTATATTCAGATCCCAAAGCACAGAGTTTGCTTTCAGTCACAGAAGAGTCTCAGGATAATGCTGCAGATGTTCTTAGAAAATGCTGGGTAACAGTGTAGACTGTGTCTGTAATGTCCCAGCCAAACTCTGTTCTCATTTACATGCATATGTGCACTTGCAAAGAACAACAGGGCAGTATTTTCACAAGTGAATTTCAACATCACATTGTTTTCAGATGGATAAAATGTTCAGTAGTTTCTCTGAAGGGTGCATGTTGCCTGTCAGCTGAAGGAAGAAGTTACCCTACAGAAATACCTTGCCTTTTTCTATAAGCTATTTATTTAGTAAGCATTCCAGGATGTAATCTCAACTTTATGGTAGTTGTGATACAAATAATTCCAGTTGCATAATCCTAACTTAAATTTTGTTGGTCTGTTTAAATGCAGTAGTACGATGATACATTCTTACAGCCTTTACTTCTAGATTCAATGCAACACACTGAAATCTGCAACACTGTTGAAAACAAAGTTCTTGTCAAATGTTCTTCAGGATGACTGTGTACATAATTTCATACCTAGAACATCAGAGGCCATGCGTAACCTCATCTTTACATAGAAACATGAAGGCGAAATGGAGCTGATACAGAAGAAACATTTTGAAGCTGTCGTTTGCAGGCATGTTTTAAAGGTATCTTCTGCACCTCCAGAACAGGTCTTGATAAAGGTTACTTTATCAGAAATGAGATCAACTGAGCTATTGAACAAATTTGGTTGAAAATACCTATACTTTTTTTATGTGCTTAGCATCATCAGCAATGGGCAACCATGAAGTGCAGTATGTTGATCAAGGAGAGAACTAGTGGCAAGTTTTCTTGATAAAGAATAAATACAGATAAAACACTTTTTTTCTTCTGAAAATACGTATTTGACTGAATTATGTTTTGCAGAAAGCTGCTGCTTTCAGTGCAATATAACTGTCAAAACTAAATCTCAATTGGGTTGAGATCTAAAACTTTTCAAGTGAGTTCACATGGATTCCTATATCCACCTGTGCAACCTGATTGTCTCAAGAGAAGACAGTCTTCTTACAGTTTGGGTTCCTATTCAGGCCAGGCTTTTCTTGCATGAGAGGCACGCCTTCCTACAATAACCAGCCTCCCCAGATATTCCAAAGCCTACCATACATTCCAGGAATATGTTTTTCTGGAAGGCTGGTTTGAGAAGGGATACTATAGGGACTTTATGAACAAAGTTTCAAGAGGTACCTCAGTGGCTCAGATGGCTAAGTATTGTGGTTTACCTGAATCAATATTAGATGCTTCATTTCTGATTGGCATCAATGAGTGAAGTTTTTCAAATGACAACCACTGAAGCATCACACACAAGGGCATTCCAGCATGTCTGAAACAGATATCTTCTTAAAAAAAGGAGAAGGGAAACGGAGGTTCCCAAACATTGCAAAAGCCATTTCTGAATTACCTTTATCCTTAATGTAAGTAAGTCCAGGAGACAGCGAGTTAAAATAATTTGACAGACCTAATGCTCTCTTTCCTCTGACAGTAATGGCTCCTTAGGGTAACGAGGTGATGTTTACTAATATCAACTAACCATGTTACTAATGTTGTTGACTTCAAGGTTGAAGATTAAAACCTTTGAAAGTGTATTCTTTTGTGAGAAACATACCCATTCTTTACCAAATAAAATGTTTCAATACATGGTGTGCCCAGGCTGCTAAAACTTTTGCCAGTGTGGGGTTCCAGCAATGTTAGTGGAAACTTGCTTTTTTTTTTTTAAGCAAGTCACAACTTTACCCAAAACTCTTCACCCAGGAGGGGCTGATGCAGTGTAAATGAAAATATTTCTACTTCATCTGGTGACGACTTGAGCAGAATCATAAGGATCTAGACTATTTAGATACGTAGATTTGCCTAACTGCTTTTATGTCTGTAGTTTCCATATCGGTTAAATAGGAATAACACCAAATATATTGTACAAATAGGAAACTATTTACCTGTTATATACAGGCAATATTCTTTTCCTTTTAACAGTTATTGAGAATTATACTTAACCATAGTGGCGTATTGTACAGCAGTCAGTCTGTGTCTAGCCTCTGTTCATCATCATTAAAGTAAATGTTTTACCTTCTATATATTATTGGTAATGGAGACTGTAATACATGCATCAGTATTTAGGAAGTTTCTGCAGTGTCGACTTTTCATCCCAATGCATTTTAGAAGTGGATTTATCTATAATAAATCTATGAAACAAATGCATGCAGAAACACATTTCTGAATTTATTACTTCATTAAGTTAAGCTTCAGTAAGGTTGCTGAGGTAAAGCTAATATCAGGGCATGCTGTATTGTACAGGCTTTCTAGATTTTTCTAAGCAATAGATATAAATCACAGAAACATTCCTTGCTGTGTTGTGAAGGCTTATGGGTAATTACCAGTGTGACCATTCTCCCAAACTCCAGCGTTTTAGGATTACTTCTATATTTCATTTTTCAGCACTAAAAATCTTTTAGCAGCAACGAAAAAGTTGAATCCAAAGAAAAGTCTAACAGCCCATAAAAAGAAATTTTTTTTTTTTTGGTGAAGCAGTCATATTTACTTATGATTTCTCATTTTTAAATAGGCCTTTTTCATTACTAAACATTACAGAGATGGGCCCAGGCTGCAAGCTCTGTAACGTCCAGGGACCTCCTCACAGGCTTGTGAATTGGGGTCCAAATATACGAAGAAACTCCTAAATCCTAGTTAGAAACCTTCCTTGTACTACAATCCTACCCAAAACTGACACACTTCTATGTCGTTGTCCTGGACCCAAGTTCTTAATTTTTAAAAGCAGATAGTGCCTTGAGGAGAAAGCTTCCTTTCTTCAGATTTGTCAACTAGTTAATGCAATTGTGTGGAAGTAGCCTTGCTTTTCCAGCCTCTTTGGTCCAGTTTTAAGGTGCTGAAGTAACTTACTTAAGAGCCTAATTAATTAATTTAAAATCCTTCGAACTGTTTCTAAAAGTCAATCAGGCTTTAAGGAGTTTAATTGAACACTGGCAGATCCGATCCCCCTGCTTGTGGCACCTAACCAAGGCAATGGAATCAGTATCTGTGGTTGTTCTAGACACCTTATATTTGCAATGGGGAGAAGCAAGAACCCCTCAAATGTGACTGTACCCCCATCTAAAGGAGAATATTTTAAAGTCCTTTTTTAAGACTTCTGTAAGATTCCAGTTTCTGTAGTCTTACAGCATCACACGATAAACCCAGTTCAAGTTTTAAATATTGTCTGGAAACATGTTTGACAGCTACTTAAAGAATTCAGCACATTGCTAGAGGTTATCTGCATTTCTATTGCTAGAGCTGTTTAAGGAGCAATTAATCAGGGTTTTTTTTTTCTGTTTGTGTGCTGCTAAACACCCATCATAATATCTAGTTGCATTTTCAAGATCAAGATTAGAACTATTCAAGGATACCCTATTTATCTTTCTGTCCTTGGAGACAAAGTTATCAAAAGTTATGGATGTCTGTGAATTATCAAAAGAAAAATGCCTGTAATGAAAGTTACAGAAAAGACACGTAATGAGTAAGGAAAAGTAATCTAAATTCAAGAGAATGAAACTGCATTCCATAATGAAAGATGCTGTCATATTATAGGACAATTCCTTAAGTCATCTAATGTCAATATATTCTCATTGCAACAGAGTGATCTGAATTTGTGCAGAAGTGGAAAATACTGAAGAACTGCGCAACTGTGGTGATTCATCATGTTGCTTTTTAGATGAAGACATACTTCAGGGCTTTGAGTAGAACTGATGGTTCTCTGCGCATCTTTCAGTGAGTTTTTTGGATAGGCTAATTACAAATGTAACAATTTTAAGATCTGTTCCCTTCCAAAAAAAAAAAGTGTGTTTTTTTTTTACTACAAACTGCTTATTAACCTGCAAGAGATTGCTACAGTAAGAAATATTTGTTTGTTTACTTGTTCTTTTTGTATCCTACACTATTACTTGTCTACTTTTAATGGTATAGATCATTAGGAAGATTAATTACATGCATTGTTTGCACAATAGCACAGCACTGCATTTTATGGGGATATGCATTTTTGTGCACATTTGCATCTGAGTGTGTTCCACTTAGGAGTCTGTGTACCCACTGGAGCCCAAAAAAGCTGTTAAAAGATGAGAGCAGGAAATCGGAAGATTGATAGCAAGTCCTGAGCTTTGAGTGTTTAGAAAAAGTTCTATTCTAACCAGGTGCAAAGGACAAAGAATGAGGGCAGGGTTAAATACATGCTTCAAATACAACACAAAGCACCATCTGGGAACCTTATTGCTCAATTAGAGCGACTCTTTACTAGGGCAGATTCACTGTCCGTACAAAATTAATGATTTCAGTAAAAGACATTTGATTTATGGTAATTCAAACTTCTCTTGTTTAACGAGATTTTTCTTTAAAAGCTGTTCAAAGGAACATTTTCTTAGGACAAGCAAAGATGAAAGAGTTTACTTCTATTTTATCTCATAGTATCCAAGCTCTAGCTTTTTGGGCCAAGAAGAAGTCTTTGGCCTTTTTGGAGTGAATTCCACTAATGTATTTAATTTAATTTAGTTTAATTTAATTTATACATGTAAAATTACGTATTTTTGAAGACAACTTTAACATTCCCCAGCAAGAAATTCCTGGTGGTAAGCCATACCTTCAGTAATGCTGATGATACTAACATACCAGTCTTAGCTCAAGCTGATGAAAAGCACACACATGCACTTATCTGCAGGGGGAAAACACAGTAGGTTAAGCTACAAAGATTTGTGTTTAATATCTATTTTGCCATTACCATCAGAACTGGAGTCCTGAAGTTATTTGGGTTAGAAAAGTTTGTGTTAGTGTTTCTTCAGTGCCTCTTGATTCAGTGAAAAGGCAGCTCCTTCAGAACGCAGTTGTTATTTCTTTCCCTCTATCCTCTCTCTTGGGGAGTAGATAAACTAATCACGGGGTTGGAAGGAACCTCGGGAGATCATCTGATCCAACCCTAAGATAGGGGCACCTAAAGCAGGTTACACAGGAATGCATACAGAAGCAGAAAAGGGGCAAATGGAGGAGAAGGTCTTACTTTCATCATTACTGTAGTTGTATTTTCAGTCTTCATGACATTACATTAACTGATATTCTGGACATGTTCTAAAACATTAATAATATAGTAAGAATTCCTATATACTGTCAGTGTTCCTAAGGCAGTTGGGTTTGCTACAGGCATTGCAATGTGAAATGCTTTGGGCTGTGTCATGCAGGAGGTGCTCTGACTTGAAGATCAGCATCAGCCCATGGCCTTAAAAAGCAGGATTTTAATGAATAAACAAGCTATTTTTATGCTAACCACCTGCAAATGGCAACTGCAGTTTGATCACAGATGCTACCAGCAATGTTGCAGGTAAGTACTGAGTTGCTAAGCTTACAGAAACAATTTAAAATGTTTTTGTTTGCTAAGCAAAATAGCAAAGAAATAATTCGATCCCTACCTCTAAATAGACAATGTAAAAGGCAGAGTTTGAGCTCTATTGCCTCCTGCATTTTCTATTCAGTTAAGGAACTAGTACTGAAATTTGCCTCAGTATTAGTCTCAGTGAAACACAGATATGAAACTAAGTTAGTGTTTACTAATCTGATCTGGAAGAAACATCATTATGTGGTGATTATTTGTGCTAAGGTGCATATAGGTAACGTTTTTGTTTTATTAAAGATTCACTGTGATTTATTTCGCATGTAGTTTGAGTCTGATCCTGTACATGTTAAGTAAAAGTGAGTTTTATAATTAATTTCAGGGGTTTATGTTGGTAAACTAAAAGCTTTGCAGTTCAGTCTCAGCCACTGTTCACCTAAAATCAAGTTTTCGGCTCACAGTTCTAAACTATATTGTACACAGTTACTTCGTGTTCTAGATTTCTTATGTGGACTACTCAAGATGATGACAAGAATTACTATAGATAAGTCATTTAGTAACCAGTTTCTTTGTATAAACCACCTTACTGCTACAGCTTGGGGACGTGACAGGGACACATCCCCAACTACTAGCTTAATCTGAGTACCTGTTTTAAGTTATATGCAGAGCAGGAGATAGGTAAGTTTTATTTTAGGGAAGTATCTAAAATAAAAGAATTTCATTTCTTTCTTCCAAACATGACAACTCTATATATTATTGTGGAAGTCTAGATATTCTTCCAGAATGACCACTTGGGCAACTTGTTGACTTCCTTGTTTTGCTGACAGTATGAAAGGCATCTGGAAGGGGGTGAGAGATCGGGCTTCCTATATTTCAAGCAAGAAAGATGCTTACCCTAGTAGAAAAGTCAGCAGTCAACTGATACAAAAAGCCAACTTCCTGCACTAATAAAACTTACGTTAATGAAATCTTTCAGCACTTCTTTGCTAAACAGGATCTAATTCTGCAATATTTTACAGCAGTTCATTTCATGGGATGACAGCTATCAAGACCAATAATTTTTCTAGACATTTATGGACAGAGATGTTTTGTTGTTCTCTAATGTAATCTGATCATCTGATTTAAAACAGTACGGTGACCTGCAAAAAGCTTACTTGTCTTTGCATGTTATTGATCAGCACTATGTAACTAACGATTTTGCTTTGTTTCCCACAGCGAAAGGCCTCAGAGTTGCTGAATATCATTTACTAAGACTAAGATGAAGTGTCTTTTAAATTTCATCTCACGATTTAGAGCTGGTGATGAGAAAGAAATATGGAAGCTCCACAATTCTTGAGAACCTATAAAACACTGTGCCAGCTTTAGCATTTATCAATTTTTAACTACTGCTACAAGGCTTCAAGCAATCAATTATTTCCCAGCTCCGCGACAGACTCAGAGCTATACCAGATAAACCAGAAATCAATTTTACTGCCTTGTGGCTGGTTTCTAAATATGTTTCTCCTTACCACATTTAAGCCCAAACAAAGCTAGATTTGTTTGTTTGTTTGGGGTTTTTTTGTTAGTACAGACATGGCTGAATTTTCTTCATACTTCACTTGACGTTAAAAATTCAGAAGGGGATAAACGTTTTCTTGGTTGGGATATAGCTGCATTGTCCTTTTATTATTGCTTCCTAAAGAAACAGAGAAACAAATCTCTTTCATTTTCTGAGTCTAGCAACAAATTTGGGAACTATTTTTCACAGTGAAGTAAGTGTCTCTTGGCTCTTTTTTTATATCACCCTTCTGGAGTTCTCTACCATAAGGGAAGCATTTGATTAGCGTAAAATGTGCAGTATTCTGCTAAGGAACCATGGGAATTTCCAGTACGTTAATGAAAAACATAGTTTCCTCCAAAGGATGAGCAAAACTTTGCATGAATTTCAAAGAAAATGTTATGCTTTTTAAAGAGACTTCAATATGAAAATACAGCTTTAAGTTTTCTTGTGCCAGCCTCCTCCTGTGACTGCCTGGGTTTGACTCCACCTGACATAAGCTGAAGTGCTGGGAGCAGCACCAGGCCCGTCTCCACCAGGAATGCGAGCACTTTGACCCAGTACTTAGATAAAGCCTTGCACTGTCCAATTTGTAAAGCGGTGCTGAGGAGAACTGCCACCCAAGGTACATTATTACACTGTTCTTTTCAATACAAGGGGAGATGACAGTGTTTGACCCTGAAAGTAACTGTCACACTTAGCAAATGTGGGTGCTTTTAACGGTAGACTGAACAACTCTGCATTTAGAGGGAAGTCCATAGCCCTGAAGGGCCTTATTCCTTTTCTGTTAGCTTATCACTTCGGATGTATCATGTATCTTAGACTTATTTGCATGGAAGCGCCATGGAGATATTGTTTCTGTACGGGAAAAAAGTGTATTTATTTCTACTTTGGAAGATCTGAAGCACATATAACTTCTAAGGGTCATTATTTTTAGTCTTTTCCTGTTAAGTGGCGCAGGAAGCACCTGTGTTACTGGATATTTTTTCACTCCTGAATCACAGACCACCACAGAATGGTTAAGGTTGGTAAGGACCTCTGGTCCAACCCCCTATACAGCCAGGTGCCTAGCACCATATTGAGACAGCTTTTTGGTATCTCCAAGATGGAGGCTCCACAACATCATGGAGAAAGTTGTGCCAGTGCTCAGTCACCCTCACAGTAAAAAACATTTCCTGATGTCTTTCTGTTTGTGCCTGTTGCCTCTGGTTTTGTCACTGGATAGTACTGAAAAGAGCCTGGCTCCATCCTCTATGCACCCTTTCTCATATACATTAATAAGAAAGATCCTCTTCTGAGATCTCTGTTCTCCAGGCTGAACAGACCCAGCTCTCTCAGCCTTTCCTCATAGATGCTCCAGTTCCTTCATCATCTTAGTGGTCCGTTGTTGGACTCTCTCATGTATGTCCAAATCTGTCTTGTACTGAGGAACCCAGAACTGGACACAGCACTCCGGGTGTGGCCTCACCAGTGCCAAGTAGAGGGGAAGTATCACTTCATTTCACCTGCTGGCAGCACTCATCATGGAGCCCAAGATACAGTCAGTCTTCTTTGCAGCAGGTGCACCTTGTTGGCTCACCTTCAACTTGGCATCCACCAGCACGCCAGGTCTCTGACAAGCTGCTTTCCAGCTGGGTGGGTGGCCCCCAGCACAAAATGCTGCATGGGGTTTTTCTTTCCTTAGTGCAAGACTTTGCACTTCTTGTTGAACTCCATGAGGTTCCAGCTTGTTAACATCCCTCTGGATGGCATCAGCATGACCCTCTGGTGCAATAGCCAATCCTCCCAGTTTTGTGTCTCTGCAAGGTTGCTGAGAGTGGACTCTGGATCCTTCATCCAGACCATTAAGGAAGATGTTGAACAGGATCAGATCCAGCCTTGACCCCTGGGATCCACTGACAGTGTCAAAAGCCTTACTAAATTCCAGGTAGGTGATACCCCTTGCTCCCCTCATCTACTATACCACTCATTTCACCATTACAGGTTACACAGGAAGAGAGCCTCTGCATGTAAATGGTATAGAGAAACCTGTAAAGTAGAACATAGTCTGTCTTTCACAGCATTTTGCAAGTGCTTTTTATCAACATTAAGAAGTCAAAATTTCAGAAAGTTCACTTACATCACCCTGGTTGACACTGCTCCTTTGCCTTAAAAGTATACTAGTTTCTGTTAAATGATAGAAGCAACAAATTTCATGAAGCCTGAGAAAAGGACAGATCAGTTTTAAAGCCTGGAAAATGTAAACTGCTTCCTGTATTTTCCTTCTGAACCCCTTCTGGTTCTGACTGTCTCAACCTGGACAATGTCCAAAGGGACATTTTGACCAGTAATGAAAGCACAGGAGACCAACAGCAAGGACTATGTACAACTGTTAGAACCATTTTCACTGGAAATGAGTCACAGGTTCAAAGGAGTATTGCCCTGAACACATTTCTAATATAAACTAGGACACGTTCAACTGTTTAAGCCTGTCTTATCATGAGATTCATTGCCACTACAGAGTCATTATCTGCTCTAGCAAAGGCATAAAGCACATGTTGTTTGCCTGCAAATATTCCTACAGTACTCTGCAGTGAGAACAGTTCTGCTTTTGCCTTTTTATAAGCTGAGCCATTTGCCTATCAGCAATAATTCATTTGTATGTTCCTTCTACTCAGCTTATACATAAACAACCCGTCTCTGGTCTGTGCTGTAAAGGTATGTTTTGAGGCTTTGCCATCATATTCCAAAACAAGTTTATTTTCCTGTTTACATTTTTACCTATGAAAACTTTATTACATAACTAACATACAGAGAAGTGTAAAGACCTACTTACTTACACTTTTCCACATGTACAAAGCAGGGACTTAAAGTGCTTTCTGCAATCTGTACCATATTGGATTTCATTAACATTTAAAGTAAATACTGGTGATTTACAATTCCATACATAAAGCCTTTTTTTCCTCCAGAAACATGTATATACTATTCTATCAAATTTCACACTGTGAAAAATGAAGTCTTTTAGTACACTGAAACCTCACAGTGCCAGTGGCTACAGCTGCACTGTAGTTAGAGTGCCTTGTATCATACTGCAACCTGAAAGGGGCCACCAAGAACAAAAGCTTCAGTATAGGAAAAGCTGACTAGATCTGTGACAGCATTTTGCAACCTGGTTGTTCTCATGAAGTGACTGTGTTCATGAATACCAGACACAACTCCATAGCCTATACAAACAAATATGTCTATGTCAGATCAATAATTCTGCACAATCTTTAATTCCATAAGAATAATTTTAACTCATACGTGAAATTTATCTGAGAGTTTTATATTGCTTCTCTTTTACACAGTTGGCATGGAACGCTTGTCCAAAGATTTCAGTGAAAGATACAACACTGAGGAAAAAGAAAGCTTTTTCGTCAGGGAACATTAAGGTTGGTACTGAAGCATACAAAAGGTAAGAAACACTATAGCAGAATTTGTCAATTCATTTTTAAAACCTCTCTGCTTTGTGTGTATCTATAACATATGCACAGTATGCATGGACACTGTTTTAATTACATGCTTGATACACAGACAGACTTTATAACTCATTAAAGTTGTAAGGTAGGTATGCTTTTATTCAGCACTGAGGCGCATGGGGGATTGCTCCTCCAAAGGCATGCGCACCTCAGCCTCGTTTCCCCTTTACATTTATCCTCTAAAATTATACATATGCATGAGGTTGCACAACATGCCTATACATATTCATGTCCTACCCCTGCTTCATATTATAATGAGCTAAGAAGACCTTTGCGCTTGCACAGTGCCTCCTGGTGGTCGTGGTCGAGGGTCTCAAGATGAAGTAAGCGAGTCTTCCTCAAGCCTGAACTTCTTACCCTTAGTCATTACGCATACTCCCTGGAGGCTTGGTCATTGTCCAAAGCGCAGAGCCAATTTCAGCCGGCCTGGGCGTCCAAAGGATGGGAACCAAGTCACCGTCCTTACCTCCTAACAATAGCCACGTCCTTACATCTTGTTCTAGTGTGCATTGCGAGTACAATAAGCATCAACGGGTAGTGACGTTGTTAAGCAAGCGGCTTGATCTACCCCCTTGTACACTGCAAGTACGATAAGCATGAGCAAGCAGTAATACTTAAGCAAGCAGCTTGACCTCCCCCCCCCCCCCCCCCCCCCCCATACATTGGTTAACCCTTTTCATTATGCTTACCTGCTATTTCTTTCATAGGACTCAAATCAACTCATGGGACAGAGTATGCTCAGTTAATGAGCAGATCCCCACCTCTAGGTTTTTATGTCCCTTATTAAATAGGTAATCCTATGCCTTCTTCACTTTACTTGATAAAAGTCCTGTTACTGAATTATGAATTTCCTCAAGGACTTTCTCTACATTAGTTGCTGTGACCAGTTCATAAATACACGTTTATTGTGCAACACCTGCATGAAGACTGCACACCAGTCACTTCACAGAAATAGCGAAGTACAAAGATACTGCATTAGTCTGGAAAATAGAGCTGACCCTACAGTCATAAAGCCTGGATTTGGGGGAAAAAAAAATGAAATTTTATATTAAAGTGTGAAATACAGTTTTCATATTTTATTGACATGGATAAAACTGACTTGATTTTCTGTCATGAAGCCTTATTGCACCTGCAATTCAGGACCATGTGTCCATCTAGATTCACATAAAATGAGCTAGACAGCTTTGGCATGGCAAAATTGAGTTGCCTCAAGATAGGTCTAGTCATAGGATAATCCAGGTTGGAATGACCTCTCTGATCAGACCCTCCAGCTCAGAGCAGGGTCAGCTCTGTCATCAGACCATGTTGCTTAGGGCTTTATCCAGCTGTGGCTTGAAAACCAGCATGGATAGAAACGGCATTTCTCTGAGCAACCCTGATTGTCTTCAGGATGATCTGGTCTGAACCTCTCCTGTTTAGATTTACGCACATTGTTTCTTGTCATCTCTCAATACCACAAGAAGACTAGCTCCACCTCGCCACAGGTGCTAGGGGCTGTTGCTGAGGCCCCAAGATGCCTCTTCCCCAACTTGAACAGTCCGTGGTCCTGAGCAAAGCCTGTCCTCCCAGGGCCCTGCCACCTTGGTGGCTTTCCCTGCACTATCTATCTCCAAGCCATGAAACTAAATGCTTTTTTCCTGTACTGGGGAGAGGTGGGTGGGGAGGGCACACTTGACCAAATAGTCTAAATGCAGTCTGTTGAATGCTAAGTGGAGGGCAATAATAGCTTCTTTCACTCTAGTAAACTCCCTCCCTCATCATTCCTAGTTAAAAGCTCTCCTTAGCCAGTTGGCTAGCCTCTTGGCAAGGATGCTTTCACCTCCATTGTTAGGTGGATACTACACATCCCTATCAGTCCCTGATACTTGAAAATGTCCCTTGATCCTGAAAGTAAATTCCTGTCAAAAATACCAGTAATGAAGCCATTTGGTGACCCAGAGGATCTGTCTGCTCCCAAGCCTTATCAGCAGGACCAAGGAGAAAACATCCATGGCTTTCATCCTCACCCCCAGAGCTGCAGTCACTCCTGATGTGTTCCAGGTCTCTTTGAAATGTCTGGATTAGGTACTGCTTATTTTTAGGCACCTAAATCCTGCTTTTGGTGATCCCACACAAAAAACACTGAGTGATTTGATGAGGATCCTATAGGAACATTGCACAGAGGTACAGCCAACAATCCTGGGCTAACATCATATTATATTAATATCCTTGTATGAGAGTCTGGTGTATTTACTTCATGGGACCAACAACAATGTAAAAAAGTTCTTGGAAAAAATACACTGCTTTGTTTCAACCCCACATAAAGACCATCCTCTCTGAACAACACAGATGAGGTGAGGAAAAGAAGACAGTAACATAAATCCTATTAAGACTATTATATATTATGTTAATGTGCTTATATTTAACAGCTTTTTAATGTTTCATTTCTTCAGTTTTTACAAAGCTGAATTTCCATTATATTCATTTCCATATGGTTTATGAGCAACCTGGGACCTCAACAATCTCCTCACAGAATTCTGCTCGTTTTCTGACAGTATTAAAAATATTGATTTCTGCAATTCAGAATTTTGCTAGAAATACCTAGAAAAAAGATGGCCAGTAATGAGAAGTAACATGCTTTAATTGTTATTCCCTATCATCTCTGTCCTAAACAGGGAGACTGAGACTGAAGCTCTTTGGAAGCTCCAAAGTCGAGCTGGCTATTGTTGACATTGAAGAAGAGCAGCTTTTTTGAGAGCTGCTGTAATACTTTTAGGACACTGAAAAAACAAGACAACCACAACGAAGGAAGTTTGTTTTCCAAGGTGGAGAGAGGCATTGGCCTAAAGCCTAAGGGTAAGGATGGTATTGTAATTTCACATTTTATCTGGGAGGTCTACATCGGGCTACTTTTGTACTGATCAGTAAATAATTTTACCTGACAAGGATACAATTGGTTCTGTACTGCATCAACAGTATCTGGTCAGTGAAGAGAAAAAAGCATAAAAAAGTGGATTTTTCCGGTAGGGGCAGACTCAGCCTTACCTGTGTATTATAATATCCTGTATGCAGGCGATGAAAGGCAGGGGAGAATGCAGTTGACGTATGAAGGAAATGAAATTCGCCTTGGGAGTTTTCCCTGAAAAAAGGACAATGGCAAGATCAAAATATAAACTTGAAGAACTGACAGCTCCAATAATGGATCCAAATTTGAAATCACAGAAGCACAGAATAGTTTGGGTTGGAAGTTTGGGACTTTCAAAGCTCATCTAGTCCAACACCCCACAATGAGCAGGGACATCTTAAACTAGATCAGACTGCTCAGAACCACATCCAGCCTGGCCTTGAACGTCTCCAGGGATGGTGCATCCACCACCAATCTGGGCAACCTATGCCAGTGTTTTACCAACCTCATTGTAAAAAAACTCCCTCACATTTAGCCTGAATCTCCCCTCTTTTAGCTTAAAGCTATCACCCCTTTTCCTGTCACAACAGGCCCTGCTAAAAACCTCTCCCCATCTTTCCTATAGAAAGAACCCTTTTAAGTCCTGAAATGCAATCAGGTCTCCCCAAAGTTTTCTCTTCTTCAAGCTGAACAACCCCAACTGTCTCAGGCTTTCCTCAGCTTTTCTATCCCTCTGATCATTTTGGTAGCTCTGAACATATTAACTCCATTTCACATGACATCCCTCTAATTCAGGTCAAGTTTTTGTTAGCCTTCTATAGATTCGTTTTGAGTCAGCTTGACACTGTGTCCAGCATGTCTGAGGAATTCTCCTCCTTGGAAAGTTAAGTGGTCAGATGCACCCTTCTTGATGACCTTACTTAGCTGTGTGGTATCATGTACCACATTACCAGGAGACTGTCCTTCCAACACATGACAATGAGACCAACCTAAGATACTGTCTAAAAATAGAACAGAGGTGGGCAGAAGCAGAGAGACAGTGGATATACCACATTACTTTGAGCTGACTTGTAGTAAAGTGCTCTGAGTTCACACCAGTGACAAATGTTTGGAATTTGATTATGTATGTAATTACTTTGATAGGAGGAATGTAAAGAAACCATCTTTCTTGGAAAAAAAATAAGGAATGTACATTCTTAACTGGTTATAGGTACTGTGCCAACAAGCCTACCCAGACTTACTATTGCTATCATGCAAGAGGTCTTGAAAGGACAGTGTATCTATTTTGAGTTCTTATGCCTACTCTTAACTCTTCTGCCATTCTACAGCTCAAAAAGGCACAAGTGTTTGTTTTTCTAATTACCAATTCATTTTTCTTCCATGAGTCAATGAAGCAAAAAGCCTTCCACCATCAATCCCCACATTCTCAAGTGGTATCTTGCCCAGCCCTTGTAGCACAGGGGCTTTTCTGACTGAGCTGTGCTGATCATCACCAGTGCATGCCGTTGATTCATGACAGTGATATCATGGCAGTGACTGGAATGTGCAAGAACACTGACAGCTAAAGATACCACATTGTGCAGGCTTGTGGGGTTGAAAAATATATTCATTTTCTGAAACAAACTTCAAAGAAACTTCCAAAATTCAGATATATCAATTTTATTTATAGTGGTTTTGGGGGGTTTGTGGAAACTAAACTGTTTGCCTGACTAGATTTGTATGAGCCTTTTCTGCTCCATGCGCTAAAACATACCCTCAAGTCAAGAAGTATCTGTATTCTTTGATTGCTTTTAATCTCAGTTTTCAAAGAACCATTGAAAAGATGCTTTTCTTCAGCCTATAGCATTTATAAGAGTCAGTGGCTAAACTAAAAGTGAGGTTTTGTCACACTGATCAGTTAAACTGTCAGGGAATTAAAGCACTTGAAAAAAGGGGAAAAAAACCCCAACAGTGTGAGAAAAAAAAACACCATGCTGTTTTGATAGAGAAAGCAAAACGATCCCACAGTATCAACATCCCAGTAAGATAGCACCTTATCTACAGCAGTCCATCCCATAATATTAAAGCTTACAAAACAGTTTGAGCTCGGTCAGTTCTTTGAACAGTAAGACAGTTTAAACAGTAAGAAGTTTAGCAATAAAACGGATGGAAAAATCACAATGTCATGAAAGCTGCATATTCTGAATTTAAGTTTTTGGGTTTTAAACAGAATAGAAACAGGCAAACCGTAGAAAATTGTGTTCTTTACCCATAAAAGAATTGCAACAATATTGTGCACAGTGACACTGGTGCAGTGATACTGCATGGATGAAATCCTCAGGTGCTTTCTCCTGTTGAAACAACCACCATGTTCTGTGAACAGAAAGACCTAACCAGGACAGCTAAGGCATCCTGGTTTCCTGGTAGCTATAAAAGACCTGAGCCTATCCTCCATATGGAACTTTTACAGCAAAACTGGGCTCCACACCTACAAAGTAAAGGAGGGGGCATGTTAATCTGGTGAATCTCTGCAAGTTTCACTCTTAATGGTCAGAAAATTTGGCTTATTGGTGCAGATGACTTTTACTTGTGCATCCTGCCCACAGATGCACAAAACAAACTTTTCTCACTCTTGGTCCCTGATCAGAATTTGTTAGTCCTTTCTAACATATTCCTTGAACCTGAATTTTTGTAACGGTACCACAGTTTAAAACTTCCTGAAAGCATGGTAGTTTCATATAAAATTTAATGAACAAAGTAAGGCCGATTCGTACCAACACTCAATACTTGGGCAAACCCCCTGAAAAAAACCCTCCCCACACACAAAACCCAGAAAATTCACTGATCGGTCCTACAGTGTTAGGAATTAACATGTTGACAAAGTAGATCACTTAAACTGGCTTCTTCCAGCTCAAAGATTTTCTTTTTTCCCGAGTGGTTGAAGAGAAGAGATTCAGAGCAGCCCTGTAAAGGACTTTGGGGTGTTGGTTGAGAAAATGAACATGAGCTGGCAGTGTGTGCTTGCAGCCCAGAAAGCCAACCGCATCCTGGGCTGCATCAAAAGGAGCGTGACCAGTAGGTCGAAGGAGGTGCTCCTGCCCCTCTACACTGCTCTCGTGAGACCTCACCTGGAGTATTGTGTGCAGTTCTGGTGTCCTCAACATAAAAAGGACATGGAACTGTTGGAACAAGTCCAGAGAAAGGCCCTGAGGATGATCAGGGGACAGGAGCACCTCCCGTATGAAGATAGGCTGAGAAAGTTGGGGCTGTTCAGCCTGGAGAAGAGAAGGCTGCGTGGAGACCTCAGAGCAGCCTTCCAGTATCTGAAGGGGGCCTATAGGGATGCTGGAGAGGGACTCTTCATTAGGGACTGTAGTGACAGGACAAGGGGTAACGGGTTCAAACTTAAACAGGGGAAGTTTAGCTTGGATATAAGGAGGAAGTTCTTTACTGTAAGGGTGGTGAGGCACTGGCATGGGGTGCCCAGGGAAGTTGTGAATGCTCCCTCCATGGTGGTGTTCAAGGCCAGGCTGGACAGAGCCTTGGGTGGCATGGTTTAGTGTGAGGTGTCCCTGACCATGGCAGGGGGGTTGGAACTAGATGATCTTAAGGTCCTTTCCAACCCTAACTATTCTATGATTTTATGAGTCTCTTCCAAAGACTCACTAAATGCACCTTCACTAGGCATTTGTTAAGGAACATATCTGCCTTTCAAAGAACATTTAAATTCTTGGGAAGATTTCATGGATGTACCTTGCCCCCACCATACTACTATTTCAAAAGTATCCAACCACCTGCCTGTGGGACAGATGCATATGATTACAGCACTTCAGTTCTTTCTTCTTCCCTTTCTCATCAATAACTTCATCCAAGCACCTCCTCCCAAGAGGTCAGCAAAGTCTCCTTTACACGTTGGTTATATAGGTGCTCTACTGTAAAACAGATGCAAGAATCACAGAAAACACAAAAACCTGAAAAAAAGTTTGATACTCATGTTGTAAGGACCAACATGAACCCTGCATGGCTCAAGAGCTAATGGCAAGCTGGAGGGGGTGGTTCTTCCGTAACAGCTCACAGCACTGGCACGAATGATACTTGAACTTCCTTTTAAAATACATTGTTATTTTAAAATATACTTTAGAAAGGCTATTAAAGAAGCAGCACTGAGGGCCAAAAACGTATGGCTGTGTAGAGAGGGCCTTAATAAATCTAATCCTGTTAGATTTCCAAAGGCAAATTTAGAGATGATAGGTTTTATCACTCAGAAAGAGTCTGCCATTTACAAAAGAACCAGCAACTTGAAATCTATCTCAGTTAAACAGTTTGTAAAGAGAAATCACACATACTGGCAACCACTGAAAGAAAATACTGAAGGGAAAGAGTATCCTCTACCTCCAAACTCTTTTAATAGGGACAAGATGTTTGTCTGAAGCCTAAATACCACATAAACACAAGGATCTGTGTTCAATACAGAAATAACTGGACAATATGCTATGCTACAAGAAGGAGACAAGACAGCCTGATTTCTTAGATTACGTGCTTAGTTCCCATTTGTCTTTGTTAAAGAAGATAGGGTTAATGTCACTGGCGTAAGTGACTACTCACCTGCCTGCTGCATTCAGCTAATGTGGAGTACTTTTAAAGACATGATTTTGTGGAATGTTTTAGTCCGATAAAACAAATGAGAAAAGGACTAAACTCACAAACCAAGTGAAAAAGGCAGGATAAAGCCCAGTGGTTAGAGAAGACCTAAGAGGGAAACTTCAACAGTACCATTTTACTTATCAGTATATTCAGAGACTCCAGTGACATAGAAAATCCTTAGCTAGTCAGGCAGAGTATTTTAATGCTTACCTTCCTATAAATGTCAATAGATCAATCCATTCTTTAAAATGATCTAGCATTAAATAGTAAAGCAGCTACACAAACTGGAGAATTATCACGGCCTAAGGACACCAAACAAATGGACAAAATGGCCACACGTAATTGTATTAATCCATCTTCATTTTGCCTGTTTCTCCTGATTTTTGTTACTTATTATTGATTCTGACTAAACTGCCTGCTCAGTTTTCAAAACATCACTGTGGTCTCAGTCATGTTCCCATGCCTCCCCCCTCCCCTGGCCCCAAGAAACCTTTGGAGATCCCAAAGTGAAGGCGACCACCCAGTTTGGCATGGTGCAGAACAACAGGGGAGGTCTTCTCAAAAGAGACCCAGTGCTAGCAGAGCCAAGGGGCTGCAGGTTAGACCACATATTACTGGCACTGCTACTTCTAGAAGCTTATTCAATGTCCGTCACTGGGCATGGCGCTGGTGTCCAGCTAAACAGTTTTATTGGGGTTTATTCCTAATTTCTTTTAAAGGGGTAAACCTTTGCCAGTCCTCACATTATGTTTATTTGAGTTGCTTCTAATCAACAAATACTGAAAATGTGCACAATTAAAACCCATGTCAGAGAGGAAATGGGAGTGTTTTGACAACATTCACCTTTACATCAGCAGGCACAACTTAGACCAAATAACCACTAAGAACTGAGGGTGAATCCTATTTCAAGTCTTAACCATTTTTCTAATACAGATTTATGACCAGGAGAGAAGGTGACAGCCAAGGGCAACAGAAACCCTTTAGTGGTTTTGGTGTGACTCTGTTTCTGTAGAGCTGTATCACAGTAGAGTCAGGACCCCACAAACTCCTTTCTGTGCTGTGAGCTGCTTGTAAGATCATTTGTAAAATAAGGCTAATACACATTTCAAAATAAAGTTTACAAATATCAAGTCTAGTTCAGATTAGGAAAGCCTTTTTATAGTTATTTTGGAATTCAGTTGTTTCCATCTATGGCTTAGCTATGAGTTACTTCATCCCCCACATTGTTCCACTGGTTGCAGCTGTGATAGGAATGGGAGTTTTAATGACATAAAGACTTAGCAGAGAGAAGGATGGCAGATGAAAATGTATTTGTGAGTTACATTCACCAGTCCTTATGAATCAGTAAAATACTGCTGTCTTAGAGATTTCAACAGTTCCAGAAAATATCTAGTTAAAGTCTAGGAAAATCCCTTCAACAGTCATACTCACACTATGGTTCTATATCCATTTTCCTCAGAGGGATATATTTTGGGCCTAACTTAATCAGCTGTGATATTTAAACAAAAGACACTGGGGTAAAGCTGAGAGTTTTTTCACAGTGCCTATCTGCTAAGTGAACAAAAGAAAACTCAAGTTAAAATCAATGATGCTTCCTACTGTCCTAAAAGATACCATGCAGGCAATAAACTACTCTGTAAAATGGTACTAAAACGTCAACTGAATGTGGGGCTCTGATGGCTTTCAGTCTTTGTCATATATATCACACATCTTTGGAGGTAACAAAGCAGAACCAAGGTCCTGAAATACAGCATTAAAAATGCCCCTATCCTCTGCAGATACCATCCTTGGAGACAAAGACAAGAAGTGAATCTGGAGTTGACATTAAGCTAATTATACTCAAGGCTGCATCTAACTCACAACCCACTTCACGTGTACTGGAGATTGCTGGTGGGGACTGGAAAGTAAGAAGGGTTTTTTATTGAAAATCTTAAGACAAAGAGGTGGAGACAGAATGCAAGGAACACTATGTTGGAAGCGTATGACATGGGCACACATGTATCAAGTAACTGTTTAACATTAGTCTGTAACTCCTAGGGACAGGCTGGTGAGACCCAGTGCAGTGCTACAGAAGTCAGTATAGCAATGACCATTTGCATAAACTAAAGATATATTGTCTCAAAGGAAAAAGGCAGAGGTTGTGGCACGTGCAGAGGTTTGATCCTCTCCCATACCCAGGAAATCAAGCCCGTTTTGCCTTCTTTTTACACTGGACAGAGTCAAAAAGAAGTTTAATGGAAGCTGAAACATAAGACGGTATCACTAGTACTTCCTATGGTATGTAAAGAGCCCTTCAACTAACAACAAAGCCAGGAATTTTCTTAGACTACAAATTTTCAGTTAGTAGATGGCCTTTTTGTCCTTTTTCTATAGACTGTAGGTGCAACAGAGGTTGCATTTCTGCTTCTACTTGCTACAGCAGTATGTTTAGCACCTGACATGAAGAGGCAGTGAGCACCACCTGAAACACAGGAGGGTCCATCTGATCACAAACGCTTTTTTCACTTTGAGAATGACTGAGCACTGGCACAGGTTGCCTGAGAAGTTGTGGAGTCTCCTTCTGCAAGTGTCTTGACTGACACTTTCTTCCATCAGCCCTGCATTTCCTCTTCTTGTGGTGCATCAGGTGCACTTGACTTGGAGGGCTGCTTCACACAGTTGAATTCCTCATGCTTTTTGCATGCACTTGATGAAGAAATAGCAGGGCTGGAGGACTATCAGGATGCCTAAACCCTGACCCGTGTGGTTCTCTTCACTTGCTAAGGTTAGTGATGCAGGAGAAAAAAAGAGTGAAACCCTTCAGAAATGGACTGCAAAATAACACTAACATTCCAAATAAAGCAGAATTCTGTTTTTCACCTGCCTGTTTCTAGCCACAGAACAGATCTGGGTGCAGGATGTACTCTGCTTTTTTTTATCTGATCTGCCAAGCCGGCGTTTCATTTGTGGATGAAGTACTTTATGTGAAGATAGTGCTGGGCCATGAACAGCCAGCACTCGTTTCTGTTCTGAGTTGAAAATGAGCAGTCTGCTGGAAATTTCAAATCAGGAGGCACGCAGAATATGTAAGATTTGATGGAATGAAAGAGCACAAACATGCAGTATAAACAAGTTTCATACAAGCATACGTATTCTGATGTGAAATCGTGAGATGTAACTGTCACTTAGTATGTCTTACAAAAACCACCCTTCAGTGAAAAGCTTGGTGGAACTGTTTAGCAAGCAGATTAGTGTGGCTACCTTTCTTTTCACTCAACTGCACTTCAGATCATTATGTAAATATCTAAAAATGCCACAGCAGAAGTCACGTCACTTACTGCCAAATGCATAGTGAACACTGAAAGAACCATGTCTTCCTTTTCAAACCGAAATAAACTCTTAGTATGTGCCTCTCCTGCCGAGATGACTTTTGGAATTTTATATAGACAGTAGGGTGAATTCCAGCATATTTGTCATATGTAATTATGGCTTTTCCCTGGAACTGAACCGAAGAAGAACTGATTATTATTTCAACATCAACCATCTTGACAATTACAAATATTTGTTTCATTGGGGAAGTGGATGCATCATGTCCTATTTATACATAGCTTCACACTACTGGAAATACAAGCTGTTCGCATTCTCTGTAGGTTTCTTGTTTACTCCTCCTGTATGAACATTTTACTAATTAAAAAAGAGAAGACTCCCAGATGTAATGTACATTTGTACATTAATCACAAGTAAAGTCAGGGAGTGTGGCTACTAGTTTCTCAACTGTGAAACCACTGCAGTGAAGTTTCCGTGACTTCAGTAATAATTATGTTCCTGGAAAATTGAGAAATAGTGTCTTCCTGAACTAAGGCATGAAAATGGAAAAATTAAGTCACTCAAAGAACTTTAGCTCTAGCTAGGAGAAGTAATATTAAAATTCCAAGTGAGAAAAAAAAGGGTCCTTACCATTATTATCTGAAATTGCAAACAAAATGTATGTTGTTCTAAAAAGCACTGCATTCGTGTTATATATAAAGGCAAGGATAAATTGCTTAAGCGCTTAAGAAATACATTCCCATTAGGTTACAATATATTTTCCTAGCTTTTTATAATGTTTGGCTTGAGAATAATGAAAGCTTCCCATAATGCATGTGTCTTATCATAATGGCACTGCACAAGACAGCTGCCATTTGTGTTTCATGTTTGCCTGTATGAAAACACTCACATTACGTGAGTTATCCTTTTAACTTAATCAGTGGAAATTTTATTTTCCAACTTCTGAACGTTCTGCTAGCTGAACTTTGGCTTGCCCAAATTCACCTTATTTATGAAGCAATACACAGCATACAAACCTTTGTATTGATGGAAGATCAGATTGCCCTTCTCAGCCATATTCCTCTTTAGCAACGGGCACACACAGCTTACCCAAATCTAGTGCAGAGCTGAATTTTAAGCATATTTCTTCTTTTGGGAAAGTGAAAAAAGTAACACTTACTTTAAGAAGTTTTCATTTTGCAGCAGTCATGCATGGACTGTAACTCAAGCTCTTGTAGAATTGCTGCATTCTGGTTTCTTACTCCAGCTCCCTCCTCACAGATCTCCTAGGCTGGTATAGACAAAGAAAACCAGGCCATTTGTAATTAATTTTGATCTTTCAGATTATTTGAATGTTCTTTAGAACTGTGAAATACAGTGGATTACAGTTAAGAGTTTTGCTATGGCAAAGGCAAGTCTGTATTTGTCAATTGAGCGACAAAAAGAAAGCTAACGTGCTCCATTCAGGTAAAACCAAGTCATGTAATACAGGATGCTTTTAGTATACAAATGTAACAATTATTTGTAAGTGCTGAGTGAAAAGGAAATAACAGAGTATTTATGTATTCAGCTGTGAATACTACACAGACTTTTAGTATTTCTAATAGATGCAATATTTTACTTCTAACATGTAATACTGAACAGCTTTACTTACTATGTATAAAACTATTCAGGATTGATAAAATTTCTTTTCTTTCAAAAGATCCCTTTGAGGCAACTTTAATGAGACACTTGTTGGTGCTATCATGTGGAAGTATTCCCAAAATACACACAACATGCAAAAAACCAAAACAGGATATTTTAAATTCTGTTTAGCAGTTAAACAATTTAAACTCAGAATATCTGTCTTGAGCTGCTTTGTCCAACCCTCCTCCCTTTCCCTGCCTGCTTCATCACACCATTTGGTAGACAGAAACAAAGAGAACATCTACCATCAAATGCGTGATACTTCAGGCACATCACAGATGAATCATGAACTCTACACCAGTTTCAGTCTCCACACTAATGCACGCTACGTCCTATACCTCTTTATCCAATTTTTACCTCTTCTTTTATACTAGGGCTCCATCAGATCTGAGCTAGGGAATGGGAAAATTGGCTGGATTTGCTTCACCTTACCCACCCACACAGACAAGCTGGACCATCCATATGCATACTGCTACATATGGTGTAAGATAAGCAGCTACGCTTAAGGCATGTGAATCTAGCATTTTGCTGTCTTTCATCAGATCAAGAGAAAAGGTCACAGCCAGATCTAGTCAGAACTTGAATTTCAGTTTTTTCATGCTGCCCACAGGTATAAGACAACTGGATGGATTCTGCGTAATTTTTTTACCATTTTTTTTTAATTTGTTTTTATCTCAAAATTCACTGTTAGGGGAGGAGAAGGAATATTCAAAATTATTCAGCTCAATTAAACAACTGAATATATGAAGTCACATGAAGCTACTCTTACCAGTTGCCAAAAGAAATCACTGGCCAAAATGGTCACCAAAATCAACACAGTCTTGTTACAAATTAATTTAACTTCACAAACTTCTGGGGAATGAATCATAGAATCTCAGGCTGGCTTGGGTTGGAAAGTACTGTAAAGCTCATGAGGGGACGCCTTCCACTAGTCAAGGTTGCTCCAAGCCCTGTGCAAACTGGCCTTGAACACTGCCAGGGATGGGGCAGCCACAGCTTCTCTGGGCAACCCATTCCAGTGCCTCACCACCCTCACAGGGAAGAAATTCTTCCCTATTTCTAACCTGAATCTCCCCTGTTTAAGTTTTAACCCATTACCCCTTGTCCTATGATGAAGAGAACCCAGAGGCAAAGCCCAGTTAAATATCTGTTATCACAGAATGAGACTTATGCCAAACAAGTGGAAATCTCTATTCAAGATAGAAGTAATTAGAGTACCTCCACAGTGACATCCAGTGTCTTAACTTCTTGCCATTGAGTTGGCACCAGTACTGAACTCTGCTGAAGTCCTTATAGTGTGCGTTCAGCATTCAGGTATACTTCACACTTGCCTGGGGGATCATCTGACCTCCTTCTGCCTCTGCACTTACTAAAATACAGGTTAAAGTAGTTAAATAAAAAAGGTATGCCAGGAAGAGTGGGACTGTTGCTCTCAGACTGGCTGTTTTAGAGGTTTCTGCCCTTCTGTGGTTACTCAAAGATAGCATTACAATGGGTGCCTGAGAAGGAAATGGTTTGGTTTAGTTGACCTCAAGTTTAAACCCAGAAATTCATCAGGGCTTTATTATCTTTGGACCAGGCAGAGGGGTATACAACGTATATTGTCAATGGGAATAAAACAGTTTGGTGAGAAATTTAAAATCAGCCCAAACTGCCAAAGGAGCATCAATACACCAGAGCTGAGGAAATGGAGTAGGGGGGAAATAGGAGCAGGTCCAGGGACACGGAGTGATCTGTTATTCTAATTGTTCTGTTTATTATTCTGTAAACACTCCATCAAATGTTCTCCATGGTTATCAAGCATATGTTTTGAATGCATTATGTGAAACAATTAGAAGCACATGCTTCTTTTTCTGTTCACAGAAAAATGCCAATATTAATCTTATTCTTGCAGCCTTGCCAGAGCTCTTCTTTGGATAAACACTCCCCATACAGCTGTATTGGACCCCAATCCATTTAACCTCTTGCTATTAAGTTCCCCTTTGCTTTTGCAGGTTGTAAGACTGGCACTTCTTCTGTTCCTTCAATAATGACCTGGTATAGAAAACACAGTCTTCCAGAGAACCACGATCATATCATAGCTTGCTCCAAGTACAAATATGTCAGCCACTTTTTTTTTCCCCAAGATTTTGAAATTTGTTGTTGCTGGTAATGAGCATGGTAAAAAGAAGTGTTCACAGTTTTCATAGAGGAGATGAAGTCCTGCTTCCCTTTGCCGGTATCAAACCGAGTGATTTAGGGGAGAAAATGTCGAAGTAGATTTAAACTGTTCTCCTTACTTCTGTAACAGCCAGTCTTTTGCCAGTCTACTGGCAATGTTTGTATTATCAAACAAATATCTCAATAGTATAATCATTAATGTAGTAAATATTTAGGTAAATGTATTAAATACTTAGATTATTAAATAAATGTGAGAATATATTACCCGTAGGTCAGCAACAAAAACACTTCTCAATATAAAAAAAGAGTGGTAAAAGCACAATCCAAAGGCAAATCTGAAGCACTATTCTGAACTTTGAGGTCCTTACCTTTGTCATGAATTTTCTACAAACAATGTCTTTGCACAAAAAGAAAAATAAATACTGTGCTAATATGTGTATTATTTAAAGTGCAACATTTTTGGTAATGCAACGTTAGAAAATATTAATGAACCTTTTGTTTCTAAATTAGTTCCTCCAAAGCATATTTTTACTGAAGAGTGTGATGTTTCTGGTTTCAGAATTGTTGGAGGAGTTCAGTGACGTGGTCAGTCCTACTTTTATGATTATATCAAACAAGGATTGTTAACAAAACTCAAAGGTAAATATCATTTTTGAAATAATACTGATTTTGGTATTAGTTTCCTTTTCCCTTTAACTTTTACACAATATTATTTTTTTAGTATAGTTTGGCAAACCTTCAGTAAAATCTACGCTACTTAAGACTATGCCTTAAAGAAATCATCAAGAATTATGGGGAAATAGACTTCTTGAATGAAGAAATAGGTTATGATATTGAAGCAGGACAACAGCAGATGTCCCAGTTTTTGAGACAACAGGAGATGATTTAAAAATTCATCTCTTCCACACATGATATTGTGACAGACCAAGAAAGGTTTGACACAAAGAGGACACAAGGAAAAATCCCTTCAACCAACAGCATGCATATCCATATAATTCATTTGTTTATTTTTCCCTCCTTTCTCTTGTGAGGACATAAAACTCCACTACAATGACCACACTGGATGGAAGCTAACCCAGGTACATGCATGGGAGCCCAGCTGATGCTTTTATACAAGGCTCGGGCAGCCTGGTCCTGGTCTCTCTTCCAGGCATTTGCACACATCTCATTCCCAGCAGTGCTTGAGGTTCTCACCTTAATATGGTGACTTTACAACCCAGCATGAAAACAAACACCATAAAATCAAATAAACTGATTTGCAGTATTCATTAGTAGGGAAAACAGTTACAGAGGAAATGAAATATATGGTTTCTAGGGTTTTGCTGGCATTTCTCCATGTTAAATGCTCATTCCAACACTGATATGGGAAACAGTTTACTGACACCTACACTGTATGATCCACATAACTCAACTAATAGCTATTCTGTTTGCAGAAGTAATCCTAAATAGACAAAAACATTTAAATTTTTCACACTGAAGACAATGTCACCGTTAAATACAAGCTTTTCTTTCAGATGGAACTATTCTATGATTCCATGTATCCTGCAGCATTTTGCAGGACAACACTATATGGTATTACAAGGAACCGTATTTTTCCTTTAATTCACATTGTACTTTACACTGATGTCAACATCACAAAGTTGCCTCTTCTAAGACAAAAGGTCATTTCCCTGGTACACTGACCACTGACTGAATAAACTCTCTGCATATCCTCTCACATCACTATACTGAAATTCTGCTTCTTTAGATCAATCAAACCCATATGAAAACATACTGGTGACAGGATTTGTTTCTGAAAAGGTCCAGAAAGGGTACTGCAATTGCAGGGCTCATCCTCCACTGGCAAACACTCAACTATCCACACTACCGATGTCAAAACTCATCTCAACAGAAGAAAAGTGTGCACACACTGGTCTGAATACTTTTGTGGGCATTAATCTGGAGCTTCTGCTTCAAGAATTATCAGAGATTTTTTTACCATTTAGTTTGTCACAATGCAATAATAAAGACAGACCAAGAGATCAGGTAATTAGAGCATTATAGTGATAAAAGCACTACAAATAATTTACTATTCCCCATTTCTGACGCCATATCACTTGTTTACAATAAAGGAAAAAGGAGCAAAAGTAAAAATTGCCCTTGCCACCCAGTGGCAGTGAGCTTAACACAAGCAGCTACATCAGCCGGTATGACCTACTCACAGAAAAGCAGTGAAAAGGGCATCCAAATGCAGTATAAACTATCTGCTAACCCACCATTTCTCTGAAGTCTTAAAGCCTTACCAACTTTTCTGGTTTTTGTTGTTTGTCGTTGTTGCAGAGAATGGAACCCATGACAACACTGAATTGTGAATATGCCAGCCATGCAGCAGAATAGTGTGGAAGCTGCCCAATATATCATACACAACGCACTGCAAGAGTTAACCCTGATGTTAAGCAGAAGAGCATTCCAGTTTGTGCAGCCTCTGATTTTGTAACGGTACAGCCCTCCAAGCATGACTACACCTTTACCTTCAACATGACTACTGAATGCAGGCTGATCAATGTCCATCTGCATACTGCAAACTGCTTCTGAAAAGAAATCAGAAAGATGATTAAGCCAATATTTACACACATAACAGACAGAGGTCATTATACATATTGCTCAGTTCATTCTGCAGGCAGATGTTTGAAATAAGTTCAGTGCATGGTCCAAAAAATAGAGACTATGTCAGATACTCATGATTCAGGTTAATGATGTAGTTACAAGGAGGAGAAATATCCTATTAAGTTGTTCAGAAAGTTGTTTTGAATACAGGAATTGGTATTTTGTGAAATAATCAGTGGATATGAAGTTAGCAGAGTCATTCTAGATTTGGGGTATGTAAATGAGATCAAAATGTACCAGCAACCAGCCTTCATTTCCTTGTGACAGGAGGAGGGGAAAAAGGTCACTTTAAAATACTAACTATAAATAATAAATAGTCAAAGATGTGGCAGAGGCCAAAATATGTCATATATATAATGGTTATGACAGGACTGACAGAACAGTATGTCCCCTCACTCTGACCTTCAGGAGCCCTCTTGGTTGGCCTGTGGTAGGGGCAGGATCTTGAAGTCACAGGAGCTTATTGAAGATTCATGCCAGCAAGTGCAGTGTTTGTACCTGAAACATTATACATTTAAGTGCAGTCTTTATATACAGACTGTTTTCAAGATGTCATTATCACAGAATCACAGAATGATTTGGGTTGGAAGGGACTTTCAAGCTCATCTAGTTCCAACCCCCTGCCATGGACAGGGACACCTTCTACTAGATCAGGTTGCTCCAAGCCCCTGCCAATCTGGCCTTGAACACTGCCAGGGATGGGGCAGTCACTGTGCAACCCGTGCCAGTGTCTCACCACCCTCATGATTATATCATTTAAAGTACTTGCAGAGGGAATCTCTGCATTTAGCAAAGCATGCCATGTTTCAGCCCCACAAGTTCCTGTGGTTGAACCTGGAGCATTTAGTCCCATTGAAATTATTCTGCAAAAGTGAGCATTTAGGTAAAAAAGCAGGCAGCGGTTAGCAACTCCGTCACTTATATGTTTAATCTTGTTCACAGAAGCTGGGTCCAGGCATCCAGATGTATTTAAGAACATACCTTCCTCCATGGTCAATGACAGGTAGCTGCAAAGCATCCTGGCCCAGCCAACAAAATCTGGACCAGTGCACTGCAGGGATCATTTCTGGAATGCTGTTTTTGTTTCCACGCTGCCCTGTATGCCAACTTCAGAGCACAATGGTAAGCTTAATGGTTGCATCTGCCAAACTATGTAATGGCCATGACGACTGTGCCACCAGAGCGGGAATAGCACGTAGTAGTGCTCTCTCATGGATGACGGCTCAAGATAAAAATGTGAGAAATATTCAAATGACAATTCTTGTGACTTCCAGTTAAGTCTTGTGTTAAAATAGAGTTTGCAAAAACAAATGCAAAAAACTAACTTAGAACAACTATATGCGTAGCTGAAAACCACATCCTGTTTGTGGGTTCTCACGTTTCAAGAGCAGTTTATCACACATTTAGAAAACATACATTTTCATTCTAGTAATTAGCAGTCAGCGTTCTGCCATTTAAAGCCCTCACACTCAAGGGGAACTCAGAGCTGATGTCTCCTCACAACTTTAAAACTGCTCCTGGAGCTTGCATATGGAAGGGAATACCCTGTCTTGTTTCATGTGTTTGTAGGCTGTGATCTCGACAAGCTCATGAACATGTCTGGGGATGACTGTAATTTATCTTGATTTAGCAAGTCAACTACTATAAAGTGTTCAAAATAACTACTAAGTTGTCCTCCAATTTCCAAAGGGCATTTTTGGTGACACAAAAAATAGCAGAAATTCTGAAGAAATATTAGCAGAACAGGTTTTTCACTAGAAATAGTGATTTTTTTTCCCATGGTAAAAAGAAAAAAAAACCAAAAGGTTGCACTGCATACTGACTTAAACAGTGGTGTATGTCAGAACTTCATGCACATCATGGAAAAAATGTATTTCAAGCATAATTTCCATTAACTTTTATGTTACCATGTAAACTCATAGTAAAATTCACTCATATAGTACTGCCTCAACAATTCTAAATTAAAAATCTGATGTCAGGCACTAAAAACAATCTTGGACTTTGCTTTTTCTAGACTTTTCCAATGTATGTTTTCATTCTTTTATGGGTTTTTTTCTGACTTCTAAACCTGCAATGGCACACATTTTCCAAAGCTTGTTTTGCAGCCACATGGGGAGATTTTCAGATGTTTCAGAATAAAAGTCAACAGGCTTTCACATGCCCATGCCCCCAGGAACTACTGCTTTAACAAACACATCTAATAGCCTGATACTCTTTAAGACAATGTAAGTTTGTTACACAGGTCATAAAATACCTGCTAGAAGTGTCTACATAATGCTGATGTCTTGCTTAGATTAAAAAATACAAGTAGATTTGGCAAAATGTTTCTTCTTTGGTGTATGTCCAGGTATTGTAAGTCATGTAGTGTATGGAGATTAACAACAGTTTGGCTCTATAGGGTATCTTTTAGTGTCTTCTCTTGGCAAAATGCCTTCCAAGCTTAGTATCACCGAGACCGTTAATATCTAGCCTTGCAGGTATGTGAAAAAATATCAACATGCCGTTACCTCCTCTGTGTTTAATGTATTTTAAGAATACTTTTTTTCACTTAACACCCCCCCCCCCCCCCAGCTACAATAATAGTACAGGAAGACAAAGCATGGAACAGTGAAAACAGGTAAGCATGTCTATTTAAATGAAATGCATGGAAGAACATCCTCACTGCATGGCCAAGTATGGTCTAGCTACGTGACTAATCCACTATATGGCAAAACTAAATATATGATGTTTTTATCCACATTTATATGTCAATTTTATAGCTTCAGATGCCTAGGTTGTACTGAAAGTTTAAATTGACCAAGCAGCCCTTGGATAAAGCCTGTATTAATTACCAGTATCAACTGTGTTTGGGAAATACAGGGGAGTGTAGAAGTGCTCAATTTCCCTAGGTTTCAGGGCTGTCTAGATTTTAACTGTGTGAAAGGATAAAGAAAACACCCTTCTCTGTGGTTTCAAGAAAAATCTTCGTTTGAAGCTATGAAAATCTTCCAGCGGTTTCCAAAACGGGAATGAATTCAGCAAGTGTTTGCATTTTCAAGGCAGGGCTTGCAGCATCTCTCACCACAAAGAACAGAAAAGACCCAGAGTTATAGAGGAAGCTTTAATGAACTATGGATTTCATTGCACCTTCCCAGGCTCATTAGTTCAGCTACCAGTTTCTGCTTGTTAAGAGGCTCTGTGGGTAGCAGCAGCAGCAGCAGTCAGTGATGCTAAAGAAAGAGGTACCTGCAGAGACCATGGTTCAGGCTGCCTCTTGGGCTGGAGATGACACTATAATCTGGTTAGAGAACATTCTGGTTATTTTCATTTTATTTACATAGTCACATTATGATTTTGTTTTCACATTCAGGCCAACTTCACACCTCTCAGGCTTGCCTTTTGTACCTCAGATGAAACTGGAGAACTACCAGTTGCTTTTACTTACATCCCTTTAACCTCCATTCAGGCAGGGTCATATAGATGTGAGGGGAAAAAGATGCCCTTTGTGTTAGCATCCCTCTGTGTGTATGATTTTTCATTTGCTTCTATGTTTAGCCATTTTGAGCAATAATACAAACTGAAATCTCACCTCCTGAAACACAGTGACTTAAACACTTGAAATGCTTTTGCTGGAGGGTGCTGTTAGCACTTCTGTGCTTTTTTTTTTTTCAACTCTGAATCCGGTATCCATTTCTTACAGTACTGCATAATGCATATGAAATGTATTTTTGATGGACATACAGTCAACCAGCAAAATCTCCACAGTCAATAATGAAACCAGCCACAGATCTGTAACTGTATACACACATGTATTGCCTTTGCTCTTCTACAGAACATGGAATCTAGTTGACTTAAAGTGGGGGAGCCTTAATAAGGTCCCAGTGTCGTGTAAGATTGGGCTGTGTGGGGAAGATTTGAGTGTGTCCAGAGTAACCTACACACTCTCTACAGCAGTAGTAGCTCTCCTTAGAGAATTAAAAAGTTCCAGAAGAAAATCACTGGAGTAAGGGGACTGATCAGCCTTTCCACAACTGGATCAGCTGGTAACTTGAGCAAGCTTCTGCTTTGTTGAGGGAATGAGAGATATGTTTTACCACCTCCAGATGGTGGAGGTAAAACTCCACCATTACTCTGCCACAGTAAAAGTGCCAGATCCCAGGGAATATGCTTCTGTAACAGTAAGTCTTTGTCCTTCCTTGTGCCTGTGTCAGAGACAGGAATCACAATCTTCCTGTCTTCTTTGAGCACTCCATGGAAGGCCAGCTAAGAGTTGCAAAGCAGATACAACATCAACCATTTAAAAAAACCCACTATATATATATATATATATATGTATATGTAAAAATGACATTTCCACATACCTTCTCCATGTTTATGGCACTAGCTGGCATGGAGAAATTCAGGCTGCTCATTCTCATGGAGGGATCATTGCAAATACCCTCTGCTGCAAGAACTGTGTGTTCTCCCCACGTAACAGCTTCCAGCTGACAAGATGTCACAGTTCAGGGGGCAGTGCCAAAACTTCATGTCAGTTTGTAGCATATAAAATAGCTATGCATGACATAGCCAGAAAGGAGAACACAAGTGCACCACTTAGACAAAAACCTATGTGAAAACAATAAAACAATGGACAAACCTCACTTTTTACAGTATTTTTTTTTTCCAGCTTCCTCCCCCAGAACTGAAACCAGAGCAAACGATGTTGCCACTGGCTGCACTGTATAATCGGAACTTGTCAGTGCGCTGTCCTTTGCTCTCTGTGGCTACTGCCTTTTCTCATGCCCGAGAGAAAATGGATGATCCACCAGCCAGACTGCCAGGACAAGTCATTCGAGAAAATGGATCCATTCCTCTCACTGCCAATAGGACCTGGAGCAAATGACGCAGACCAGACTTGGATGTGACGATAGGAGCCCAGACATCTCTAAACATCTCATTAGCCATCCCTGCATCACTGGGACCCTAACTGCAAACAAAAAATACTTCTCTGTGCTACAGTGTCCAGTTTGTAACATGGGCATAAAGACATTTCCTACCTCAGACATGTATTTTGGAGTTTAATACATTAAAGATGCAAACTGTAATGCAGGTCCCTATGCTAGCTTCATGGAGCAAAGGCTGAGATAAAACTGACATCACTTAATTTGATATCTGTGCACAAATCTAATGAATTATAACACACAGATGTCTCAAAAGCCTATAAACTCTCAGGAAGTGGAAAACAAGCTTTATATTTTTATATGCTTATGTCTATAATATCTGAAAATATTGCACATATCCAAACCCAGAAATAAGACTTTTAGTCTTCCTTTTCTCTCTCATTTTATACTTCCTTGATTTGCCATAGTAAATAACTCTTGGTTTGCACACTTTGGCTTGTGTGTGTGAATGGATGTGCTGTCTGACAAAATGCCACCCAGTCAAAACCTGGTAACTTCATGCGCTGTTCTCAGGGTGAAAGGCACACGGCCAGTTTGATCTCCCACTGCACTGAACTGCAAACTGATTCATTACCTCTCTGAAGTATTTGCTGCTCACCTGTGTGAGCTCTCCTTGTCCCTGACAGTTTCAATTTTAAAGCTAAAAATTCCTCTCAGGAAAAATCTCCACAGAGATTTTACATATGAGAATAAAGGCTCTAAATCAGCCTGTATTTTCAATATTTGGAGGTGTGTACAGAGGAGAACAATGGGGTGATCTTTCCTTTTCTTTTTTTTTTTTTGAGACCAAAGGGATTTCTGTCCTTGAAACTATTCAGAATATTTTCAGCGTGTGAGACTTCATCCCTAGGTGTAAAGAACTCATCTAATTAGTTCTCAAGGTCAGGAAAGTATGTGTCAGTGTGTCCTACTCTCTGCTGGCAAGGATAACAGGCAAGCTTGGGGTTTGCCTTATTTTTATAGCTTGTAGTGTTTGGGGGATGGGCTCATGATTAATTGTTTCAGAATCCCCCCCCCCGTGTGATATCATCGAATCATTTAGGTTTGAAATGACATTTAATATCAGCAAGTCCAACCATAAACTGCCAAATGTCCCCTATGTGCCACTTCTACTCATCTCTTAAATACCTTCAAGGATGGTGACTCCACCACTTCCCTGTGCAGCACTGAAGAGTAATGAAGCAGGATGGTAGTATATGGTGAGAGAAGGTATGGTGGAAAACAAGTTTTCCTTTTATGCTTTAATCAGTCAACATTTGCTAACCATGTGGCTTGAAATAATGTGCAAAGCACATTCATACAACACATACAGAGATACAAATTACACACCCTAAAATGCTGGCATGTGCACCACTTTTGTCCCAAAGCCTGATCCAAAAACTTATTGCTGGGCTCAGCCTAAAAGCCTAAATCCTTTACTTCACTTTAGGATCAGTTGCTTATGTACACGTGTGAACAACCACATGCCGACCACAAGGCAAGTGATCTTGCAACTGTGTTGTTAAACTACAGACAATACATCCTGATGAGAAAAAGAATATCTTAAAGGGCTGTCATATTACACAGATCAAAGCTGGATTCCGTTCTTCTAATCTCAAAGGGAAGGCAGAAAGCTTGTTTCTTTGCCTGGCATACCATATCTTAACTACTTCATGGACATACTGAATACTGTCTGAGAAGATGCGATACCAAATGATCACTTTTCATTTGAATACAGAGGAAAAAAAAAAAGTTGCTGTCTTGGTATAACAAATTTTTCACCAATTGGAGATATTCCCTGAAAACAAAGGCAGATTTTAACAACAAACAAATACTGTTATTAGTTAAAAAAAGAAAAATGCTTGGAAAACAGGGACTCTGTTTCCCAGGAAACTTTGCCACTACACCCACTTTTTCTTTAGGAAACAAATAGTTTCTAAACCAGATATGACTGTGAAAGGTAGCTACCACACATTGACTTTATTGTGTAGTTTTCACTCTGACAGATGGTCAGTAGTTTGACAGTAACCACAGCTACTTACACTGCCCTTCTCTTAAGCTTTACCTTGGCATTGGTATAATTTTCAAGATGAAATAATGAAGTAGCAGGCTTAATTAGCTATTAAAGTATCTAGTGTAAAACTGTCAATTTTTACTTCATAAAGCTACCACCAGTCTTAGGAAATGGAATAGACTGAATTCAAATGGTTGCAATTACTATAATGAACTCATGCAGTCCCAGTAAGTTATTTATAGTGGGATACAGTTCTTAACATTTCCTTTTGCATGTCTGAAGTCTGCAAGCAAACAAATAATAGTCACAGTCCCATCTCCGCCTTGATAAAGCTGCAGGAGCAAATGAGGTCAAATTCTGCCTTAGCCAAAATGTACTTACCATGTCGAGGATGCTCTGCCTCTGTTCATATGGTTGGTGGACAGTGATCCCTGCTTTCAGTATGGAACACTTCTTGTATTTATAACCTCGATATTTTTTTAAGGATACATATTCTCAATGAAAAAACTGGAAAGAACAAAAACCCAAAGTGACTGACAATTTCTCTTGGAGAAAAAGCAACACAAAACATCTATCAAATTATCACATCCATTATAAATGGCACAAAGAAAAGAAGTCTTACTAAGGGAACATTTTCTACACCTAATTAGAATCTCCTAGGTTTTAACTACGGAGGTCATTTGCATTAAAGGGATGACAACAAAGGGATAAGGAAATACGTACAGTTGGGCAGAATGGGGTGCACCCTTCTAGACCCAGGATGAAAGACTCCCAGATGTCACAAGAAGCCTGCTATACCAACCCAGTGTGACCTGTTTGGTGTTTAGTGAGCTGGAACTGTCATTTGCTGAGGATTTTCCTGTGGGCTTTGCTCAGGAAGGAAAATTAGTCAAGGAAAATTAGGACATCCCAACCTGCAGAGATTCTCTGAAAGGTCAAGGAAAATAAAACCAGAAATTCTAAGGATGAAGGCTATGAACTACTGAGACAAGATTCAAAGGGAAGCATTGATTTTTATCAGTTGATGTCTCCAGAACAAAACTATGCAATTTTCCTCAGAATGGCTTTTAATCTAACACAATTTAGTGGTTAAATAAAACGTTCACTTATTTCAGATGTTAGTTTATGTATGGCATCCAGTTTTTACTAAGACTTTTTTTACTAAAAAGACTCTTTTACTAGAAAGTATTTCTATTTACTTGTTACTAAATCCAAGGATATCTAAAGGCAAAATAACCCATGATGACTTTTGAGATGCATCATCTTTCCTTACTTAGCCAGCACTTAAGTGCAACTATAAACATTAGCACTGATGCACAGCCTCACACTGCATCCCTAACCAGAAAAATGATCATTAAACTATCCAGGTATCTGTAGACATGTGATTGACAAACACATTTCACCAGCTGAAGCACCCAGATGTCTTTGAAATCCAGGTTAAGAATAGGAAGTTGACTTTTCAAAACTGCTGACTAAGAGTGAATGGCAGCATCTTACTCTAAAGCTGTTATCCTTTCTGATAAAGAGATGAGACTCCATTTAGGGCAGGGAATCAGAGGTTTTGGGTTTGTTTTTTTTCCTCTTAACAGTCTTAAAACTGTTGAAACGATCATTTTCACCTTATTGTGCTTTATTTTATCTGGCAGTGCAGCAGCAAGAAGCCAGGCAATCAGCAAATTACTTTTCTTTTTACATGCTACTTTTTAAATTCTGAGTTCCCCAGGATCTCATGGTATTAAAAAAGCAGAGAGGAAAGAGACTCACACGTGACAGAGATCTTTACTGATGGTGACAAGTTTATCTTGTACATAAAAGTGGTTTGCAGGTTCTCAGTTACCGGGAAGAGCTCAGATCAGCATTTGGTGTCTGAAATCCCAACAGACACACACTGTTAGATTTGGGTATTAGGGAGAACGACACTGATCTCCAACAGTGAGTACTGCTTTTAGGGTGACACCGAATTCAGTTGAAAGGCTTGATCCAGCAGTCTGTGGACCCTTTCTGCCTCATGCACCCAAGACCTCTGTAGCCAACTGATAGTGAGAAATGTAATATACACAGTTTTCAACCACAGGTATATTGGCCTGTTTATGGATATGTTAGTCTTACAAACACAAACTCTTTAACTGAAGGGGTGGATCATAAAGAGTTGCATCCACAGATGGCAGGCAGCCTGGGAACTGTCAAAGGGACTCGGAAGAAAGAGTCTGTGGTGATGAGTGTGAAAACCTAAATGAAGGAGGAAAAACAAAATTAAAAAGTATAAAGGATGAATGAAGCCCTAGCTAGAATGTGTATAGAAAAGCAATTGCTGAAATGTCTATTGAAGAAATTATTCCTCACAGGGAAGATTTCTAACAGTACAGGCTAACATAACACCTGTAACCTTATCCCAAGGCACACAGAAGAAATTAGCATTTTTCTTTGTCTTAAAATGTTCCCAGATTTTCTTGTAGCAAGAATTACTATCACCACCAAAAATCACTTCCTAAATGGCATAATACATAGACTCTTTTGAAAACTACTGATGGTAGGAGTCTGTCATTCATGCCTACATACTTATCTATAGTGAAAGAACATACATTATCATCTTTGAAGAGTTGAAACGTTCACTTGTTTACCATATGCAATGTAATTCCTGACTAAATATAAGAAATTCCAAATTTGCAATGTACTCCATCATTAAGGTAGTGATATGCAATTTTACTACAGTTGGGACTTCTAAATAAGGTATAAACCACAGGTTTAAGCCCCAAATTTCAAGAGGATTAAACATAATTTAAGTCTAAGACTCTGCATCTGAAATTTAGTGTAAAGAATAATATCTATCATCTACTATAAATTTGGAAACAATGTTGTTAACTTTGGTCAAATAACTACCTTCTATTTTTTCATTTAATCCTGTGTTAGCTTATAAATACTTGTTATCTGTGAGTTGCACTGCTGCACATCCCATGTAAGTATTATTTTACTCATAGTAAAATAACAATGTCTATTTTTCCTTAAATTAAACATACACACTTTGATGATTTCTGAGCAGGGCACTTACCTAACAAACAAAATCACAAAATCCAAGCAGAGCTTTATAATCCCATGTTTGGAGATACAGCGGAAGCAAAGTAAACTGCAAATAAGGCCTAACAATCTCTGTTTTCCAATGCACTCATTTCTTACATCTCAGATGATCCAGGACACTGGCTTCTCACTCTCTTCTCACTCCTAACGATTTTAAAAATGCATAAGTAGATGAAAACACTTCATAGTGTTAATTGCAGTTTATTAATGTACTCATTCCCTAAGTCACATAATAAACTGAAGAAAGAAGTTTTTTTACATGCTATCTGCAAAGATCATATTGTTGCTGTTGGGCAACTGGATAATATATTTCTACAGCATGAATTCTCAATACCAAGCCTTAACCTGAATCTTTGTAAAACTGTAATTCCTTGTAAAACCAGTATGTTTTTCTGCATATAAAAACTTGCATAACAACACACCGTGCCTTTACTTACCTCTTCTTGAGTGATCCACATCTGTGACAAGAATTTTTGCCTTGAATTTAATCTCTGTTGTCGGAGGAGCAGCTTTAAGCAACCCTAAGGACACTTAAATTGGCACTCTGCAGTGAGGCTCTCCGTGGCACAAGGGCAGCACGTGGCAGCTTCCTCGCCACCATCCAGCCGAGCTCTTGGGGTGTGTGTAAAGGAGAAACAGTGTCATGACCGGTTACAAATTATGGTTTACAAATTATGGATTACAAGAACCTTAAACAGCCCACATGATATGTAACTGCCTTCAGGCTCTTTCTACTTATTCTAGGGATCAAAGGAGCACAGTATTGCTCAAGGCTATGTTTTAGATGGTATTTAGATACTGTAAGATTCAAGTGGTGCTTGGTGAGGTTGGTAAGAGTGTGTAAGCATCTGAAGTCCATTAGCCTCATGTTTTAATCTGTGAACCTACGCACTTCCGTAAGTTCACCCTATAAAGCTATTTGTGTTTGAGGGTGTAAGTGGGTGTACATATGTAGTAGCACTCATGTACCTACTCTTCTGAAGCTATGCTCTTCATTGTTCAGCTACTGCTGAGAAACCTAGCTGTTTGTGTCTTTCAAACAAGTAAAATGGTGAGCAACTATGTAAAATAACGCCCATTACGTTCAGCCAAACAGTCAAAAAGTCAACAAGCTGAGAAACACTTGTCAATAGAAGACTGAAATTTGTTTGTATAAGCTGGCACTTAGACATTTCTGAATCTAATGCTGAAGGCAACCATCTCGCTGAAATGCGACGTGCCGTATGACAGAAACGGTGTGACAGATGTGCAGAGGGGAATATTAACCTGCCAGTTTACCACTGGTGGCAAATTTAAGAGAAGGAAACCAGGAATGTGGAATATTTATAAAGCATTTGCTTGCTTAACTCTTTCTTCTTTTGACTGCCAGAACTAAAGCACAGTTTAAGAATTCTTTTAACGTTTCACCAAGAAAAAGTGCCAGATCTCATTGCTATGGCCCTGACCGCCGAGTCCGCTGTGAGAAAAGATTAAATGAAATGAGCAGACAAAGAACACTGTATGATTTCATCTGAACTTCGGAACCCAGCAGCTCTATTTTGCAATTTCAGATCAGCACGCCCAGCACTTTATTTAGTTATAAATTGCTTTTCCATGTTGTTTAAACTACACAGGGAACAAACGTACACTATTCGCCTATGTTCCAATCAAAGTCAACTTCAGTTCTTTCTTGCTCAATTGGTATTTATGTGCTGCATTTCTGCAAGCAATGCAGACTACGGTCTTGGGTATTTGATTGTATTCTGTTTCATTTGTCATATACATTACAATGCCAGTCAGGAACAATTACACAAAATGGTGCAGTAACACTTGGTGGAAACAACACGTCTTTGAATGTAATGGTTATATTGCCAATAACATAAATTATATGCCATGTACACAACACTTGGTATTTGTAAGGCTTTGGTACCTAGGTGCCTCTATTAGGATTAATATGTTTCAAGAAAGCCAGAGCACTGCAGCAATTAATCAAGTTTCCATAATTAACGTAACCTTGATTTAAGCAAATTATCCTTAAAGCTCTCAAGAATCAATGGTTTAGATAAAACTGCTAAGTCAGTAACTATGTGGTCTGTAACTGGATTGTTAAGAGTTGATTTATGGAATAATTTTCATACATGAGTCCTCCCCTCAATACCTTTAAAATTTCAATCTACTCACCAGTCCATACAACTACTTTGCAGAAGAGAGCCCTGAGAATCTGAGTAATGTCTTCTCAGGGCCTTTGGGACTGCAGTCACAATAACCCTTAGAAGCATCTTCTGATATATTTCAATAGGAGTAATACTGGGGCATACAAAACCATCCTATAGGTTGAATTAGCAAAAACATGGTCCATCTCTGGAGCCTGTTACACACGCTGAAGAGCCATAACTGCTTAAACTTGCCAACCTTTTTAATTAAGAAAAGAGGTAAATATTTTAGGTAACTTAATTAATGATGTGAAATGACATGAACAAGGAAACCAACCATCATCACCTTACACAGGAAGAGTAAGTGGCAAAAGGCGAAGTAGAGAACCGTGTTCATCAGACTGTCCTGCATTTGCATGATTATTCTCAAAAAAGAAATACAAACCAGGAATGGTAAAACAAATACTACCTGCCTTGAAGAGGTCTGGTAGAAGAAGGGTCTAGGGAAACAACAGTTCAAATGCTCGCACAGAATGCAGCACAAAAAAAAAAAACAACAAATAAAAAGTAGATTGTCAGTATGATTTGATGATCTGTGCAATAAATTTGTTCAGGAATTTCCTCTACAACCTTATAAACATGTGTTTACTTTCAAAGCTAGACATTGCTAACCAAATTGTCAGGTAACAAAGGCTGGCCTGTTGTGTTACAATGGCTGGCACTACTGCTTTGTTTCACCTAAAAGGACTCACAATCATTATCAAGCAATTCATGAGTTCCAAATTCCTTACTGTTCACACCCACTGAACTCCAAAGAGTAAGAACAAAACAAAACAGAATACAATAGCAAATCCTGTGAAAAGCAGGATGAAGCGTGAAGCACTTCTTTTAACAAGAACAGCCATATTGCAAAATTCATGTTTCTTTCATAGAGATGTTTATTGAGTGAAACAATAGTTTCACTCCTGGGGAGACCTGGACCTAATCCAAAGTCCATTAAAATAAATGCAATGTCTCCTAGTGATATCAATGGGCATTGTTTTGGGTCCTGTGTATGAAAAGTGACATTTCCTAGGAAAATAAGCAGGCCATGTATACTAGTATTATAGCTGATAATGCTCTCACAAGGGCAGGAAAATGATAAAGAAGCTAGCACAAACAGCTTATGATTGTGCTTACGCATGAGAATCAGTGATAACTGCAAAGAAGATAGGTTACCTTCCTTCCAGCCACACTAGGGTTCGTTGTTAAGCACATGGTGAAATGAGGACTGACAGAATGGATGAAAAATTTCTGAGGTAGATGCCATCTATAGATAGATGCTGAGACTGAAATGTGTTTGAAAAACGTTGAAAAGCTTAAATTTAAAAAAACATATTGTAAGCTTTTCAGAAGATCATCTGCTCCATGTTCTATTTCTTCTCCCTTGGTCCTAGATCTCTGCTGCATATAAATGCGAAAGCACATTTCCGATCAGATCAAATCAAACTCAGTATTTGTCTTTCCAGATGCATCTGTGCAGGTTGTTCTATCTGTCTGACATCTTTGCCAGGCAACACAGCAGACTTAAATGACCACAGTACTTCCCTCACATATGTGAGCCTGGAAAGTATGATCAGGACCTCAGAAAGAAATAGCATAGCCTGGGGTGAGTCAAAGTGGATCTCTGACCAGGTAATCTGATGGGCAAGGGTGATTTGAGGACCACTCCTTCCACAGAAGTTGTGGATGACACACATGCTCCTTAAAACCTCAAAATGTGAGGGCTGAAATTGTCAAAACTGTACTCAAAATCACAAAGTCTTCTATTGCACATAGCTGGTTTCAAGGAATTTGAAGGCCCATATGCTGGAATCTCAGGCTGGGCTTTCTTATTCTTGAGCTGGTCTCTTTCTACCCGAGTCTTTTTGAGTCTGTCAGATTATACAACATGCAGAGAAGCTGTTTTATGCATGATCTCAAAACTGAGACACTGAAGTCAGAGAACAGTTAATGAGATTTTCTGTGACATCAAATAGAAACATGAAGCAAAACTCCCAACATTTAACAGAACCCATTACTTAAACTTTATTTGGAATCTAACAGCAGCTCCTTATTGTGTCTTTCGGTTTGTATCTAAATGTAGCGTTCATGCCAAAAGAGCAAAAAGCAGATGCCTCCTTGAATTCAAGTCTTAGAAATGGCTCTGCCACATTTGGTATCTAATGCTGCATAAAGCGTAAAAATAATGTATATGTATTTTGTCAGTTGATTCTAAAATGTATCTTGAAGTACTTTCCAGGAATATCCAAATACAGCATAACGAGCTTAATCCTGAAATAGGATTCACAATGACAGATCTCTAAAAGAAGCCTTGGTTCTTCAGAGAAGATGAAAAAAAAACAAAACCGCAAACCCCGCCAAACAGTAAGAAGCTTAGTTTCATGATCATAAACTGCCTCCACTCTTCTGACTGGAGTTTATCAAGGATTTGAGCTCAGCTTTGCTGTAAATGGAGTTATCAGTAAAGCAGAAAGACGCACAATAACCATCTCTGGTAAGAAGAAAGTCTCATCAGCAGAACAGTGAAATGGCAAAGCAAAGAAGAGAATCGCTTAAAGGTGAGAGGCCAAAGCAGAATGGAAGCAGTTCAGGAACATGCTCAACAAGGTAAAGCTCAACTACAGCACTTATGACTGATTTTGTAACTGAATTGAGAAGACAGCTGAAGGCAAGCTGGAATAGTAATGTTAAAGTGAATGACTGCACTCTATAGACATGGAATCGTCTTCGGTGTTTGTAACCATACTCGTCTGTTTAAAAGCAGGTCCCATTTTATCATGCAACAAAACTACTTTTTTGCATTTTAAATTCCATTTCTGCTAAGAAGGCATCATCCATACTGGGATTTGGCAAACAGTTTAGCACAATTCTATCCAGAATTAGATATATTATTTTTAAAAACTGAAGAGATGCACATATAAGTAGAGATACTGTGATACTGTGATAAGTAGAGATGTGCTATTGCTCTTCATGAGTGGTTCATAATCTGCCTTGATGGAAAGATCATTTTATATATTCATAATAAACCAATGACTTTCAAGTGCAGGAAGACATGAAAAAAATTGAGGATTTCAAGCCAAAGAAGGACCTAACTTGTTTCAAGATCAGAAGTAATCAGTTATCTATCACATCGCTAGATAAGCCATGCGGTTAGTATCCCTCATTGCTAAACACATGCAGTTTATTTATAATCTGAATTTCTAATGTTTGGGGTCTTCTCCTCTTCTTTTTTGTGACCTTTAAACAGTCATTTGCTATGAGGTACATTTGAACACTTAAGGTTTACTTGGAAAAAAAATGCAGATTGCAGTTCTTAGGCTTCTAATGAAAAGAACTTTGTCTTTGGAACTTCTACTTTGGATCAGGTAGTTGGCAATTCTTTTCTGCATACTTCCCAGGGGTTTTAACATCAATTAAAGGCAATTTAGGGTTATTTATTTCACATACATAGATAGGATCATACCGACTGCTCTATTCTTGTTCACATACATAGGAATCTTATTAACTATCTTAATTAAACCACTGAAATAAGTGCACATGTTCAGTTGCTATTGCCACTATTTTGCAAAACCTTCACATCACTAAACTCTTCCAACAGTTTGTATATTGAGTTTATCTAAATTTCAGTCACAGGGAACAAAGAGCTCCAATAGCACAGTGACCAGAACTCACCGATGCCCAGAGACATAAGGGGCTACTTTGGAGTAGCTTATAGGCACTGTTCACTTAAGCAAGCAGTAAACGTGGGAGTCAGGATATCAGTTTCCTCCTAGAGAGAGAGAGAGCAAGGGTGTCATTTTGACTTAATTATGACCTACTGTAGTAATGGAGAATTTTCCAGTGGGAAGAAAATCTTAGTCCCCTGTCTGTCACTTCTCCAGCATTAAAAAAAGCAGCGTGATACAGCCCAGATGTCCTGTAAAGATTTGCTGATAGGCATGTCGCACAAAAGCAGAACTGCTGCAATTTTAAGCCAGTCCATCTAGCCCTGCGTCATTCCTGCAACCTTGATACCTACAACCCATTAATCCTGTCATAGCTAGAGGACTCGACAGGAACCTGACTTTCTTCATCCACATCAATGGAGTGTTAACCTTGTTAATGTTAATCTACAGTTAATGTTGTTACCTCCACTACTCCTAAACTCAACAATAAAAAAACGCAGACAGTCTTATATAGGAAGTTTCAGCATCCTCTGAAAAATGACCTTGGTTTTCAAGTGATGTTTTATTTTCCAACACTGTGTAGTACTATGACCTACTACTAGAGTGCAGAGTTAACACCTGCTACTTTAGTTTTTACGCTAAAGTGATCCCTGTCATCTGGTTTGCATGATGTGTCTGAGGACTGCCCTTTTACTACACATACATAAACTTCAGGTTATAGATGTTCTTTAATTGTAAAAGGAAAACTTAAAAAACCAAAAGGTATTTTGGAAGTTAGCTATTTTGTTTTCACAGATTTGGGAAAAAGAAAAAAAGAAAGAAAAGACATACTACTAAAATTTTCAGCCTTTTCCATCTGCTTTCTGTCTAGAAATAAAGCAAGAACACCTTTCTGCATGGGATTCTGATACTTCCTTCTTCGGTTTTAATGCCTGATAAGGAAAACTGAGATGAGTAAAAGTTAATAAAACATGGAAAGTTATACTTAGAATTTTCCTGACTTCAGAATAAGTTATGCTGGCCAAGCATTTCTCCTTTTGTCAATCACACTTATTCTAGTTTTTATTCCTATTTCTGCATACTGCCCTAAACCTGATTTTTAATTATTTCATTAACAAACTAATACATGTGGAAAAAAAAAAAAAATCCTGAAAAAGAATTTTGCAAAATGAGGTTATATATTTAAACATAAGCCTAAGGCAAATAAAAGTTTGACATCTCTCAAGTCCTACCACAAACTAATACGTGGTCAGCAAATAAGTTCCCATTTATTTCATCATTTGTAGAAGTATACTTCTACAAATTACTTCAAAAAACTCTCATTAGTTAACATTTCCCACATGCACTGAAATTAGATCTGTTAAAGGTAAAAGGAAACATTAAACCTCTCAGGTTTCTGTGTGAAAGCTTTGATAAAAAGCTATGAACTGTTTTAAATTGAAAATCTATATTAATTAAAGGGAAATGCAAGAGACAGGGCAAAGTTCCAGCACAGCAACAGAAGTGACAAATTGTAACAGAATTTGTGTCACCAGGTAAGTGCCTGCTTATGTGTATATAGGTTAATGACTAAGTGCAAAAAGGATTTGTACTTTGAATAATAGAACACTGGAGCAGAGAATTCAATCTCTTAGGTAACTTTCTTCCCTTCAGGAAAGGCAACTAGAATGACACCTTGTGCTGACTCAGAAGTCATGCAATTCCATATAAAGCCTCCACAAAGCCTCCATAATGTTAAATAAAATTATAAGATGTACTACTGGATTTTCTTCACAGGGTATAACGTTGAAGAGATGGTGGCCCATCACTAGTCTGACCCTGATAGTTTTGTTGGCTTTAAGTAACCTCCTGTGATGTCCAGCCCAGTGAAAGCCGGTATGAACACAACTGTTGTTATGATGAGTTACAACAACTAAAACATAAGTCCAGTAAGAGCTCCCATTCACAACCATGAGGATGAACAGCTGGAAAAGGCAAGTGGAACACTCCTCACACAGCTCTCTTGTTGCTAGAAAAACTCAAACTCTCCCCTTTTAATCCCTTTCCTCAGGGCGTCGTATGAGGAGCTTGGGCTAAGTGACAAAGAGCAACTAAAGCCCAGACAATCAGCTGGAGACTGGCTGCAAAGGGACTGCCAAAAGGGACAAGCTGTCAATGGAGAAACTGCCTGCAGTTTACCTCTTCCAACTCCACTCTTAGCTGAAGCTTTAAAATGTCCCTCTCCCAAAATGAATCATAAACCTAACCCCAATAACAGGCAAGTGCTTGAGCCTAAAACCAAAGACCTGCCCTATATCAAGATTTCTTCAGGGGAAACCTAGTATGAACTGGGTTTACTTCAAGTGAAAGGTATTTACTAAAGCTCCAGTTGGAGTGGGGCCGAAAAGGGATTGCCAAAGGAAGGGGTAAGCTGCAATCACATCTCTTCCCTGAGAACTTCTTAATTTGGCTTGTGTACAGATGCTTTTGCTAAGGCTGTCAATGGAAGGCACAGCCTGCCAAGAGTTCTCTATTGAGAAATTCCTCATTAAGGACAGGGATGAGGGACTTGTGCTGAGGCTTAGACTGGACCTAGAGACACCATTTGTCTCTAATTAGGGTTTGGTTTGGCTTAGGGTTTGGTTTGAGAGAGAGCCTAGAGCTCTAGTGGGAGTGGAACTATAAAGTGGCTTCCTAAGAAAGGGGTAGATTGTAAAAAGGGCTGTCCCCGGAGAACAGGTTAATCTAGGAAAGACTGCCAACTACTTGCTATGAACCTTGTTTATCTTCCAATTCTCCATACAGCACATCTTAAAGTTATCTCTGAGCATTTATTTTGAAGAGAACATTCATTTACAGGGTACACAATGAGCTTACCTTGTAGTGATTCATCATCTTCTCATGCTGTTAGATACTGGGATCACTCCTTCTATGTCAGGGAGGTTGGAACTAGATGATCTTGAGGTCCTTTCCAACCCTAACCATTCTGTGATTCTGGTTTTCTGCAAGCTTTAATTTCTATACACAGTTATAGTATCAAGGGTTGTTTGGACAACTGATGTTTCCTCCCGACAATCTGTGAAAACAATTACTTTTTAACCTAGATGTAGACCTCAGCAGTGCACACTGTTTATCTTGTCAGTGCTTAATAACCTAGAAGGACATAGTTAATACTGTGTACCACTACAGCAAGACCACTTATAATCTTACAAAGCCTTATGAAGAGGAAAGCTGCAGCAAGGAATTGCACAGAGGAAAGAAAGTTGCTGAGGAGGGAACTTCAGTGTGCCAGCAGTTTGTGCTCAGCAATTTTTTCTAGCTTTTTCTTACAAATAAATATATGAAGAAAGTTCTTCCCAGCCCCAGTGTAGTTGTAATTTACACCTTTGTGCTGCTATCTGCAGTGAAGAAGGCCCCCTAATAACTAAAGGCTACCAAGCCATGGGAAGCAAAGGTAACTAAGTGTCCTCAAGCTCAAACAGCAGACTTTGATACAAGTGTAGATATTCCCAGAAAAACTGCAAAATTAGTACCTGACGTATTTCCTTACATGAAAAACTAATGCCAAAAGAAGCACCACTGTCTGTATGTTTTCTGGAGAGGAAAGATGTATAAGTCATAGTGGGCAACAAGAGAGGTACAACCTACAAGCTTACAGCTGTGTGTACAGAGAGGTAATATGACCGGTCTAGAAACAATGTAGATAGAATCATAGAACGGTTTGGGTTGGAAAGGACCTTAAGACCATCTAGTTCCAACCCCCGTGCCATGGGCAGGGACACCTCACACTACATCATTTTGAGCAAGGCTCATACCCTGTAAAACCAAGTTCAATGAAAGGAGCTGAGCCAGAAAGTCTTCACAGATGATCCAGTGTGTAACATATTGTTTGACTGGCTTATGAATCATGAGATGATTGACAAGGAGAACTGCCAAATGGATAATTACATCAGGTTTTGTAATATGAACTAAAAAGCAGGAAAATATGAAGCCTCACAGAAGCAATTAATAACTTTTATCACTTGTCATGCAGCCTCCATTAAGTGCAATGACAGAATGTATATTATTTTGCTATAAAGATGCTATAAAGATCAGCATTAACTGCTGCTGTAGAACAACAGTAGTTTGTCCTCCACACAATTTTCTCCTAAGTCACTATCAAATTGATTCCAGCCTGATACGAAACATTAATTACACAATGGTTCCCATCATCAGTATGGGAACTGCAGTTCTGCTTTGCTACATAGCTTATTGGGATACTGGAGCATGGGTGCAACAAGATCTGAGTATCAGAAAAACATGATGGTAGCTTTTCTAACAGATTCTTTACAAAAAAAGTATGGTACTAAAAGCCTAGGTTTGTTCAAAATGGTTCTACCTGCAACAGTATTAACTTAGGAATTGAAGTTTTTGTAACAGACTTGGAGTAGCAGACACCTCCACTTGAAAAATCATAGAATCATAGAACGGAATCACAGATTAGTTTGGGTTGGAAGGGACCTTCAAAGCTCGTCTAGTCCAACCCCCCTGTAATGAGCATCTTCAGCTGAACATCTTCAGCTAGATCAGGTTGCCCAGAACCACATCAAGACTGGCCTTGAATGCCTCCAGGTAAAGCACAGATATGCTAGTACAACAAAACCTTTGTTCTCAAACCAGTGTCTGTTCAAGGGCTACAGTCCCTACTGTTGAACTGAATCTGTTTTATTTTTTCAATCAGCCTATGCATAGACCTTCTAATACCTCTCAAAGGCAAGGTCTAGTTAAAAGCAGAAATCTCCAGCATGTGTTAGTAAATCAAATCCAGTCATTCTCCTTCTTCATGTTGCCATCACAATTCCCCCATCCCACCCTAACATTTACTTTGGAAATACAGGAAACGCCTTAATTCAGTCCACGGTAAAGGTGTGAATGTAACATTCTAGACAAGGACTTTGATAATTTTACCTTTCTGTTCTAGATAGAAATTTTTGAGCAGACACATGACTTCTAAAGAATGCTTTGCATTAAATTTTATAAGTTTTTACAGGGGAAATAAAAGTAGAATTAAAAAAAAACTACAATAAGGAGAAATAGTAGTATGAGTGCAAAAAAAAAAAGAAACATGCTTAGTGATGCTTACAAGAAACTGAATGTTTCTGCTTAAAGAGGAACAAAAAGGTGTTCCACTATCTGCCTGAATTGTATTAGTTATTATATTCCCATGTCTGTGTGCATTTGCATTCCTGGCCTGCTAAAAATACACTAATTAAAGCTGCTGACCTAGAATTGAAGTAAACGGAGCAATAAACAGACCCTATCTAAATCAGAAATTAAAATGCAGAGCTGCTACGCAGGGTTTCTCAATTCAGTGAGCATGGTAAAAACTACAATATGACAAAAAACCACTTTGTGAATCGTCAATGTCATCAGTTCCTCACATGTGACCTGTCTCCAGAGGAACAAAAGAACAAAACACCCTCAATTTGTTCCTGCAGAGGTTTTTTCCCAAGCTGTTACACTGAAATCAACAAGATCATTCATGATAACAAAAAAATTATTGTAAGCCTCGGCCCTTTGGAAGAAAATCTGTGACTTCACATTTTCCATCATCTACCTTGTACCAAGCTCACAGGGAAGCAAATGATCATCTTAAAGCTGTGTCCAAAAATGATCAACCGAATGAACCGAAAGATTCCTGCTGAACACAGGTACAGAGAAAAGGAAGTGGGAACAGAAGGTCAGTGGTTCACTCCATGCACAGCCTAGTTTAGATAATTAGGATTAAAATAAATAGCGTTTTCTAGGAAAGAATGAAATCTAATTTGTAGCCAGAAGAAACTGAGTTACGAGCATGTATTACTGGGGAACCTGATCACTTAAAGGAAGACATGATCATTCAGCAGGATTCGGGCAAACATTCACAGAGTTGTAGTCCTCAAACAGAAGACGTCAATGGCAGAAGGAAGACAAGCCTCAGCATGTGATATGCCGCAATACAAAACATCTTTTTCCACTGGAATACACGGGAGAGAGAACAACAATGGGAAGTGGCAGGTCTTCACTGTCTCAAATGAACAATAGCTGGAAGGAGCTGAAGAAGAAATTCTGTCAGGCACTGCACCATCCAGATCAAGCAGGAGGTGTAAGGGATTAATGGGCAAGTGATTTTTGTGGCAGGGAAATACAAAGCAAGGACTGCAGGAGCAGCAAGACTGATACTTTCTTGTTAGATCCTCATATTTCAAGGAATTTCCAAAGGAGAAGGAACCTCCTACGTGTTCCCAGACTCTCCTGCCTGCAGCACTTGCATGTCACCTCACTCTCCCTAGCATGTGAATTCCAGCAGAATATTACCAAACGCCATAATTCATTCCCTGCTGTGGATGGCTGCTGTGCAACATCATTTTGAATCATGGTTAATCACCACCTGCTTGACCACCACCACTGTGTTATATAGCTACCAGATGGCACCTACAGAAAGGACACATACACCCAAGTCTTTCTTCTCTACCTACTTACTAATGCCATATCCTCCAGACAAAAAGACAAACAACAAAACAAAATGTATTTGGATCCTGTCATTTGTATGCATTTTCCTTTTTTTTTGTTTTCACTTCACTTTATTAACATAAAGCAGATAGACTTATGACTGTGCACTGTATTTCCCTATTAGGATACTAAGCATTTTCTTGAGCTTAAGTACTTGTCCACTTCCCTGCAGAAAACATCCTACATAATAAAAATATGTAGCAAAGAAAATACTATTAGTCAAATGCAGATATTCATAATCAAAATATGTTTTTACACACCATGGCTGAGAATTTCTCTTATCTATGGATCAGTTAAGGTGTGAAATGACATTCAAATACATAAGATTTGAGATTTTCAACATCTAATGCAAATCTTGAAATCAAGACACCAAAGTTACTTCCAGAAAAGGCAGCAGTGGTGCTCTCAGAAAAACACAGATCTGGAATTATTACTGAATATGCAACTAGGATCAAAGATCCAACCCTTCTCAAATTGCCTTCAGAAGAGACTATGCAGCATCCACAACAGATTTTGAAAATGATGAAGCTGTGATGTTTAATTAGGCCTTTTCTTGTTTAAGATCAGGTGGGATCCTGTAGCATTCTCACAGCAAAACAAAATACACTCGCCACCTTACTTACAGAATACTATGTGGTTTTCTACTTGAGGAAATACTTGAAAACAGTTGAAATCTAGGTGTAAGTAGACTTCTGCGTGCTCTTACTTAAAGCAATATTGCAGAGCACCTTTGACTTCCTGTGAAAATATGTAATGAATGTTCACCTGCCTCTGGAGAAAGTCAAGATAAATGTTAGCCACAGTCTTCAAAATTGTCCTGATGGCAACAGAGCACTAAATAACGCATGTGCAGCCAGGCATGCATAGGAACTTTGGTTGTTGAAATGTAGAATGAAAAGATAGTTAATCTTGCATTTAAGATCTCCCTTGCTCATTGATCACTGATGCTCCTTAGATCAGGCCACTTACTTTATTAGTTTCTGAGATCTTTCAAACAGCCATGATGTAAGTACTCACTTTTATTTCTAGCTCTACCAAGACAGAGAACTTTCAGGAACAAAGGCAACTTTGTTAAGCTATACAAATGGTATCAAAGGGGCTGTCAAGAAATATTTATTTCCTTAATGTGATCGGTACTTTAAAGCAGAACAAGGAGTTAACCATGCGAATGGACAAAAAAGGCTATTCAGGGTTTCATTCCATTCAACACTGACAACAAGGGCATATTCAATGGTATAAACAATAATGAACCCATTAAAGGATTTTTAATTTATTTATTCAAGGTGTACATTACCTGTGTAAGTAACTAGCATGAAATCATGGCTCTGCAATTATTTAACTCATGGGACTATTTGATGGATAAACATCCTGAAAATTAACTGAAAGGAATGGAGATAGAAGAGCCAGAGATTAAAACCCTGAAGGATTTGTATTCTGCTTGCCAGTACTAGGAGTATCTTACAAAGGTTTAATAGTGATTTGACATTAATGGTAATAATAATTTTAATTAAATAGGTAAAATGTTATGTATATAAAATATTTACATATATATATATATATGAAAACATTTCAAGATGTAGAATAAACTTTCACCTAATGTAAGAATGATTTCTGCCAATGAAGTTCAAAAAAGTCTGTTATTTCATATTTAGCATTCAGAATCTGTATTGGTGACCCTGGCACAAGAAGTGTTCTAATGGAATGTGTTGATTCCACAGTTACTGGGAGGCATCATGACTACAGAAAAGGGACAAAGTTTGCAACAGAAACAGCAGAAGTGGGATGAAATTTCACTCAAATTTGAAAGATTTCATGTTGTTCAAACACTGGTAACAAATTTCTTCTAAAAATGTATATTGATAATTTTGAAATAGCAGAAAATGCAGTGAACTTTTCTGGACAAATACTGATGTAACCTAAGACCTAACATTTTTATAGTAGTCAATTTATTATTTTATGTCTGGCATTTCTTCAACCCAACATGATGAGCACGAGGCACTCTGACCTATTAAAAAAGAATAGATACTATTAATTTTGATTTTTCACACCTCTTACTTTCAATCAGTGACTACAGCAGCAATGAAACATCATCTCAGCACAATCTTTTCTATCACAACATCAGCTGCATATTTCAGAATGGGAGAGAAAGATACCTAGATCCTTGAGCCTCCAAAAAAATTTGTGTTTTATTCCCAGACATTGTGCATAGAGGTGGCAAGGAATGGTTTTTATTTATTTAAAAAAAATCCTCTGTTCCTCCTTCAAAGTCTACTTGATCAAACTAAAACATCTGATCAGACATTTACCTTATTTTCTGATTTGAAAGCGGGGGAGTTACATCAGCACATCTCACAGTTTTTTACTAGAAAATTTTGGGCGCTTGGTAAAAACCAATCCCTTCTCTTTTTAAATTTAAAAGAACTTAACTAGAGTTTACACCTAAAGAAAACATTTCACCATTTTGTGTCTCACTCCATGCTCAAAAGGAGCTTTTCATTATGGGCTAAGATGAAGGGCAAAACTCTTATCCGAGTTCCGTGCTGCACAGACAAGCCCCATGGAAAATGCCTGGAAAAGGCAGAATAAAATAAAGCCACACCCAGCGAGTACAAACTGAACAAAAGGACTTTGAAACAGCATTCTCTGATTTGCCTAGTCTGGGGAATGCTGCTTATTTTAATATTGTGGGGAAAAAAAAATGATTTTATTGCAACTCTGCATGTAGTAACAAAAATAGTACCCATCATTCCAGCAAGTTGCCTGAATCTGCATTTGAAACACTCATAAGTGGAAACACCTAGCACAGTTAAAATCTGCTATTCTTTGACTACAATAGTTCTACACCACCCTTCCATGTACTAAATGTTAACTGGCTTATCACACGAAAAAGTCTCCCCAAGTTAAGAGCAGTTTAAGAGTTAACTGTTACAACTTCATAAATTCCTATGCAATTACAAGGACTGTGTAATTTTTGTTTAAATTACGATTTCCATAATTTCAAGCAAAAGTAACTTCCTCAATCCTCTTTTTAGAACTGCAGTGAGGGATAGGCTACATCAATTTGACTGGAGGAATATTTTCCTTCCCTCGAGATTGACTTCCTACACATCTCTTGCAGAATGATTCATAAGGCTCAGTCATTTAGAATTGCAAATGTGGTAAGGGACTTCTTGTCAGTTGACAAATGGGTGTAGTCACATTTAAACAGAGAAAGAAAAGACATGAAATCATACCATGAAAGAGATTAAACTTTACTAATTCTATCCATCACAACTCCAGTACTCCACGCTCACTCACTGTTGTGATTACTCTAATTAAGGAATTTCACTGCCTTACTGGGTCTCTCAGTTCATACACATGTTGTCAAAAGTGTATCTTGCCAATTCATGGTAGAAGGAACTGAGACAGAAGCCATTTTGGCTCATGAAATGCACTGAAGTAGCTGCCTGCATTGCTTCTGCTTGAAATTTTGCTGTACAGTGTATTTAGTGTGCTTGGAACAGCAATGTGGAAATGTCATTCACCTGTCATGTAAGCTGAACTTAATTATACTGTAATTGCACATCCGATACACTGAAAGGGAAAGGAAGCAGCATTTCCTTGTACTTACCATGAAACAAACATGTATTATTCATTCACCTAGTTACTATACTGAAGTACCATTACAGGCATTACCATTTTGCTTTAAGGTACAATGAGTAATTTATTAAGTAGTGATGCAGATGTTTATAAAAATGCTTAACTGAAGTTCTGAAATGAACTATTGCAAAGAGTACATGAGACTGACAGTCTAATTCATGGCCAGATAAAATTATTAAGGTTGGGTAGGACTGCTCAAAGGAAATTTTTGCACTTTTTCACAAGCCAAGGTAAAAATAAGGTGTCTGTCATTAAGGAAAAACAAAACCACAAAAAACACCCAACAACAAACCCCCAAACAAAAAACAAAAATTCTCCTGAAAGTCTGAAGAAATAAATGATCAAAAGTTCACAATACTTTGTCAGCAGTTGCTGATTTGCTGAGGGTGAGCACTACCTCGCGCCTCCTCTCGCCATTTCCCTATCAGGATTTACTATGATACTACAATTTACTCCAGAGCATTCAGAGTGGTCTCTACTGGTGCCACTTCTGTAGCACTTAACAGCGATGCTTCTGCCTCTGTGTAGTTGCTTCTATACCCTCCCAGTGATTCCCATGTAGTATATGGTACTGTGCTGACCACCTCTCCACAGCTGAATCTTATCCTTAGCAATTGAATATTGTTCTGCAATAGGAAGGACTTCAAGGAAATCACAACAGAGATGACAACAAACAAACAGGAAGGAAAAATAAGCAGCTGAAAATCAAGCATACACATAACTGCTTAGAAAAATTAAAGGATTTGAAATACCGCTTTGTATTTGTACCGTAAATATCCATAACTAGTTCAGCATGCACTATTTCATCTTCAAAATAAGTTGCCTCAGTTTAATCTAGTCCATCCTGAAACAACCACTGTAGAACACAAAAGAAATATTTAAGATAGAAATACTAGTGAAGATCAGCACAAAGAGTATTAAGCAACTCTCAAAACATTACTAATATACCTACTTTCATCTTACAAGCTTTTATTCTGCCTATTTGACTGAAACAGAAATGAGCAGCTGTACTCTAAGTGACATGACATATTCAGGTGTTTACGTCAGAAACAACAGGCCCTGCATAAATACGTATGCATCCTTTTTCTAAAGGATCCCACAGTGCTTGAACGTGCCACAGGATGAATGTCTAGCCAGCGTGGAAAGAAGCTGCTCTTTACAGAAAAACTGTTCAGAGAGTGAAGTGAGAACAGCCTTGACTAAACATGGACCATGGATCTGCAGCTAAACAATGAGTCAAATCCAACCTTTATGGAAACTTGTAATCTGTATGTGATGTGCAGGGCGTTACGGATGGTGGATACTCACCACCATGAGGTTAGTGTTTCCAGTGTACCAGGAAATTTAAGTGTCACCCAGTGATGAAATATTCCCTTTTCTACTGTTATCACCCTCCAGCGGAGATTTTTCTCTTCCTTTTTATTCAAGAAACTAACTAGTCACAGAAGAAAAAGGGGCCTTGCCTGTTGGCTGGCTCCTCTACTTTAAATCTTACCTATATTCGTGCTGTCAGAAGACCTCTTTTAGTCCAGTTTGAGAGAAGTTTTCTGCTAAGATGTAATAAGACTGTCAGACTAAAGTAATTTTAAACAAAGCATCACAGAGTCAGCATACAGAAGAAAAAATGACTAGGAAAAATACCTTAATTCTTCATCAGCTCACTGCAGAATTATTTCCCTTTAAATTGAGGGGGAAACATAAGCAGCTTTATTAGTTTGAATGCCACACGAAAATGCCTGAGCAAGCTGTGACAATGGACATTTCCAAACAATTTAGACACTTAGTATTGCAAGTAATTAAATGACCCTCTATACCTTCCCCCAGACACACATATAACAATACACTTCACCAGATAAAAAAGATTTTTCTATTTATAAGAGCGAATGTAAATTGTGTCAGGGCTGAACAGGATATTCACACTGTCGACCTACTCAGTTAATACACATGCCTGAAATAGATCTTTGCCTTTTGTACAGTCAGTGACACCTATATGGCACTTGAGTGCTTTGACTCATCCTCTGGGAAGTCCACTGATAAATCCAAAGGTCCCTAACTCAAGCACCCACTTTTATTGAAGTGGGCTGAAAGAGTAAGGTCCTTTTCCGTGATACTCATCAAAGCTCATCAAAGAACACCGGGGTTTTGTGTATTGCTGATTTTCCACCCTAAACCCTGTAGGCTTTTAGACAGACAGAAAATTTCACAGAACTTGTAACCAGCGTTCCAGAATGTAGCATCTGTAGTACCCCATTAGAAAGACAGTAAAGTTTCAGGATCAGAAAACCAACTGCACCATAAAGCCTGTCATTCCAGAGCTAAATCACAGTAACTGGAAGATTTACCCAACAATTCATGTTCACTAAAACAATCTGTAAGCAGCAATATCCCCCTGTAGTTAGGTAGAGCTTGATTAGCCAATATCCTTCAATAAAAACGTCAGAATATAATTCAAGTAGTTAGACTTTGGGAATTCACTGTACTAGTCCTGGTCTAGAAGTAACACATAGGAACCTTTCACTATGCACATGGTAGTTCTAAGACCCTGACAATTATCTTCCAGTCTCTGTACATGAGATGAATTTTTTATGACTCACCCTATTTGGCTTGCCCACATTTATTTTAATATCTAAAGTAAGTAACTCATTCAGGACAAGAAGAAGGATTTACTACAGACTTTGCAGTACCAAACCAAACAGAGCAAGCAATTGAGCGTGGGTTGTTTGGGGTTTTTTTTTCCTCTAATGGTATGATACATATGCAAGGTTTCCCAGTGCTCTGCATTGACTAATGAGTGAAGCGTCAATTCAAGCATACAGAAAAGCTTCATGCACTCAACAGCAGCTCACTCAGGGGCATCAATTTCAGAATTTCTTCTATTCAGAAGGAGTAAATACAATATATGTAAATACAATATGTATATAATCAGTTTCAGATGAGAGCTTAAAGTGGAATGCTGGGCAAAAGAAATGCCTTTAGGTTTTTTCAAAAGCAATGAAAAACATTTAATAACAAATTCTACAGGGGTTAAAAATAAAGAAAATGCAATCCCACTACAGCATTTGTTAATTCAGCACAGTGTGCTTATCTCTGTGCCCAGTCACTTTACATCTGCAAGGGTGTAGAACAGAGGACAGAAATTCCCTTCCCATGCTTCTTTAAACCTGCAGAAATTCCAGAAATGCAAATGTGAGCGTGCTTTCCTACAGCTGCTAAATTGTCACAGCTGATGTATTCTTTAATGATATTAGCAGAGTGAACTAAAGCTACTGCTACTCCCTAGTGCCCACTGCTTTCTCGACATTCAAGGACAGACTTACAATCTAGGAAAGCATCAGACAGTGGGGGTGTGAGCTGGGAATAGTGCTATGTTCTGAATGTTGCCCACTCTTGCAATTTTATCATGCATTTTTAAATAAATTGTATGTTTCCCAGCAGTACAAATACTTGTAGTATCTGCATGTAGAAAACTGCAACTACTTGAGATTTGTGGTTTTCATTAAGAAAAATAAGAGCAGTTGTAATCTCAGATCAACAGGACTAGTAAGAGAGAAGGGCTAATGAGAGAAACTAAGAAGGTATTTCAAATTACTGTTGAATGTGGCCTGTCTCACAGTTCCACAGAGGGGTGCCATCCCATGGATTATTAATTTCTGTGAATGGCAAACTACAGCATTACAAGCTCCACCTTGGACAGGGAACCACTTAGAAAAGGTATGACACATGAGACGAAGACTACCATAAACATGAAACCCCCTTATACAGGTTACTACTGTGACTCTAGGCAAGGGGACTGCACTTAACTAACATTCTGCATCAATGCTGAGTTTAAGTCATCACTTTAAATCAGATTTTCAAAAGACAGAGTAAGAATGACTTAGCAATGTGATTCACAGCTCTCCCAAAACACACTTAAAACTTGAGATCATTAGTGCCTATCTAGCAAAACTCAGTTTCTTTCTGATGCTGGTTTAGTAGCAGGTAAATATTAAGAGTGTTAGAGCATGAGATTTCTCTCACAAGACCATGCAATATATTGAACACCTACCCAAGACACTGATTTAACCTGTTCCTAAAGGTATGTATAGATCATATCACACTATGTAAAAATTTATAGTCAATTATTATTGATATTTCCTTGATAACACCTAGTTCCCTTCACTTGCAGGTCCTCCAAGCACTTTACATGTACAGTGTTTCTACTTATAGAGGAGTAACATAGAAAGCTCTAAATGCCAGGGGGATACAGAACTCAGAAGCCATTAAACAACTTCTCTTTCTTAGCCTGCTAGGTAATTGTCTTCTTCTTTTCTCAGAATAATACCTTATCATCAGGAAAATTATCCATTCAACTACATATATGATATAAAAATCCAGGGCATTTATTACCTGCGTTTATGAAACTTGCTATGATGTTATCTTCTATTCTGAGTACTAGGACTACAGTAAATACTGCAAGCTAGGACATGTCCTTTTCCTTAAAGGGACATGCTCACAGCACAATGAAAGTGATGGGGTTATTTATTATTTTTACATCAATGGAAGATGCAAGAAAACCACACTAAAGAAAAGAAGTATCTATTTTTAAACTTTATTATAATTCTTTTTTTGTCCTTTAAAATTCAGTACTTTGCTTCCTTCAAAAGAGGCTGCACATATACTAGTTATGGTGTCTTCTTTAAACTGGGCTTATAATTTAGAATATAAACTGAGAATACGTGCAAACTGGTAAAAGACTCTACTCTCCAAGATTATTTAGAGGACCAGTATATTTCTATGACAAAGACAAACTCTCAAGAGACCAGTTTTACTTACTATTTCCTGTATGAGTTGCAAAAGACTCTTGATTGTCAAACCCCCACCTTCTTAGCTGAGGCCAGTCAAAACATCTTGACCTTGATCCTCCTTACTCAATAACCCTGCCTCACAGATGTACCTCCTCGCTGTTGCTTCTTCACATTTCAAAGACCACATGGAAAACAGTCTCTCAACAAAGTTCTTTTCTACTGGGGTATCTTAAGCATGTCTTTAATTTACAATATTTTATCATCACTGCAGCAAAAACCTCACAGAAGGCCATAGCAACAGGCTGACTTTATGTGCAGAGTGATCAGTCATCCACGGCTGGAAGGAACAGTGAATCCCAATCTCATTTCAAAATCTAATGAAGTTGGCCTCTCAAATCCACTTGATATATCTACTAATACTAGGCTTAGATTGAAATTTAAGATTTCTTCTGCAAGACTTGTCATGATCATTTGAATTGGGGTTGTTTAGAGTAGAGGAAAGGTTAAAAAGGGGAACATGGTAACGCTTTCAATGACACAAAAATCTGCTGGAATGAAGGAGGAAATAAACTTGGTCTTCAGGTCCACAGCAGAGAGGGACAAAAAATGAGCACTGATTAGACAAAAGACACAGGATACCGGTTTTGATTTAAAAACAACTCAGTTTTCAGTGACTAAAATAACAAACTACTGTCACAGACTGCTTGCTGAAGTCCCAGAAAAGGGAATTTTTAAGAAAAGGAGAGCCATTTGTAGCATTAAGAACGGAAAATCCATCAGTTCCTTGCAGTTCTATGCTTCTCTGATTCTGTCAACTTCTACTTACATAGCACATATTACACAATCAATCTAGTAACGTATTTGTCACAAAATACTTATGGAAAGGCATATTCATAGACAACTACAGAGTTGAAATGAGAAAAAAAGATCAACTTGGCCTTATAATGGTATTTGAAAGACAAATGCAATAGAGTTTAATCCATTTCCCCAAAACTACTGGAGCATTTAGGGTGCTGCTCTTTAATAAACTAAAGCCAGCTGTGGGGATTGAATGGCTGTGATAGGAACACACATTTATTTTCCTTTGCAGCATTCATTATTTATTTCCATTTAGTTTACTACCACAGCACTAAGGCACTTCTGCTTTCTGTGTTCTATTGTCTTGTTACTACTGGGACACCTAACCCACTGACTTCATTGACTGTTTTATCAAGGACTGACTATTTTATTAGCATCAAGAGTCACTGTATATTCCCCACTCAGTTTTACAGTCAAGTATCCCAGGGCATTGGTCAAGCCCCAGTGTTGTTATAGCTGCTGGAGAACTACTACAGCTTACACACTGTAGGAAACAGAAAGAAGCTGGAATAGGAGTGGGTATTAATCACAAAGCTCTGCTGATGTTTTTCCATTTTCTCTTTTGGCCACTCTTTGTCTTGTTTCTGATGTCAGAACTGAATAAGGAGAGAATACAGGGCTACTCTGACAGCCCCATGCTATCCGGAAATGCAAGCATGTTCCCTGGAAGGTCATTTCTATCCCTCACTGTAGGCATAACTACAGCGGTGTGCTCAAAGTGCTTTAAAAATAATTATTTTAATGAAATGGTTGCTGCTTACGCTTTTGTTAGCTGTTCAGATTTTATGGGTTGAGAAAGTATTGCATCATTTAGCACATACAGCAACTAAAGTGAAAAGCGGCTGGTTATGGTAAGGAAACAAACTACTAACACAAAGAGCAATAATAATTTAGCTTGTGACTGGAAAAAAAAAAGTAATTGAAGACAATGATTGGGCATAGGCCTGTCATTTCAAGTAGAATATTCAACTGTCTGCTAAAGCTAATTATCAGTGAATTTCAGCACATGCCTTTCCCACTTCTATGGCCATATGGCGCCCTTACATGCACTCTGAGCACATCTGAGAGGTCTAATTCAAATTACCTCAAGCCCTTACATAATACTTTGTATATGCAGAAATCTGTAAGATTCTTGGCTGGTCTTTTCAACACTATCACTAGAGAGAGCATCAGAGCCAGCCAGAACCTCTCTCCTAGCAAATTATAGCTGGTCCTTGCACCGACAGAAGGTGCAGGTGCAGAAGCTTCTATCCCCAACTCTGCTGCTGTGAGACAGACTCCAGCAGCAGCTTAACCAGGAGTCTGAGTTTTGAGTCTGAATGGTCTATTCATGAGTCCATCTAGTGGATAGTATGAGACAGTATATACCTACATACGTATAGATATATAGAACACACATATGTATCTCTAAACTCTTGTTTTCCCCTGTTTCAATCATAACAATATTAAAAAAGATTAAAGATGTGACGGTTTGGCATTGATTTGAAGAACTTCCTAAAGTTATTCAGAATACAAAAATTACTAAAATATTTGTTGTTCCTTGCTTAGAACATGGTTGCAGAACCTAAATAAAAGCTCCTTTGTTCCAAATTGCAGGGAAGTTTTGGAGATGAATTGAGCTGCAGAAAACAACTGTTTCCCTTTGTGAATGATATTAATTTCCCCCAAAGGATTTTACAGAGGCTGGTATTCTTCAGAGCATTGTGCAATATCCCACACACTACCCTTGAAGTTTCCCTCGGTGCTCAGAATACGCCATGTTCAGGGCTGCAACTGGTCACCAGCATCCAGGAGCAGATGTAAGGATTCTATTTTTAATGCCCAATAATTTCTCTGTGAATACATTTTTATTCTGTACATTTTTTGCCCAGGCTATTCTTTTCCACTGCTTTTCTTGCCCCATGTGTTCTTATTACTGGAAAAAAGAAGTCTAGTTACACGGGATGCAAAATAAATATTAATCATTAACAGTATAAGAAAGTGGGTTAAAAGCACCATCGGATGAGTAACACACCTTGCACCCTTGTATATTTTGCTGATCTCTGGGCGAGTGCTCCAGTGAGATCATGTATTATCATGTATTGAGGACCGTTCCCTCTTAAAAATAAAAGCACTCATAACCACCTACAATTTTTGAAAGAAAATATTTCTTAATAGTTCTGTTCTGGGAAAAGCTGAAGAGGAATGAAGCTGCTCCTTCTCCACTTCTGTTTCAGCCCTGTCTCTGAACTGCTAACATTTCCCACAGCACCACCTGCAGAACTATCTAGCTGGAGGCTAGAATTATAATATATCAGGGGGAAATCTTAAGCATTAAATCTAGTATGATACTGAAGGACAACGGCAGTGCTATCACTGCAGATAGACTAACAGCGCACTTAATGCATGTAGGAATTCATTTATCAGTTTGCATCCAGACATATAGACACTTTGTGTCTCAAAAGGTGCAAGTAAGACTTAATGCTCTTACAGATGTTTACCTAGAGGTAAGTTTGGGTTAAAGTGAAAGTCCTTTATGATATAACAGTATCTTTGGACATTGATTTTTGAAGAAAAACCCTAACTTGGATTTTAGCCTTCTGTTAATAAAAATTGTGAACTAAATGTTTCAATGGAGGAGAGGCATCAGATACCTCTAGGAGAGGGAACACAAGTTATTTACTATGTTCTATGCCATTTTATATGGCTCTCCCATCTGGCTTCTAGCAGCTTCTACAGAAGTACATCCTGGAAGACATCTACTCCTGTAACTGTCAGCCAAGCTCCTTAGATGCTCAAGGACATGAAAGGTGGCACTAGATGGCTATGTTTAATAATCTGGATCCATTCCCAGATTACCTGCTGGGCTTGCTGAAGAAGTATGAGTGTTAGTATCTGAGATCATCATTATTCTTTACTGCAGGTAGAAGCCATTTTAAAATACATTCTCTGGCTGAAAGTCTCAGCTTTGTAGCTTTGTATCAGCAACAGCAGACTACACCAACCGGCTCCACATTACTGTAAGAAGTATTTTTCCATCTCTGCTTTCTCATGCTTGCCACTCTCACTTTAGTGTAGAGCTCGCTGCATTTCAAATCCTGCTTCACTCTAACGAGGTAAATTAAATTCTCACACAAAATGCTTCATTAACCCATTTAATCATACCTAATATTACCTTTAGTATTCCTCCTCACTGGTCTTAAACATAACCCACTGCTAATTTGTTTATGTGCCATATTGTAAGTTAGTGTAGATGCCAGCAGCATGACAGTTTTCAGCAGCTGATGAAAGAATCTTATTTGTAATACAGGATTTTTTGAATAGTTCTTTTTTGTCTTGTAAGGAAAAAAAGCAAAATAATATTGCCTGTCAGAGACTAATCAGACTGAACTACTGTGTATTGTTCTTTAACTTGAATTAAAACCTTAAATTTTGTAAACCATGATGAACTGATGGTAAAATTTTTATTCCATATTGACTTTTAGTGTGTGATTTCTACTTCCTTTTCTAGTTAGAAATTCCCCACATACTTCGTTTTCACTGAGGTTTGAAAACATTGTGTGAAGAATTGTTTCAGGTTTCCTTCATTTCATTTCCTTAATTCTATGATCACCACCTCTGCTCCAGAACTAGCCAAAGTCAGAAGCACTGAACAGAGACCAGTGAGGAAAAGTGGCCTTAGTTCTGATCCTTGAAATGGGTCCCTCATCCTTTGTTCATCTCATCTCTCTAACACCTTCTGGACAATGCCTGTTGAGAGCTATTATCAAGTGGCTGCCTTCAGTTCTTCTAATGTATATGCTTTTCTCAGCAATAATGTCTAGAAGCTATAAATCACCAAAAACCTCTGCAGTATCAGGCTTGAATCCTCCTTTGCCTATGGAAAAAGATGTTACTACTAATAGTATCAATCTTCTGCTCTTGTGGTTCTGATAAATTTTTGCAGTGTCACAGCTACAAACTCTACCCTTTCATAGAAATAAAATAATGTAATCCCTTGGGAAAAGAATATGGACTTAGAGATGAAGGGGGTCAGAATATACTGTGAAATCACTAAACAGCCCCTGCTTGTAGAAGTCTCCAATTATTTTCACATTCAAACTATCACACACAGTGAGTGAAGGGTGACAGAATTGAGGTCATCCAAGGTTTGCATTGCATCTGCAGGAATTTGTAAAACTTTAGTCTTTACTGAACTGTGGAAAACCTTAGTCTACATGTACTAATTCTCGAAAACTTCCAGCGCTGATGAATAGTTTAGGTGAAAAATCACGTATCCATTCTTTTCCCACACATAAAACAGCCATGAATATTGCTTGCTTACTTGTAAATAATAATAATGGAATATTGCTATTTATTCAAGGATGACTCTTAAAAGAACAAAAACAAGAAAAAGAACAGCATGGGATAGGAAGCATTATCCTGTCTACTTCACAAGAGGGCTCCTAGTTCTACAGAAGCTGAGGAACTAGAAATTAACTATACAGAACAACAGCAGAGCTAAAGTGTGGCTTTAACCATTAAAATAATTGTATTGATTTTTAATGAATATGCTTGTCATCTGATATTATAGATAACCACTGTTTTTTGGAAGAGCTTTCATTACAATTTTCTTACGGTCTCAAATGACTGGAGCTCACATTGCTTTTATCACTTACCAGCACAGAGAATACATACTAAAATACACAAAAATGAAGGAGTATACTTTACTTGCTCATACTGCCTGCCAATTACTCCAGCATAGGTTCTCCAATGCACACTGCTACTTTTGATTTGTGCTTTAAATACAACAAATTAATCAATGAGTCTACATTTGACATATGCATTGCATTTTTCACAGCTATAAGCTTTCCTCAAAAAATGGGAGGGTTTTTGTAGGTAAAAAGGAATTGACAGGTATCTTACACAGAGTAGTTCAAACAGGCTGGCATTTTCTTTCATATTCAAGAAAGTTTACCAGATTTAGACTATTGGATTTATAAAGCAAAACTCTGTGAGCATGGGGCTGGGCAAAACAATGGTCACAACCAAGCATATGCATGACTGGGTAGTGATTTATGAGGGAACCAGTAGAATTCTCAATGTTTACCACAGGCAATTTAGCTGCAAATGGGTATTTCATTTTGCTTGAATGTGTGTGCATTTCTCTGGAAAAGGAGACAGGCACTGATTTTGGTTCTCCTTATGGGTATAGGCACAGGAGCAGATGGGGCCTTTAACAGAGGAGTAAAGAAGTATTTATAGAATCATAGAATCACTAGGGTTAGAAAGGACCTTAAGATCATCAAGTTCCAACCCGCCTGTCATGGGCAGGGACACCTCCCACTAAACCACGTCACCTAAGGCTCTGTCCAACCTGGCCTCGAACACCACCAGGGATGGAGCATTTGCTACCCTTAGTCTTTATTTTCCACAATTTAAAAAAGTATGTTGCTGACATCCATAGACAAGTATTTGAAGGCTTCTTTAAGCTTCTTAAGATTGTAATCTTAAGATTTTTAAGATTACAGGATGGTTTAAACTTACTCCTTAATTTTATTCTCACCTGTTTACCTATTACTGCAGGCACAGAATCAACTTTCTGTAGAAGTGACTTGTCTCAAAATGATTTCAGTAAGGCCCAAGGGCTACTTCTGAAAAATCTCATCCTAGTTGGTTCAAAGGTAATTGCATTAGAAAGACCAGAAAGGGGATAACGGTGTTCTTTGTTTGCTCAACAATGTCCTTTTAAATAATTTAGCCTTCAAATAGTTCAAGAAACCTCACATATGGGTTAAGCCAAGCAGTGCTAATTTTCAGTAAAGGAAAATGTCAAGAACTGTAGTGCTTTGAGTAAATGGAATAAAGAAAAGTGAAATAAAGATTAGACTTGTGATTTCAATAGTGCTTTTACCTGTTTAAAATTTAAAGACAAACGACAAAACAATATGAAAGAATGAATGATCTGACACATTCTCACATACAGACACCCTTCCATTCCATATCTTTATAAATTCTACTTCATTATAAATGTGCTTGGTTCATCAAAACGTATCTTGCTTCCAAGAGGAAAACAGGTATCACATACATGTGGATGAGACCAGCACAATCAACTCGTGTTGGGCACTGAAAGCCCTTTAAACTACTTTAACAATCAATACACAAGTTATCACCGCTTCACAGCACAATGCACACCGAGATAATTATTAATCCTGTTTTATCCAGATGCACATCCTTGATCCTACATATGAAACTTGCCTGTTCTCTCCACTCTCCCTCTTGCAAGACTATATCAAATGAGAAGACAGATAATTCATGAGATTTTCAGTTTCTCACAGATGACCAGAAAAGCACATACATGTGAGTAGGATGCTAGGGGAAAACGGGGAATAAATTAAATCACATATATACATTCATATAGATACCATAACTTCAGCCCACATATCTCAGCTTTACTTACCACGGAGAACTCTACAAATAATTGCCACAGCTACCAATACTACTACAGCTTTATCAGGGCTGGCAGCCCTAGTGTAGATGACACCCTAGCAGCTGTCAGTAGCATCATGCCTATTAAACCAGCTCAGTGCCAATCTAATTAACACAGTGCTGAAACAGCTGCTAGTGCTGGAGAGCTGTGAATATTGCAGCTCCTCATATCACTAATGTCAGTGGAGATGCAATACTGGGAATGTTCTGTAAATGTTCCCCAGTGCAGAACAAGCCTATGTTGGCAGTGCCCTGGATTTCTGTCCTTGTTGGACATAATACTTAAAGGAAGGTGTCAAATTCAACTCTGTACTTAAAATCTAATTAAAGGCTCCCCATCCCACGTTTCCTTGCAAATTTTGAAGTCCTGGGTTTCTGATGGCAAACTCCTTAATGGACTTTGGCACCATATATGATCCTCCAGTTATAAATAGAGCTGTAAGGACAGTGCAACTGAAGAAGGCCTTGTGAAAGGCCCAAAACTATTCTGCTAACAGGTCTCAAAAGGGCACTATCTAGTTTTATCATTTCTTAATGAGAGAAGGGGAATTCACTATTTTTAGACTACTGCAATGAAGTACAGTTGTACACACCTCAATAGAGGGCAGGGACAATCTTCAATTGCCTCCCCTCTCTAGTCAACTATTAGGATTAATAAACGTGCTATCAATGTTCAGAAAGACTTTCATGACTTGTCTGAGAAAATCACTATAATCGCTTTCGGCTTTTAAAAATGGCAATTCTGGCACAATGCTTCAGGATGAGAAAAACAGGTGAAGGATGAAGTAAATATAATCAACCAGACAAGAGTGTCAAAAAGAAATATTGTTGTAACCCTGCTTCCTCTCTGGGGGAACGGCCTCTACCAATCTGCAACTCATCTGTTACACAGAGGGTGGGGGGGGAAAGACAGGTCAACAAGCTCATTAGAAAAGGCAGGTGAACCTTTTAACTGATCTAAAGTCATTTTGTCCTTGAACAGAAAGGAATTGGGAAGAAGATCTCCGTTTCTGGGGCAATACCTTAACAATCTTCCCAAAGACAGGGCTCGTAATAGAAGGAAGACATGAAAGACAAGAATCCAGAAAACACTTAGGAGATTTCATATTTTGCAGGATAGAATTCAAGAGAAGAAAGCTCTGCCTGATGTCTTTAAATTAATCAAAACAACCTTTTCTTTCAGCATACCGTGAAGATACAGCTCAGGTTTAAGTATGATTTATTGCAGTGGAAACACATTCAAGACAGGCATTTCCTCTTTTCCATACTTTCATAGCTTAACAGGACCCCCTTGAGTACTGCCACTATATAAACATCTGATGAGACTTTACTGTGGCTGAAAGCTTCCGATTTTCTCCAGTGAATTGCATAACTTAAGTAATCCACCTAAAATTTTACTATGAAAATTTTCTTCCAAGTCCCTCATTTATTTGGCAGTACTTAGATGAACCAATAGAACTTTCACTTAGTTTCTGAGGGTAGACTCAGTCTGTCCTGTATCCCCCCCCCCCCCCCAAAATGTGAGTAAATGGCCTCAGCAGTACCAAGATATGTGAGACCTGCACCCCTGCCCCATCTGCAAAACATAATGGCTGGGATTTCTGGACACAGAGTGAAATCTCCATTCCAGTACATCAGGAATTAAGAGAGTCTGTCCCAACACATAGCAGCCAGTGCAGATGGCCTTCTTCTAAAGCTCCTGCTGGCACAGAGTAGTGGCAGATTGTTCAAAGAGGAATAGATCTGGGGAGCAACAAAGGAGCCAAGGATAAAAGTTACATCCAGCTTTGTTCCATGTGCAAAAGGAAATCTATTATGTGGCCCTTTTGTTTCCTGTGTTTCAGGAAGCAAGAGATTTTAAAGGACTGAAGGTTAAAGACAGATGCTATAAAAAAAGTAAACATTACTTCTCTTCTCTTGGCTCTACAGAAATCAGGAGCTGTCATTCTACTGGGATTCCTTGAAAAGAATTTCTAATTTGGGGCTCTAATGTTTATGATACTTCACAGATATGAATACCTGTAAAGTTTAAACTTCCATTTCAATTTTAATCCTTTAGCAGACACATTGTTGCTGAGAAAACAACAGCTTCTTTAAGCTCTTCTCTGTGGGAATACTTGTCTGACCTTGTATCTTTGTATACCTAGAAATCATATGCCCTTTTTTGCTAGCTGTGTACTTTAAGCACAGTTATGTTTGTATATGAATGTATGGATCTATACACTCAAATATATCCTGCCTGTTTATGTCCACACGCACTGATCCTTGTTATTATACCCACAGAAACAACAGGGCTTAACGTGCTATTTGCCTGCGATATATTCCAACAACACAGGTTTTTATTCTGATGTTTAAATTGGATTCAATGACAAAAAATCCTATTCTGAGGGACTTGCACACCATTCCTCTCAACCTCACTCTCTGCTATGCCAAGATGCTTTGAAAGTCAAAGGAAATGATCACATCAGGAAAATTCCCCACCAACAGCACTCCCCTGCTTTTAAATAAAGTTTTTGTTTTCTTACACTGGCATATTTAAAAAGCAGAAATAGTTTCATGTTCTAGACAGAACCAGCTGACTGATACAATATGCCAAGAGCTTCTTTAAAAAAATTATTCTAAGTTGTATCATTTGTTGCTGAAGATAAACATTGCCTTAGAGGAAGCCACAGTAGCTATTTAAAAGCCTACCACAATAATAAATAAGACAGGGAGTGAAGCAGAATACATATTAAATTTCATCTTCATCCAACATGCTGTACCATGGCTAAGCAAAGGGAGAGCATTGCATCTATAATTTAGCCGTCATAAATAAAGTATAACCACATGGCTACTCTGACCAAAAAAAACTACACAATATTAAGACAAAAAGTACACAACATTTACAACCAAAATCAGCATTGAATTGTGAATTCTGACATGTCAGGAAAATTCCTTATTTCTGTAGCAGTGTCATGACTTGTCCAATCCTTCCTGTTTCACATTGATGTCACTTAACCAGTTAATATATTTTTTGCTGTTATTTGCAATTAAATCTAGCTTTATTTTTAAATACCCTTTAAATGCACATGATCTTTGTTATTAATTTGATGTGTTAGAAAATATAACTGCATTTGTTGCTTGTGTGATATTAACTGCATGTCAAATAGATTTACCTGTAATTACTGGAATGAGTATTCTTTTTATATTTGCACTGCAGTTAGCTTTTAGATAGCACAGAAATGCCAAAGCAACAAACAGCCTAAAACTAGTTTTTGGCTTTTTTATTGGCAGACCTACATAGAAATATCCTCCAGTAGTGCTAAGAGTTGGCTTAAAACTGCATCTGGCAGCTAATCTTTATGATAAGTAAGTCAAAACATGCTAAAAGGGACCTACCTTCAGAAACTTTTCCTTGCCATCAGCTTGTATTTTGAATTAATAACCTGAGTATAAATGTCATCATTCACCCAGAAAGTACAAAAGGAAGAAGACATAATTAAAGCCTTTTACTTCTTTTGGCAGAGGAAAGCAACTGCATTCTAGTAATTTGGTCACCTGCACTGTCACCACAGAAGAAGGTAATAGAGGTTTATTTATTCTCTCACCATATGAAAATAAAAGCAAATGTTCTAGATTCCTTGGAATAAAGAAACAAGCTGAAAGTGCATTCATAGTAACATACACTGGATTCCAGCCAAGTTTTTGTTTTACTAGACTATACAGAACTATTCCTTGATTGTGAAGGTTTTTTTATTTATTTACTTGCCCTGTTTCCCCAAGTGATCTCCTTTTACCTGGAAAGGTTGTTTATAAAAAAATATAATGACAGGGAATATGAAAATAAACATGCAGTAAGGAAAATCAAGTGTCTCTTGTGCCTGCTACAGACACCGAGTCCAACATACAAAGACACTTTACCTAAAGCAACCAGCACATGATCTTGCTACAGTTGAAGCAATGGAGCAGATGTGCAAATGATGGGAACTACAAATGAGTCACGGACAGTGGATATGCACTCTGACATACAATAAACACCATCTTCAGAGCTTATACAAGGAATTATACACCATCATCCTACCACACTTCACCTCCCTATTTGTTCATTGACTCTGGAGTCCAAGTCAAGATCCTAGCAAAACACCAAGCCAGTTCACAGCTCCTGTAACTTAAGCCCAGAGGGAACCACAGTGAAATACGGGAATCACTGACACAGAAGCCACTTCCTTGTGGTCCTGGCCATACACAAATCACTTCTTCATGCAGACAGATAAAACACGGTTCCGTGAGATGCCACTTGGGATCACTCGGGTTCAACAGGGAACGTCTGGCTGTGCAAACTATTACCCAGTATGTTGCTATGAATGGAACAGTTCTTAACAGAATATCATACCAATTCCCAATACAGCATCTAAGCAGGGGAACACATGAAGTAACTGGACAGGAAGAAACCTAAGCCTGCATAAGAAGCTGATGTACAGAGGCAGCAGCAACTGAAGCACTTTACTAATGTGACTTCAGCAGGCCTGGTTGATACTGTCTCTAGTCTTACTTGTTGAGTAAGAGTGGATTTTTGTTTACGTACTTACATTTCCTACTCACTGTGCAACTTTCTGCTCACAAAAGCTCATTCCTACACTTTTCACTCAGGCTGAAAAATGCATTACTCCTCTTTAGTATGTATTCTTCATTTTCTTTTTAAAATGCATTATGAAAGTTATTCTATAAATAAGAACAATATATTCCACCAAGTCATTTTCTAAATGGAACAATCACTTCAAGGGTATTCTTTTCTTCCCATTCAGGGAAGGGTGATGGAGGTTCCCTTTAAGAGACTTCCAGAGAATAGAGTTATGCTGCTATAAATTACCTGGTATCTTTATAATTTCCCATTTAAAAATACAAGAAATTCTTGCTTAAATCCTTCCCTCATGCTTCAAAAATGTGACAGAATGGAAATAATAGCTGAATGTTGATGAAGGGAACTGACCTCATTTGGGGAATATATTATGTACCTGGCACTAATAAAACATGTACAATTTTGTATCCATGAATCCATATTTTATGGCATACAAAAATCCTGTTCTGACAAAACAGTAAAGAGCACTGGGAGAAAGGTTTTTAGTTCTGAAGTAGTCCTCTGCAGACTCACAGCTTCTCTGGGCAAACTATTCCAGTGCCTCACCACCCTCATACAGAAGTAATTCTTCCTCATGTCTCATCTGAACCTATACTCTTTCAGTTTAAAACCACTCCCCCTTGAATTTTATACTTCTTTTTCTGTTGTCTGGCATTTTGAAGTGAGATTGTCAATTTTGTTGGCCTTACTGAAATCAGGGCAGTCATCCAGATGTAGATGAGTTGAAGACCTAGGTCCTTGCTTCTACCAAAATTTCGGTAGCTTTAAGACCACCCAAAGAAGAAATGACAGAGACATCTTCAACCCTCATCTCAGCCTAAAGCAGTCAAATTGGTATGGGCCAGACCACTCACCTCCTAGAAACTGCTGCAAAGCTACATGGCCACCACAGTGTGCACAAGGACTTCAAGGGAAACCTATTTAAGGAAGTGTAGATAAAGTACTGAGTTTTGAAAGTGCTGCGTTTGAACCTGTAAATTATTTAATTTCCATGTATGGCTGTAAATCATTCTTCAGTATGCATATGTAAAATTTGAGACTTGTGCCACGAGTCTAAGCTCATTTGGCCATAAAAGTAAATGATGCATCTAAGCCAAGAAGATAGCACTAGTAGGAAAACAAAATACCTTAAACCTTTTTGCACTCAGTTTAAAGGCTAAACTCTAGCCTATGTTCTCCTTACCTACAAAATATCACTACTGCTCCCTTTCACCTCGTAAGTGGACCATGTATTAGTTAAATTAGTCATCTCTTTATGACATTAACTACTTATATATTAAAGTCCAGATTCTTGCTAATTCTAGCCTTTAAAGCAAAACCAATAGAGTATTACTGCAGCATTCAAAAAGATAATGACGGGATGAGTGACAAGATGTTAGGGTTTGTTTGGCTGAACACACATTCTGACAAACAAGCAGGTACAAGAATCAGCAAAGGGATGAAAAAGACTTATCCTAAGAGAGGAGAAGGTGTGCTACAGCTTGTAAAAAGATCAAGCAAATTAACTCCCCTTGGGAAAATGGGGTAACAGGCATTGAATTACAACTGCTGCAGCATAGCTGCACATTGCTCATTCTAGAGAGATGGACAGACACAGTGTAGCCCTAATTCAGCAAACAGAAGAGGAAAAAGAGAAAAGTAATTCCAGTCTCTGTCAATATTAGCCTTCATCTTAAATGCCTGCTTATCTTGTAGCTCATTAGGTGGTATCATTTCATCATAAAGTTTCTTAATATCACTGAACATTGCTCCCAAAGATGGAGAAGGCTGCAGTAACAAGCAGGTGCTTCTGTGCTTTGGTTGATGATTAAAATAACTTGTTAGTCTGCAAGAACAAGACTACAGCCATAAACTTTCTCTTCAGTGATTTCCTTATTTCATTAGAATTGAAAATGTTGTTCCAGACCTGTGGCAGTGAATCAGGAAAATAGGACTTCAGCAAAATATCGAACATTCAAAACCACATATGCAGTGGAATGCTTTTCTCATGCTTTGTCGAAGTAAAATGATATTAAATATGTTCTAAAAATCCACAAAGAACGGTTGTACATTAAATCAGATCCAGCATTATACTTCAGAGAGACAGTCAAAAAAACCCAACCTACATTAAAAACCAATAGACAACAAAGCTTGGGAAAAATATCCAAACTGGCTCTTACCACTTTTACTGATGACTCTTTAGAATTTTAACTCTCCTACTAGAAAACTACAATTCTTAAGAGGTAACTTCTTTTTGCCTTACTTTGTTTCAGACTAGTGATACACCAAGGCAGATTGTTTTTTTCATGTAGAATCAGGGGGAACAACAACTATCTAAATGCAGAAGTCCTAACTTGAGTGATGTGGCATGGAAAACTCACAACAGAAAACTCACTACAAGCTGTAGCTGTCACCTAATAACAAACCACCTGCGCTGACAATACAATCATTCTGTGGAGGTAAAAATCTCATTACTATACCCATATTAAAACAGGTAACTCAACCAACTCCCCTGTAACAACAGAAATCTAAAATATCAAATCAGTTATAGAGAGATACAACTCTCAAAGGATTTTTTCAACCTGATGATTATCATCAGGAAGTAAGTCAACCTTGCAACGACATAAGCACATACATGTGTTGAGCAAGCTAAGGCTTCCAGTTCAGCTTAAAGGGGTCATTTTGCTTACATCCACACTCCAAGCTAGAAACTATACTGAAATAACTTTAAAAGTGTAAAAACCACAAAGAAGTACTAATACAATTTATATGATCCCTAAACAAACAAACAAAAAACAACAAAAAAAACCAACACTCCCCCCCAAACTCTTTTGATTTTAATGGTTTTCATTTCCTTTAATCTTCACTCTTTTAGTCAAAAGCTAGTTTAGTGTATTTTATTCTAGTTCAGTTGCTGTTCTCTTCCTTTGAAAAAGGAATTCTCTGTGTTCCCTGTGTTTATTACTGCAGTCAGATCTGCTACACCTTCAAAATTTCTTCTAAAGCCTTGCATACCTATTAAGGCCTCCCTAGAAATATTCAAAACTCAGACTTGAAGAGTTCTTTGTTTAGTTTCTAAATGACCCTTACTTGGTAATACACTGCTGGATCACAGCATGTGATCTGCTGTGTATTCCTGGATGAACTGTGCAGGATCTAGTGGACTCAAAATGAGTATTGATTGTTTGGTTAGAGCCTGGACCATAATGGTTCTCCCTCTGCACTGACGTCCTTGCTTTAACCCCTTCTTGACTCTTGTTGTGACACAGAGGTGAGATTAGTTTTTCTAAGGGATTTTTTACTCCTGAATGAAAAATGGCATATAAGAACATACAATTACTATTAAAAGTATTAAATCTGAACATACTGATCGAAAATAATTGTTTTCTGGATAGACAGTTACAAGTACGAGTAGTTTTGGCACTATAGAGGAAGAACATAGATTAAATTCTTCCATCTCTCTCAAAACATTCTTCTCAAGTAGAACAAGACTCTAGTGTCTGCATTGCAAGCGGTCCTTGTCAACACTATTCTGTGAATACATTATTCTGTAAATATTGCCATTTTTCACTGAATATAATTCAATCAATATTTTTGCAGTAGTCATACTCATAAATTATTCAGGTAATAATGGCAATATTTATCAAACAGTTAATAATTTCTAGTGTTTAACCAGTCTTAGCTGCAGTTGAAGGAGGCAGAATGTTTCAGTCTATACAGAACAAGCTATCATTATGATTGATCAAATGCGGGCATTTATTTATCTCATTACTTTATGATCCCATGACCCTGTTCTTACTATGAAGCCTCCTCCAAAGCTTCTTGCAGTTAGTGTGAATATTTCCACTGATTTTCATGGTCAGGAATCAGATCCTGGTAATCCTGATGGGACACAGGTAGCCCTGGTTTTCTGACAAAAACAAACAAACAAAAAAACCCAAACGAAAACCCAAACACACAAAGGAATTCATTTTCAAGTTCAGAAACACATCCCTAACTCATGAAAAATACTAAACATGGACTTAGTTTTAAGCAGGCATTTAAGTCATCTCCCAGGAAGAAAGAACAGGATTTAAGCTCATTCTAACCTAATAAATGCATGTGCCACTGTCAGAAATAAACCATGAACAGATGCAAATAGCTGCCTGACCAGTCAGAACATCAGTAATTACCAAAACTAACTACACTTGTGTTGTAGAACCAAATTGACTAACTCAGGTCACTTAGTAACAGCGATCTGCATTGTGTTTTTCTTTTATCTGAATTAGGCTTGGCAAAACAAGTCACTTCTTTAGGCTCCTGTTCTCTAGCTGATTCAACTTCCATACAGAAGAATAGCACACTTAAGTTTTCAAACAATACTTTTCAAATCACATACAAAAAAGCAGGTATTTGTTGAGAAGTAAACTTCCAGATTCAGATACCTATTACACTGAGGAAAACAGATACCACCCCTCTCCCCCAAATCAGTCTCAAATCCCGCTCCCCTAACCTCAGTCTGCACCAGCAGCCAACTCTCACAAAAATTCACTTGAAACAGTGAAGTTGTGCAGATGTTCCTGTTCAGGGCTTTCTCACACAAACACATTTCAGTCTTTGTATTTTAGCTTCTCACAGAATTGGAAGAATTTTCTATTTGCATATAATGCATGATGCCTTCTACAAGAAACAAGCTGACTTTAACTGGAGTGCAGTCAGGTTCCCTTTTCCACTCAGCATGAAAGACCTTGGGAGATATTTTACTGTCACTAAGAGCCCCCAAAACATTCATCAAATGCAGAACAGACTGATACACTCAATCGCACGTATAAGCTAAGTAAGAGAGATTTTACAATAGGTGGTACATTTTCAGCCTGTATCTCAAGAGAAGACAGTTTTTTCACAGGCTTTGAGCCATACAAAAAACCAGGACTAAAACACCCTACCAAATATCACATGATCCCAGATAAAAATCATGATTATTTGCTAGGTATCATCAGCACCTTTTTTTTTTTCTTTCTTGAAAAACTTCCAGTCTTCTACCAACTGTATTATATTCTCATGGAATGTAAGTGTTCTAGATGCTTGTCTTATAAAGAGACTTCAGTGGATAACTCTAGTTTTAAAGATTACAACCAAATGATCTTTTTTCTTCTTTCCTACTGAGATTCCTGACTTTTGTAAGCCTCTGGATTTCATCTCCACTAAGGGAGAACAATAAAATTCTTCTCGCTTATGAATTTTTAACATATGAAATGCAAGTGCAAGATGAATAGAATTTTGAACATGTTATTACACTATGAGCAATTACCCAGAAAATGTAGGGAACACATACAAATACTTATGCATTTAAGATGATTGCTATCCCTTTCTCACAAAGCTGTTTTTTCCTGCTGCTTCATTCCACATTCTCTAAGTCATAAGTGGGATGCATCCTGCTTCTCACTATAGTTGTTTTCTTCCTTCAGAAAGGAGGGAAAAAAACCTGTGCATGTTCTTTTCTTTTTATCCATTGGTTTATTTATAGCACCTCTGCTAATTTTTGTTAGTTTTTTTTTGTCTTGAATTCATTTAAAGTGTATGGTCCATATAAACCTCATTTTCTCTTTATAAACAGCAAATAACTATTATGTCAAATATTGTTAACTAGATTTCTGATATCTTGATTTACAAAGCACAAGCAGCCACCAGAAAACTCCACAATGTATGATTCATGTCTAATTGACTTAGTTCACTATTACCTAACTTCACTTGATATTTAAGGCTCTATACAGTAATTAAAGTGACAAAGTAGATTACCATTATATCTCTGTATGAAATTTTAAGCATTCTGTGTTTCTCAGCTTTTACAAATAATGCTATATTTACATGCAACACATGTTGCTAATAGCTGCTGTTCTGAGGGAGGAAGTGCCCCTGATGAAAGTGGTTTTATCCTAATAAGGATGAAAATCGAGGCTGCACCTGTCCCACAGAATAGGCCAGGCCAATGGCTACTGTGGCTCTGGGCACATGCTGGTGCCATGTCTGCAGGGAGGAGAGGCAGACACTGAGCTGGAGGTGGCCTTCTTTGGGTGCACCGAGGCAGAGCCCTGTCCCTGACCCACTCTTGAGATGGGTGCTGGTGTCCCTGCCGTGCTCCCAGGGACAGGGCTGGGGGAAAGGTAGCTGGGCTCTGAGGGTCTTACCACACCTTGGCGATGATCAGTTGCTCCTGGAGGAGGAGCAGGCACCTCTTGCTCCTCTTGCGATCCTGGGTCAGCCATGGGACCGTGCTCAGCACTGCTTCAGCATCAATGAGAGCCCCCCCTGGAGCCACAGCAGCTGTTGGCCTGGCCCATCCTGCCTGGACAGGAGCAGTCTTGAGTGCACCATTACAGCGGTGCTCAGACAGGGACAGTTATGGAAGCAGAAGTTGCTGCCAGTGCTGAGGGAGTGATGCTCAGCCAGATCCTGCCTCCTCCCAGCACTGCTCCAGGCCAGCACAGCTCTATCCTCTGGCACTGGGGGCTTTTTTTGTCCAGCAGACATTGGGAGAGGCCATGGGTGGGTGCAGGACTTGGGGTTCTCTCCAGCATGGCCAGGTCTGCCTGAGCCTGGAGCAGGACACAGCACAGTGGAAGGACCACCTCTCTTCATCAGATGGCACTACCCCTTGCCTTGGGGTTTACTGCTCTTTGCTGGCCTCCGGTTAGACTTGGTGCCACAGCTCACCACGCTTTGGGACTGTCCTTGCAGCTAGTTTTCCATCTGCACAGCCCACATCAGGTTTGCTTTCTTCCAGTTCTTAGGCATACCTCCCTTTTGGAGTGGCCTCACAAGGCTTCTATCTGCCAGCTACCTCAGAACTCCAGGGTGCACTCCACAGGGGCCCATCAGGGACTTGTGCACCTCCACTTTGCTGAAGTGTTCTCGGATCGCCTCTTCCACCTGATCCTCCCAGATGCTTTTGCTCCAGCCTTTCCCCCAGGTCTCCAGGGTCTGGGATGTGTTTCCCTCTCTGCAGCTCTCCCTGTAACACTGCAAGTAGGATGACAAGTGCATCTTACCTCCTTCCCAAATGGGAAGGCTACTACCTCTTGTAAGGTGACAGGGAGAAGGAGTGAACCTTAGTGATGGAGTCCAGAGACAGTTTTCCCAGAACCCCGTCTCTGTTCCTTAACTCCCATTTTTGGACACCGCCTCCATGTTTTTGCTTTCTGCATTGCTCAATGCGCATCTCATGTTGACTGCATCCCATCACATGGGAGAGATCTCTTCCATTTATAGGACAATATACCCTGTCAAGTCAACTGGATCTTAAGAGCTCTTGAGGAAAGAAAAGCACCAAGCATGGCAAACAAGGATTCTCTTCACTGTTTATAGATTTAAGCACAGGCTGAAGCCCTACTATCTCCCATTGGGCTTGCATAAGTGATTAATACGCATGCTGAACTCCATTTTGAGTAGCACTTCTGCTCTGAGTCCAGGCTGTTAGTCCTATTTCAGATGAGAAGCATTGCTGAAATATCCAAGGGAAATTCAAGTCAAAACTGTATGTCTATGGGGAGTCTATTCTTACTGATAAAGAATTTGTAAAGGTTACTGTTCATGCTTTTTCTTGTAACAGTGCAATCTTTTTTGACTTGCAAAGTACTCTATCACACAGAGAACTCCAAAAGCAGCTTCTAGCTAAAATCCGCAGCTATTTTCAACTGGCTTTATTTTTAACATATCCAAAAACTAAGGAACTGTGAGCAAGAGACATACGGTGTGTTCTATAAAGAGAAAGCAATTGACTGCCAACAGAGTTGTTATGATTAATTGCCAGTTCAACAGAAGGTAGGAAGTTCTGAAGCAAAGGAGAAGGGGAAAAAAAAAATGGTCTGGGAAAATTTAAGAGGGTCAAGCAATTTAACTGGCTTGAAAATTATTCGGTAACCAATTAAGGCAGAAGAGAGCATGATAAAGGTGGGTTAATTCACTATGCTGGGTACATAATTACAAGTAACTAATGCACATTTCAGATTACAAAAAGCTTCTTAAATTTCTTCTCTCTGCAGGTGTGAAAGTCAATAAGCAGACTGGGCAAAATCAGACTGATCTAAAAGTAACAAGAATTACATATGTTCATTTATAAGAGTCAATGCAAGAGAATTAATATGAAACTAAAAACAACTTTAAGAAATTAACTGCTCCTCACTTGCTTCAGTTCACACATACTCACATTAAAAGCGTATCTAGCCTACAAAGTCAAAATTATAGTCTTCATCCCACCCTTAATTCATATGTGCTATGATCTAGTCTGCCAAAGTGCTTTGCTTCATAAGTTCCCTGCTTTTACCCCTCCACGAGGTCTGTGATCGCTTTTGAATAAATGGTCAGGCCTTGTCCTTCTCAAAGTAGCCTGGAGGACTGCAAAACATAGCCAAATTTAGGTTGGAACGGACCTCAAAAAGTCTAGTCCGTGCCTAATTACATTGGGTTACTCAGGGTCATGGCCAGACAGGTTTTGAACATCTCCAGTGATGGAGATTCCGCAGCCTCCCAGGGTAACAAGAGTGGCAGACAACCAGTAAGGTCCCACTGAAACATCTTCTTCTTAAGGCTGAGTGAGCCCAGCTAACTCAGCTTCTCTTCATTCACCATGTTTCAGGCTCCTGACCACCCTGTTGGCCCACTGGAGCTCCAGCATGCCAATATCCTTCTTTACAGAGGAGCCCAAAACCAGACACAGTATCTCACATGCAGTCTCACAAGTGCCAAATATAGGGAATGGATGACTTTTCTGGGTTTGGCTAATGACTAGATATAAGCAGTTAGCTGTCCTCAAAACAATTTACAATGGCAACCACACTTGCAATTTATTCAAGGAAACAGGAAAAATATCTACCTTTCTTATTAATACACCCCAGGATGCAGTTGGCCTTTGCTGCAAGGACACGTTGTTGTCGGCCCATGGTCCACTTGCTGCCTACAAAGACCTCCAGACCCACATCTGCAGAGGTGGATCCTCTTCTTCATCAGAGAGACCCCAGCCTGTAATGTATGATTACATAATACATATGACTATTTTATGCAGATGCAAGACTTCACACTGACTTTTACTGAACTTCGTATGTTCCCATCTACCCTGTTTTCCAGCCTGCCCTGCTAAACACATCTTCCCCTGCACCCTAAGTTCGAGTGTCATCCACAACTTTCTGAGAAGGTACTCCCATCCCATCATTCAGGTCATTAATGAAGAGATTAACTGGAACTGGTCACAGAATCTATCACAGGGGTATGCTACTAGCTACTGGCCACTGGCTAGACTTTACACCACTGACCGTAACTCTGGGAATTACCACAGTCTGGTCAACTTTCCATCTTTGTTGCCTATTTATTCAGTCTGCATCTCACCAACTTGCTGATAAGCTCATGGGATGTGGCAAAGACTTTACTACAGCTTCAGCACAGGACATCCGCTACTCTCCCCTCCTCTACAGCATCAACCACCTTGTCACAGAAAGCAAACGGTTTGTCAGGCAAGATTTACCAGATTTGCCCTGCTTAAAACTAAATTCATACTGGCTGCTTCTAGTAATAATCTTGCCTTTCATGTGCTTAGAACATCTCCCTCATCTTCCCAGGGACTGAAGTGAGGCTGCCTGACCTCAGGGGATCTCATGGTTACAGAAGCCAATGCCCTGCCTGTGACTACAGCCAATGTTAGGAGGAGCAGGCCTTTCCTATTCACTGGAAGGATAGAGGCAACCAATTGGTCCCCCTGTGCTTCACTCTACAGAGTAACTCTTGACCCACTGCAGATTATCTCCAGTGGAATTAAATGGTGCTCACATAGAAGAGAGAAAAGTGCTAATAGAGCAAGGGCTAGACAAGCCTTGGCAGTGTCTGCAAAATCCCAATCCCAAACCCTGGCAAAGACCAAATGACAGGATCAGCTAGATTGGAAAAGGCCTTCAAGACCAAATCCAACCATTCTCCAGCACTCTCAAGTCCACCACCAAACATTCCAAAGCATCCCATGAGCACTGCTGCCTCTGTCTCCTATAGCTATCACCTGCCTTTTTCCCCCAGCACAGGGATGCTCGGGTTGGTGACAGCTGGCTCTGATACATCCTCTGATAGGTCTTTTTCATCCTCACCAGGCAAGGTTATCTATTCTGCAGTTACAGCTCTGCACACACGGGGCTTCCTCCTGTTACTCTAAGTCAGAAGCTTCCAGCCCTCCCTACTCCAACAGCTGTCCTTTTGTTACCCTTCTGACCACGGCCTGATGCAGAGCCATTTCTTGTTCAGGCTCCCCTCATTCTACCTGAGCAAATATGTTCTGGGTCACACCCCCCACACAAGAGCCCTCTCCCTGCACCATCGTCATCCCCCCCCCCGAAAGGAAGAAGCCCTACACCAGGGCGCCCACTGTGCCAGAAGCATCACCACAGCAGCACATTCTAAGACTCCATGAGCTCCGTGGCGTGAGGAGGCTGCACCAGACCTGACACTCGGGCTCGGCAGAGCGGAGGGAGGCCGAGCCCCTCTGTGGTAACTGCTCCTGCCGGCCCACCCTCGCCCAGAATCCGCCTACCCCAGCACCAGCCGCCGGCGCCAGGTGACCCTTGGGGAACTGGAAGGAAGGGCCTAAAGCAGAGGCAGAGCCAGAGCCAGAGCAACACCAACATCAACACCAACACCAACACGCCACAGTAGCACAAGAGCTACATGAGGCAGCGCCGCTCCCACTGTAGCTGCTGTAGGGCGCCCACTGCACATGCGCGCCGGAGACGCCATGGCGAGGAGGAGAGCTTTGACAGTGTGAGTTTAATTCTCACTTCGAAAAGATCGATGTTGCTTTCAGATGAAGCGTAATGAGTGCTGCGTGCAGCCGGCAGCCTGTCAGAGCATCCTGCTGCGGGGAGAGAGGCTGTGAGCCTGGGTGCAACCCGTGAGAGCCGTGATTGACCGGCAAGTGGCCGGTGTGCTGACACCACGCTTCGGTCAAGCGGCACGCTGCAGGGCGGTTGAGATGGAACATTAAGTTCTTCCCTGTGAGGGGGCTGAGGCCCTGGCACAGGTTGCCCGGAGAAGCTGTGGCTGCTCCACCCCGGCAGTGTTCAAGGCCAGGTTGGATGGGGCTTGGAGCAGCCTGGTCCAGTGGAAGGTGTCCTTGCCTGTGGCAGGGGGTTGGAACTGGATGGGCTTTAAGGTCCCTTCCAACCCAAACCGGTCCGGGATTCTATGAATATAGAGAAGCAAACCATGCCGAGGTGCAGGAATGCACGCGTACCCCTCATTGGCAACCGCAGGCTGAGGAACTGGCACACTGAACATGAACCTGTCTTTGAGCTGTCACTGTCGTGATGTGCTTATATTTAACTTTCAGCTTTGTAAGATCCACGCTGCAATAGAGGGGTTTTGGTACCCTCAGCTCCCACGGCCATCGCCCCCTCAGCAAGACAAGGGGCTGAGTCCTTGCTCAGCAACAGTGGCCAACGCTTCATGTTCGTAACCATTTAAGACTTACAGGCTACAGAATAGCCCTGCTGCTATGTCGCACGGTTTCCCTGGATAATCCACATCTGCACACGGTAACATCTATTTGTGGAAATACAGTACAACATCATGGTCCCATTGAGCTTTATGGGACAGAGTTTTGACAAAAAATTGACCTCAGGCTAATCAGAGGGACACCTTCAGCAGCTGATGCAAGCCATAGATGGAGAGGTCTGGAGTTTGCCTTGTCTTTCAGTTCCTCAGCTCTCTGAATCAAAAAGCAAAATGTGAAAGAGGAATATGCTATTCATTGACAGATGAAACTGATTATCCTGTCATTTATCCATGATGTCACCATAATTTAGACATTTCTTGCATAGGAGTAGCACATTTAGGAGTTGAGGATGAAACTAAACTTTCTCTTAATCCACTGATGACACTTGTAATTTCTAAAGGCCTTCTCCCTTGTTCAGAAACAGTGATTCTAAAGAAATATAATAAGGCAAACTAGCTGAGGTGGAGCATGAAATTACATTTCTCAAATATCATTAAGATTGGGTTAATTTTGTACCACTGGCAATTCTTGACTTTAGTCACAAGAGTGGATTCATTTGCTGACTTCTCGGTCACTGGGTTAAATTTGGTCATGATGACTTTAATCATTCCTTTACTGTGAAAGGTTGGTATTAGTCAAAGGTGATGGGAGCAGCAAGAATAAATAGCTTATTACTAATTTGTGTCAGTTATATATGAACTCAGTGCTTTCCTTCTTTTTCACCCAAGTGAACTCAAATTGCTTTCAGCAGGCATGCCCCTATTTGCTATTTAACATGGCAATTACTCGCTTCTGTCTGCCTGTCTCACAGCTGTGCCTTTCTTTGCAGCTATCTTTCTCCTCCTTCTCTGCTGTGACACCAGAGATGTGTTTATTTTACAGACAAGAAGGTAGCTCTTTGCCAGAAATTCATAATCCACTTCTGTCAGTACTTCTCCATTTCAAACTTCTCTAATAATCTCCCAGTTTTCTACATTAGACTTGCTTATACATATATATAGTAACCCCCCACCTTACTCAACTATGTAAATGACACATTTTGCAAACTGATTCTCTAGAGCTGAACAAAAAAGTTATTATCAGCTTGTCTACTCTATGTCATGGACACTACAGCTGTGTTTTCATGCAATATGCTAACCCTGACTACCTTTAAAGGACATAATACTGTTAGTAAAGGCAGAACTTAATCACTGGAAGGTTTTATCATGTGAAGTGGAGGATTTTTCATCACTTGGAAAATCTAAATCAATGTGTGCTTTCTTCTTTTCAATCAGTAGTTAGTCAAGGAAGTGACCAGTTTACATTACCAAGCCTGTAATTTGCAAAATTTGACTTGCAGTTATCTTTCCTGGGCTGAAAATGTCCCCCTCGAAATGAATGAGGAATGTACATGGATGATATAAAGCAGGAAAATAACTATTCTTACCATGATTATATGTATGTTAGATTTTTTTGAGTGGTGAGAAGAGTTGCAGCAATTTTTCAGTTTTATTAAGAAGATAAGAAATTCTAATTGCAAAACTTTCCTGAGACAATTAACATTTTGGAAAAAAATGCTGTTTGGGTTTGGGTTTTTTTCTTTTGTTTGTTCAGTTTTTTGCTGGTATGGAATGATGGATATTATTTTCTTAGTAAATGTACAGTAGTGCAAGTCTTTGAACTCCAGATCTCTTGTAACAGTGAACTAAGATTCCAACAACGCTCTATTTTAATTTGTTCTGGATCAATATAAGTGGACACTGAATATTTCTACCAGTTTCGTCTTAATCAGGAAGGAAAGAAGGACCCCCACACTTTGCTCCTAAGTCAGATAAGACTAAATTCGAAACTGCTTTCAGATCTGATAAATTTTGGCAATATTCTCTATTTCTAATTTTGAATGGAATTAGGTCCACAAGCACAAGCATAATAGACAAGAACCAACTTTCCTATTCAACTTATTCCTCTGAAACTATGGAAACTTTAATTTTAAAACGAAGGCCTAAGAATGTATCTTCAGCCCATTTTCTCCAGTTCTCTTTAAAGAGCTCTTTGAAAAGCATAGTTAAATTTCTGTTTCATATGTTAATATTGTATTAAATTGCCTTATTGCTTTGTGCTGTACAGAAACTTTGACATTGGCTTTTCTATTTTATTTCAAAAATTCTTTTTTCTTGTAAGCTTGAAAAAAGGATCTTCCACTTAAATAAGTTGATTGCAAGCAGTTTCAGTAATTGAATCCCTAGATATTCGTCTTTATGTTGGGAGACTTCGTTTAACTTTTAATGGATTTTTAATGCTGAAAGAGTTTCATTTAAAACTGTTGCCATAAAACATGTTACAATTTTCTATTTTTGTTGCAGGATTTTTTTCTCTCAAAACCTTTTTAAAAGCTGAGGTTTTAAGATGATGTTATTACACTAAGAAATACTGTAAAACATTCTGAGAAATGAGAAAGAGTTCTACAAGATAGAACTGTTAAGGCTATCATGCTGTCAATCTGTTGCAGAGTGTTCACCAGCACTAAAATTTTCACATTTAAATAATATTACTAGTAATTAGAGTGTATTTTCAGTGGAAAGAAAAATCCTCTGAGACCAAAATGTAAACTGAAGGCCTACCTACTGTCACAAAGTGAAGAAATCAGTGGCTGTACAGCTGCACAGAAGTCCTGTCATCAGAGCAGCTTACCTAAGCCCACCACTCATTAAAGGGGGATAATGAATTTTTGCCCCTTGCTTGCTTTAATTGCACTCTCTGTAAAGCTAGTCCCATTTCACCCTGTGCTATTCTCTGGTATAAGGTCAGCAGGATGCAGACAGCAACTTTCTGCATTGTGCACTGAGATCTAATGCATGAGCAACCTGCAGAGGGGCAGGAAGGGTACCAGGGATGACAATTCCCCTTTGCAAGCCAAGGACACACTCAAGTCTAGGGAAAGGTGGGGCCTATAGGGCAGCATTTGGGAACTGAAACATGTTGGTGAGGGCTGTCTGCACAAGGATGCATTCCGTTGTCTATGGAGGGAAGAGGTTTGATGACGATGATGTTTCTCAAGGTGAGTGCTTTATAAATTCATATACCCAAAAACTACCGAATGAATTTTTTGGGTTCAGAGAGCAGAAACTTAGTGGTCCTAAGCCACCAAGCTAATGCAGCCTAATACTACTACTTGTCAGGTGAGTTATGGTAACAAGGAGCGTGTTCTGATCAGCCCGAGCTGCAAAGCAATTTGGCTAGATAAGTATCTTCTGATTAAAAAAAAAGTTTTAAGGATAGAAGAAGCCTTCCACAAGTGTCTCCTGTAATTATCATTCACACAGATCTTCTTTTTGACAAAATTTTGAAGTGTTCCCAAGGTATAGGACAAGTGACTGGATCATAAGAGTTTGGATGTAGGTAGGTAAATGTCCAAACTACCTCAGGTAATGTAAAACTGAAGTTTTGTTCCTCACAAACCAATCACAGAAATGAAAAGCTACCTTTAAGTCAATATGGCAATAGGAAAGTCAGTGGTTTTGTTCATATTATCTGGTCCTTAAAGACAACTCCTGTTTTCATCACTGTTGCAGAGAAATTGTTCCTTTATACATCTTTCAAACTCTTATATATATCACTGAATGTCAGATCACAGTATAATCTTCAAGGAAAAGTTGGTAGCTCACTCTAAAGCTAAGGTGAAAAATGGCTAAATCAGGACTTAAACACACATACTGACAGAGATTTTTTGTGATTTCTTGGGGGTTGGTTTGTTTGTTTCTGTGTTTTGGTGGCTGTTGTTTTTTAAAGAAGTCATTCCTAGAGGACTCTCAGCTCTTCCTAAGTTCTTTTCCCCTGAAATCAATCCAAGTTAAGACATTCAACATCTCACAGAATGAGGTCTTAAGGCCTGTATTCTGTTCAGCCATTATCCTATGTCTTGCTTTTGAGCCATGGGAAAATGCTGTGTTACCTGTTCCATGTATCATTCAGCTAATCCTGTGATCATCCTCAGGAAGGTCCTTCACTGAAGTCGGAGCAGGTACAATGAAATCAGAATTCTGGATTTGGCTTCATTGTGCACGTTCACACAGTGTCTGGAAGATGAATAAGCCAGACTGATACTTAAAATGATGCACAGTCATTCTCAGACAGTTTAGCATAATACATTATTCCAGAATCTTTTGAAAATACCAACTTCTGGACACATTAACAAAGAACTCTCTAAATGAATTTAAAAACATTTTAAGCCTTTTATCACTATAAAAGAGACCTGAAAAATTAAGTCTCTGTGACTTTGCATTACTGGCCGTGACAGCATACATTTATTTCTGACAGTTTCTGTTATCACCGTGAAACCATAAATACTGCAGACAACTAGCTGGTTGATCTAACACTGCATAGCTTAGCTTTTTCTAGAATGTAGGGGGTTTTAGGTTAGGATTTGAAAAAGAAAAACTTTTAAAACATATTTATTATTTTGCCATCTTCAAAAGGAAAATCACGTACCTCACCCTGTTCTGCTCCATCCAGTGAACAGTTACTCAAAGAGCAACGATCCCTATTGTGGCTAGTTGGTTCTATAATATGAGAGTAATGTGGACTATTGTGACTCTTATTTATGTCCCATATGATTTCCTTCAAACTGTTTTGGGATGTATCATTTAATCATTCAAGGCCATCACAGGCATTGTGCGTCTTGCAGCAATTAATCCTACGGTCTACTTACACACAACAATTCTAAAACATGCCTCTTCTTTCCTTTTCTTTCTATCTATTCAAACTGCTAAATAGTACAGCACAAGGAACTCTAAACTTTATTTTTCCTGTTAGCGCTATAGCTAGTCCCTGTATCTTAAAATCAATGAAAAGACATTTAGCAAAGCATGTCAAATGCAACAATAGGATTGAAGGACATAAACATGTTGCATGTTTGATGGTTCTCCACTCATTTAAAAATGGTATCTGTGTTGCAAACTTCTGATGGAGGCTGGGCAGAAATTGGTATTGCTGTTCATGTTTGCTTCTATGGAGAGGTTCTGCTTTCCCGGAGCACAGTAATTGTGCTCAGTAATTGAAATACGGGATAATTTTAGGCTAATGTGTGTTTACTTCAAGTTAAAGTTCATCTCTGCTGTTTCTATTTCATCCTGAAATGCTTCTCAGTCCTCCATAATTTTCACCATCTCTGCTGAAGAATTCTGCTCCAATAGTATTACTGACTGTCATGTTTCAGTCTTCTTTCTTCCTTTCCATAGCAACAAGTAAAGTGGAGTAATTTTTTAAATTTTCAGATGCCAGGCATTTTGAAAGTTGCAATTATTTAGGCTCCTCTCCCTAATGAGGATCAATATATGGAGTCTCAAGCGCAGCTTTGCGGGTCTTACTCCTAGTCAATTTAAGATGATTGCGCGTGGAACAGCTACAATTTCATACAAGTAAGAAGGGCAGAAATGTACCATGAGTATGCTTTATATTTTGCTTCTAGAAATAAGCAGGTTCTGATCCTGAAGAGTTCAAAAGTTGAACTTTTCCAAAAAGCTTGAGAATTAAGAACTGCTCTTTTAGCGAAGTCGTATCAATTTCAGTATCATCAACACAACTGAAATTTTACACTATCCAGAAAGGTCAGACAGTTCTAACTTTGCAGAAACAAACTTGTTGGGAGACAAGTTCTAAATAAATTTTTTGCTGTTTATATGCTTTAATCTCTAAATGTCGTATTTTAGATTTTACAAAAGTGATAAGCAAAACAGCTGAGAAAGAACAGGCTTTCTTTCATTTAAGCTCATCCAGTGTAAACGTTTGCGCTTGAAAATCTTTGTGTTATCCATTGGGATCTTTGGAATGTTACATTCTTAATGAGTTTAGTAATTTTAGCACCTTGGTATAAATATAGAATTAATTTATATTAATCCCAGTAAAGTACAGATCACTGCCAGACTACTACTAAATTCCTATTTCACAGTGTACTTCATTGGCAAAATTGTGAGCTCAATGAGCTAATAAAATCTATTTTGAAATACGGCCTTGATTCTGTGAGCAGCTACCCAGCACTGTAATTGGACAAAATCAAATTCAGTCTATATTTGTCTCCCTGTCTGTAACGAGAGGATAATAATTTACTTTACAGGAGGTATATAAGGACAGGACTGGTCCTGTCAGTTCCTGTATCTATATTTTGCCCTACAGTCGGAGGAGCTCAATACCTGGAGGAATGCATGGCTGAGCCCAGTGTTAGCAAGAGGCTTTGGAGATGAAAGCATCAAGTGCTATTTTTAAAAGATACATTATTCAGCCTTCAACTGTGAAATCCCTGCTGCTATGTAAAGAAAACATTAATTTTCCTTTAAAAGAACAGTGTGTGGGTTAAACATTTCTGATGGCAGGACTATGCACAGCATGTGGGCTTTAAGTACAGATATAAAAGCTAGCCTAGAATACTGTTTCACATATAGTGAGAAAACTTAAAAGTATTACAAAACTTACAATGAACTTTGAAGCTGACAACTACAAATGTACCTTGACATTCGGCTCCTACTGCAACCAGTGGGCATTAAGCACCCTAAATACCTCACAGGAGCTGAACCTTCTCTCTTGTGGCTGGTTCTCAGTTGCGATGTAGTTTTAGAGGATCAAAACTGCTATCCACAGAAACCGTTCAACTGCTGTCTAACTCTGGACTTGCCTTGAGTCCCTGAAGAGGTCAATTTTTAACAGCATTGCTCCAAGAAGACCTCTGGGCATGTGCAGGAATTTCGTCTTAACCAGCTAACTCAGTATTTTCCCCATACAAGTTCCAGCCATGTCTACAAATGAAGTGTCCCATTTCTTTTCCCCATGCTAATCTGGCAAGCAAGTAACAGCAAACAAGCTCATACTGCCTTAAATGTAGCCTTTTAAGACAAAGCCAAAGGAAGGAAGATGGCGTTGTTCCCCATTCCATCAGTTTAAATAGCAGCTTCATTTTTAAAGCCTTTATCTAGGAAGACCACAGTTCAGTTCTTCCTGTCTGGTGGAGTCAGGTCCACCTTCTCTGATTTCAGCAGTCAGCCAGAATAGTATGTGCTGAGAAACATGTAACAGAAGTTATCTTATTAGCACAGAATACATGGTTAACTGCGACAGGGGGTGCAGGCTCTCTAGCCTAATACTAAAACCGTGTACCTGTAGGGGGAAGTCCTAGGTGCCTGTGTAATTTCCAAGCAAAAGGTCTGTATTTTGCTTGTACATTTTAAAATGCACCAACAGTCATTAGATCTAGGACTTGGACCAAAGATTCCTCCTCGCAGGAGAAAACGGTAACTGTGCATCACATTTCCATGTTTTGAAAATTCGAAGCCATTTTCCCTGGTTTCCTATTGGCAAATTAGATGGTTCCCTCATCACTTCACTAGTTTTCAGGTACTCTTTCCAGAGCTGCACAGGGAACCCAAACACTTAGTGCAGTCCTGTGGATTTTGCTTTAGCAGAGCGGTCATGGAGGTCACAAATCTACCAAGGAGATACTGAGGCATTTAACTTTCTTTTGATACTGCTCCCCCCAGAAAAACTATTTAACTCTCAAACTGAAGATCCTGGAAATTTCCAGAGACACCCGTACTCCATTCTCAGCAAACCCCTTTCTTCATTAAATAGTCGTCTTATTTCTGGGCAGGCTCCTTTCCTTTCCTCCTCAGCTAATTCAATGGAAACCCGCTCCTAAATGTTCATGTTACATTTTTTCTCTACAGAGAAGACCATCCCCCAGTATCATGTCCAATTTTGTCATTGTTTTTCCTCTTGCTAACATGAGATACAATCAGCCATGAGTCAGAGTAGAGTCCATATGTTCACATTGTGGCTAAGGGAGAGGAAAACCAACTGTTGCTAATTTTCATCTGTTATCAGGTTGATTAACTTCCAGTCACAATGATATCACTGACCCCAGAAAAAGGGGAAAAAATAGCAACATAAAAGCACATTTACATTTCAGGAATACAGTCATGCTGAAACTTTGGGCATGAATACACTGCAGACAACCAACAGACATTTGCAGCAGAGACAACTCATGCTTTGTGCTGCTGCTGCTTCTACCGGGACTAGCCCATTCAAACTACTTCCCCAAGTTATCCTGCCCCTGGCCATCACATGATGTTTTTCAATGCATATATGTTTTTTTTTTTCCCAAATACAGAGTTTTTCAAAGGCAGACACAGAAAAGCAAAATGCAATCAAATTCTCGATTGGCATATTTTGTTCTCCCAGTGTTTTGTTCTTTATGTCCATGTTACACTTGAAGTGACCTGTCACTTCTAATGCTAGAAACACTTGAAAAATCGATGAGAAAGACATTTATTTTTCTCTCTGCAGCTGTCTGGCTCTCATTTAGGTGCAAAAGGACTGCTGGTACTAAGTACCAGAAGTTCTGTCTATTGTTATATTAATGGCTGTGTGATCTCTTCTTCTGTGGTCAAATAGAGTGTTCCTCTGTCTCAGACTTTGATTATTGTGCTATAATTTTCCCATAGGTGTCACTCATCTGACAGCATGCATTCAAATTGCACTTCACTTATTTCTGAATGAAAAATAACCCAACAAAAATCTCGATTCACACATAAAATTTTCATGTCACAATCTCAGCAGAAGTAATTGTGTCCTTAAAGTTCACCTCATCGCCTCACCCCTGGGGGTTGTGTATACCAGTTTAGATGGTATACACTGTTTTCAGCCACCACTGTGGATTAAACACAACTGCTGGTTTGATTTCTAAGCCCTGTCACTTTGTACTATATGAATATATATCAGCGATGTAAATTGGCTGAAAAGCTGGTATAGCTGATCTCATTACATAAAAGGTTTGGGTTTTTTTTATTAAGGGAACAACAGAAAATTTAAATGTCTAGAAAGCTTTCTTGAGAGCCGTCAGGTAATCATACTCATGGGGAAGCTGGTGCACAGTCTTCCTTGTGTGAAAATCACGCCTTTCAAATCTGTCTTACCTATGTAGCTCAGTATGGAAACATACATAGCTGCTGGGAACCAATACAGCAGCCACGAGCAATGTGACCCAACTCCACTGGTGATCTCCAGACCTCACTGGGATTTCAGTCAGGTCTGTGATGGACCAGGTATACCAATGGGTTAGACTGCACCTGACTGTTTAGGAGGGTATGTGTGGTCTTCTCCATCTGAATCTAAAGGGGAGTTGGAACTAGATTATCTTTAAGGTCCCTTCCAACCCTAGCCATTCTATTCCGTGTGCACATTCTAAATCATGTGCAGATGTCAGCTTCACTTTTAGGAACAACAGCTTGATCTGGGTACTTGGATAGGGTAGGCAGAGCTACCACTGCCTGCACAAGCCAACAGAGGAAAACACATGTGGTACTCAGCGCTTCCAGGACAAAATGGTTTTGGTTTGTCAGCCTGTCATCAGCACAGTAGCTCAAAAAATTGCTTTTCTCATGGCTAGCAGATCTGTCCAAATATGAAAATGTTGGCCTTCCTTACACTTGTAAAAGCTCTATAGTATTGCCTCTGTGCAGCCTGGAATGTTCTGCTATCCACCCTTTAACCACTGTCTTGTGTGTGTCAGTGGTTGGTGACGCTCTAGTTGGTATATATTCAAATTCTGTCCATGCAGCCGTTCACTTCACCGATACAAATAATCCTGTGTGGCCTCACCCACTGCCCCAAAACCTTTGGCTCAAGCCCGTAAATGCTGCAGTTCACCGAGCTATGCTTCCCTCTTGTCTAACACCCACAAATACAAAGCAGGAGCATGCTACAGCTCTGCTGAAACATTAGAACTACTATTAAACCGTATTGACACAATCAGAGCCCAGCAGGGTTTCATTCTTTACCAACTGCTATGAATAACAGATACCTTTAATTCATGTCTCTGGTTTCTAACCAATTCCTTATCCATCTTAATAATGTATTACCTCACCCATATTTAGAGAACTTTTACAATAATCTATCAAGGGAAACTTTGTCAAATAGCTTTCTACAAATCCAGACATACTAGGTCTATTAATTTAATTTAATAGCTCCTCCACATTGTAAAAGCAACCACTTCCTCCTTCTGTAATGGTGAGGAAAAAAACCCTTCAAGTCATTAGATTAGCCTCATTCTGCTCAGACTATAAGATGTGACTGCTTCAAAGAACATTTTTTAATAAAAACTGCCAGTTTGTACTTGCAGAAAAATTGTGCTTTGGTGGTTGGTGCCCTTACCTCCTCCGTTCCCATTGAAGCTACAAGTGCATCACCTTAAATAGCTCCTTAATGCCAAAAAGAAAAAAATGGTGAAGAAAAATCCCACTGTCTCCACCTTCTTCTGCGGGACAAACTGAGAGATCAAACTGAGGGAGCTCATGGATCACACTCAGTCTTGTATTTTATTACAGAATAATGTATTCCAAACCTCTGCAGCTGCAGAGGGAAGTTTTAACATGTTATCTGGATGTTTTCAAAACTCCGAATACAAATAATTTAACTCTAAAGTCATTATATTTCTTAAAACCCATGCACACGGAAACTGGACTCGTTTAGTCAGCTGGGCAGTGGTATTTTTCATCAAACAGGAGCAACAGTTGAGATGGTCTGTTTCAAGAGACCAGCTCACCTGTCCTTGAAGGATAGGTGAGTAAGCAGCTATCAGTAATCAGCTGAAGATTTGGTTAGTGTTGATTAAAAGAACAGTATCTTGCATTTTTATATACAAAGCTATTTATCTTGTGAATCTGGAGTTAGCAGACTCCCTACTGCCAGCATCTGAGAACTGAAAATAACATCAAGCCTTGTAATACTGTTAAGTAGGCTTGATACATACCACATTGAAAAATATCTTCATTCTTGTTCTCTGTTTAAAGTGAGAAGACTCAGGGACAGAGCAGCTTCTCTTTCATCTTGAAAAGCCTGCCATACCCTTTTCTGTATTACATACTTGGAATTGTTGACTACTACTGCTAATTCAGATTTTAAAGGGGAGTTTTTGCCCTGAAGAAGTTGGTACACTGATTAAAATTTCAAAGAGATCAGAGCAAACACTGTTTTCCTCTTTATGTTGTGTGATTTGTTATACTACTTATACAGAACTTGTTTAGCATTACTTGCTTAGTAGCTTTCCGAAGTTGGATTCTGCTCTGAATCATTTCCTGCAGAAGACAAACTTTAGACACTAAATAAACAGAACACCTAGAATGACCAGGTTGGTAAAACACCTAACTAAATTAGGTGCTCAGCAAAGTAACTTTCTCTCTGAAGTATTCAGCCTGGGCATAAAGTGGTGTTGCCTGAAGTTGAATCCTCAAAGGAAACAAGAAGTGCTTTCAGACATTAGTGCTGCATCAAAGTATAAACTAGCTAAAGTAGTTGCCTGGTTCAAAAGTACAAGAAAGAATTTTTTAGAGAAAACAGGAAACAAAGGAGGAATGGACAAAGGCCACAACAAAGCTAATTGTTTATTACAGTTTGATCCACAGCAGAGGAGTCACAGAGTGTAGAGATGATTTTCCCTCAAGTCTTCCCCTAAAACAAAAAAACACCCACTTTTCTAAAGATCAGAAAAGTTTATTTTAGCCTTAAAATCCAAAGATTCCAGGAAATCCTGTGCTTGTTCAGCTCTGTGGTTCAGCTGTTCCACTACTAGTATGTTTTATAGCAGGCAATACATGATGCTTCAGAAGAAGCATAAAGTAAATGACTTGCCCAGAGGGATTATTTTTTTTCTTAACAGCCATAATTAGTGGGCTAGGTTATGTTGGAAGGCTTCGTGTTTACAGCCTATAGAAATGGTTTATCTTTTGCTTCATTCTGTTATAGCTCTATACTTCTGGGACCAGAATCAATACAAATAACAAAGTAGTAAGAGAGCCTGCAACTAGGCTGGCTAGAGAAAGTTTAAGTACTAATAAATTAAGTAAAAACTCTTCAGATTTCCAGATGAATTCATTGACAGAAAAGCACTAGAGAAGAACAGGCTGACTGACATTTGATCTGAAATACGTAAGTCTGCATTCTTCTTACCATATCCACCCCTGTCCTACTCTGCATCACCAACATGAGCAAGAAGGCAGCATACCATCATTCCTTCTCTATTTGCAGCAGTGGAATCACATTCTGTTCAAGTGCTTTTAAAGTTGTATTTTTAGCAGATGTTCTTTCATTTTACAGTAATCCTGTTAGGAGTGTATCAAGGGTGCCATGTTGCAAAACTCAGCTATTTTACTTAATGCCAGAACCATACCAACAACAGCCAGAGCTGCAGGAGGAGAGGCTTTTTTTCTGATCATGAAAGCTGAGGATTGTTTTGAGAGAGCAAGACGAAAAAGAAAACACTGTGATTGCCTTTACTTCTCCTTTTTCTCTTCTTAATGCTCTTGGAGTTAAATGGCATCTTTTTGTCCTCTCTGCACTTGCCCCCCCCCCCCCCCTTTTTTTTTTACAGTCAATAATGAACAAATGAAGGCAAAGAAAATACTCTGCTTTTTGGGGTAGATTTCCAGAGGTGTGAGAAGAGAACTAAATTCATCTCCTATGAAGAGGCTGTCCTCCTAATCAGTTGTCATCAGTTTGCACTGTATTGTGGTAGTTAAGCCTTATCATCCATCCATCCATCTGTCCGTCCATCCCTCTCTCCCCTCCTCCCTCCCCATGGATGCAAGATTTCAAACATCCCCTACTTAAGTCTGTCACTCCTGTATAGATAAACCTGCAGAACGCAGTCCTACATTTTAGCATGTATACCCGTTGTCACTGCATAAAAGTACATGAGAAAGCCATAAAGAATTTCAGATATCAAGCAAAAATGATAAAAGAGAAGCTTGTAACTTACTTTCAACTAGTTAGCCACCTCATCCATCAAGTCTGAAAGGGGAAAAAGAAAACAGTGAGAAAAGCAAACACAAACCTCCTGGAACTCATGGATTTCTGTAAATATAAAAATATGTTGCACTGCTTTCTAAACAAACAAGAATTAGTTCATCATGAACCAGAATCACTGCTAAGAAAGCGGAACACTGATACAAAAAAAGAGGAAATTTCAACTTTGCTCCAACAGGAACTTAAGAAAAGCGTTTCTGATGTAAAAGCACTGATCAAACAAATGGTCTGACCTCGCATGGCAGAAATTGTGTGAAGCAAAATCCTTTTAAGCTTCTTGACTAAGCTGATCAATTTGCTCTCCTGCTCTTCCTATGTTTTTTGGATATGCACTTCCTTGTAAAAAAGCAGGGCCAGACAAAAAAGGAAAAAAGTGATCCGTAATCTAGAAATCCTTTAATGGCAACACGTATTTTTCTAGCACACAGAAATCCACTTCACATCCTATCAAGAATGGAAAAAAGGTAACTTCTCTGTGTTTAGTCCACCTCATTCTGGAACAACACAGTCTTTGGGGGATTCAGCACTTAACTTGGCACAAGGAGCAATTAATTTATTCAAGTCCTTCTCTGGTGTGCCTTTGAAAAGAGAACAAACATATTTGTTGCTAAGGAAGGCCATACAAATATTTAAGGTTCTGTTTGGATTAAGATTTGCAACATGAATATGAAATTAATCTTATTTTTTTCTCTTTCGGTATCTGAGTCCTGAAGAACATCAATGAGTAGCAGCTAACTTACGAATCTGCACTGTAGCACTTAATGGAGAGATAAAGGAAAGATACCAGCACAGCCAAGATACATTCTGCACTGATTTACATGCCACAGAGTTTTGCACTGATGCAGCAAGAAAGCTTGCTCTTGGTTTCAGATTGATTAACGGAAAACAATTATTGAGATTACAGTTCCAGTAGAGATCTCACCCTTAAATGAAATTCTATTGTGCTAAGCAATGGGATACAGTAAGGAGTTTCTGTTCTGAAAACTTGCTACAACATGTAGGTATTATTAAGTAAATTACTGCAAATCACAGAGCATAGCTGGTGCAGGCTCTCCTCTAGAGTCACAGTTCAGTGTCCCATCCAGCGGGCTACTCAGGCTGGTGCAAAGGTTTTGGACTGTTGGGGGCTTTTAGTTCCTTTAGTCTCTTAGGATTTTTCCAAAGGCTGAGCTTGTGCTTATTAAAAGTTGAAAAGAAGGGTGTTCATGTGAGCTGAACGATGAACCGGTTGATCAGTGTACCATGGCAAGATTCATTCCTGTGTGAGACTAAGTTAGCCATACAGATCCAATTATGTAAGTCATGGTTATTAAACAGCTACTGCGTTTAGATGTACAAGTGCGTGGTACTGGAATAAACCACTCCATCATTTCCTTTTCAGCACCTTCAGCAACACTTGGCTGTCACTGCAGCTTATAAATATTGAGAAAGTGGTACTGGTTAGAAATAAATTTGCTGTTGTAATTTCCAGATGAAAAAAAAAACCCAAAACCAAAAAACCAAACATATTAAATTCTGCAGCAACAATTATTTTTTGACACTATATGTCCTGTACTAAAGAAGAATATTATCAGATATGATAGAAAGGAGCAAAATTTAAGTTTATGAGTTTGGATCAAAAGTTATGAATTGAAATAAAATTGAAATCAACAAATAACTTAGTGCATGGCCACACTGTCCTTTTAGTCCGTTCCTCTGGACCCCTCCCCATGAGCAGTGCAAATGCAAACTATGCCCCTGTTAACTGCCTTTAGTATCAACGCTATGATTTGACATAGCTAACTAACGTGGCATAAGTAACCATAACTGCGCAGAGACTTCACTAAAAGACAGTGCAAATGTATCTTCAGATAATGGTTTCAGGATAATAAATCCTCTAAAGCATCAAGAAAAAAAAAATACCTGTTTTTTTAAGGGAGAATAATCTATGAGAAAACTCTCTCTGAAAAGAACGAACTGCGCTATGAAAATAGAAAAGGAGCTGATGGAACCTGTCCTGTACTCCTAAGGCCATGCCCTTAGCTGGTATGAACAGCTTTATGCTGAAGCTGCACTCTGACAACACTGAGCTCCAGAAAAAGACTGCCCTGTTGTAACACTGAGCAAAACTTTCAGGAGCATTCCTGCCCAATTTGGCTTCATCTCCCAAGCAGTCCTCAAAGGCTTTTGAGATGCAAAGGATATTGAGATGCAATTTACAAGATATTATACATGGCTGGGGTAAGGGGGACAGCAAATACAGTCAGTGGCAATATGTCAGTGTAGCTGTCTAAAGCACACATTGACTTTCAACGTGAGGGCCAGATCCCCAAAGAACACAGGTGTTTGCAGTAGGAAGAATATAAATGTCTAAGAACCAATGAGACTGAAAGGGATGGGAAGGGCAAGAATTTGAGAAGCCCCAGTCATCTGTGTTTTCCTACAATTAAGTTACATATTGATCAAACTTCTCGTGCTGATCAGACACAGCAACGTTGTCTCTTTGGTTGACCTATGGTCAGTTTTCCTTCTCCACCTTAAAAGATTTGCAGTTATGGTACCAGCTATTTACACGCCTGAAAGCTACTAGGGACAGTCCATTGAGTGGCAAAAGACACATAAAATAGGAGAGAGTTTGGTCAGTGTGGTATTCTACGGAGAGAGTTTGGTCAGTGTGGTATTCTACAAGAATGGTAGTGGTCCTAAAGGTTCTGATAGTGGGCATCCTTTGATATGCCACCCATTTGGTAGAATAAAATGTTGTAGCTCTTTACGCAGGCACCCCTTCATGTTAAGTCTGTCATTAATCCAACGTGATTCAAAGCTGGGAAAAGAAATTGTGCTTCTCTGTCACGTTTGCTTAAACGCTCTGCTGTCAGCGTTTAAGTGTTTAATTTTTCTATTTGTCTCCAGGAACTGTCCTTCTAAACAGTCACGTGGCAGTTATTAAAGTTACAATAGGGAATACTGCACCCTGGCACCGCAGACATAAAACACAATGCAAGTTCAACGTTCTTTACAGAGAAAATCAATAGATCTTCTAACAAAAGAAAACCTTCAGCAGTTTCTTATCCGACTCACAAACCCCTTTGGTTCAGCAGGTACAAGATGAATGACAGATAGCACTGAGTTAATTTCAAGAAAACAGCACCAAAGCAAAATCCCCAGAAAGCCTATTATTCCTGTAACCATTGAATTTAGACATCCATCTGTCATTATATATGGGGCTGTGTCCTATAACATGGTTTGGAGAGTTATTCTGATTAAATATTACATCAATAAAGCCAACTAATACATAATTATCAAAGCTTAACTTTGCAAGTATGTTAAAATATTGGCATTAATACATTCTAAAGTAATGAATATTTTATTAGGAGAGTGGCTTATAAATGTACCTACTTCCTGCGCAATCCACACTTCCTTTTTATTTTCTTTACTTTAGCTTCTTTATTGCTCCAGTACTAAAAAGATGTGCCCCCTCCCAAGTCTGTGCCGAATCACTGCACTGCCACCTTATACTTACTATACATGTAAGAAGAGTTCAGTTAAAACTTTGTTCAGACTCAGTTAATTTTGGCTTACATACGTGGAAGCTCTGATACTGGCAAAAAGTACAATCGAGTGGTTATGGGAAAGGGCTTAAGTGATCATAGTATGTCAGTCTCACTGACTATGTGTTTAAATACTTAAGAGAATCCCAGAACACAAAATCTTCTCTTAAAGAGTTGCAGCCAACTAATACCATCATTGCTGGTGTCTTAGGATAACTTTGTCTTCTTCTTCATTTACATATTTCTTCCACTGTGCTAGCAGACTGCAGAACATCATAGAGGAAGGCTTTGTTTTCCTATGAAACGTCTTTAATCCATGTAATAAAGGTGAAGTAAAGCTGATGCTGAGATGTTGATTTCAGTGAGGTGTGTATAAATTGTTTATTAGATGACTACTCACAACTATATGTTAAATGTGAACCTAGCCAGTGAGACTGAATTCAGCAAGAACGGCAGTACCATGAGGATAGGATGCCAAGGAAAGTTCTCACTTTTCACTGAATAGCAGAGAACTATGGTTAATATAGCAAGAAGTCGTGAAGTAAAACAGATGGAAGAAACATTCTAAGTGTTAGGGAGGAAGCCAGAGCAGGAAGTAGTAAAGGGTGATGACTTGTTTTGCATGAGCAGTCAGCATTCTGGTCAGATATCTGGGTTAGATTTTATATATATTCATTTTACAATCCCATCTTTTTTACTGTTAAGCCAATAATGTGATTATAGTCTCCTGTTAGTCCTTGTGCAGATAAGGGGGCTGGCAAAAGGCTGGAATCATCAGAGGTTGATCATTCACTGAGCTCCATCCCCAGTATTCCAAATTTAATTCAAAATGACTTATCCATGACCACTACGAAAGCCCTTTCAGATAATATCTGGATATAATGGCATAAAAAATCAAGAAGAGAAATACAGGTTTGAACTGAAACCCACTCTGCTGCTAGGACCTGATACAGAAAAACCTTTAAAAAAGTGCTTTATTTCAATGGAGAAAAATTCTTGTATTTGATGTGCTAGAGGTAATGACACATTTAAATCTGTTGATTTAAGAATGTGAGGAGCCCCAAGAATGGAGGTTCTGGGCCTGCCCATTAGCTTTTACAGTCCTGCTGATTCAGGGACTTCGGGATTTCTCCTGTTTCCCCAAAATAACGGAGAATTTCTCTCCTGATTTGGATCAGCATGTGAACAGACTAGTAATGAACAGATACATTCACTTGGAGGGAGCACCTTCCTGAGGAGAGGCTCTGTTTGGCCAGCCTTTCAAAGACCTTGGTTATCTTTTATGTTGCTGCTTTTGTACCATACCAAGTGCCAACTACTGCAGCAGTAGAAATGGCAAAGAAAAATTACAGTCTTAGTGCTGTATATTTGGCAGAGCTAATGCGCCTAAGGAATCTTTCAGGCAGTAGGACTACAGCATCTGGGCGTTTAGAGAGAAGCATGTTGAAGTATGGGTAGGATGGGGATCTGCCGCTGAGCTCCTTCACTCTGTTGTAATGCTACTACATTAGGATGAGGTCCTGGAGGACGCATCATCAGGTTCTCCAGGTGGGGCTGCTAAATGCTTCAGTGGGCAGCAACCACAAACCCCAACTGCTGACTCCCATGTGGAAATAAGGATAATGTGTTCCCTACCTAACAGTTCCCTCGTACCCACTGTAATGAACTGGCAGAGAATCAGTGCTAATTTGGCAGAGTGAATGCTCGTGGACTTGGAAAAAAAGCCTTCATCTGCTTTTCCAAAATGCAAAAAACCGTAAATCACGCTATCCTGTTTCAAAGTCTATTAGAAGGTAGCAGTGATGTATAGTTCAACCTAGCACCTTTCACAGTGACTAATACGCAGCTTTCCTGGTGTTCACCAGGATGACTGGTGATAATGATAATGATGAATACCCATGCAAAATAGCCGAGGTTTTTTGAAAATGGTTCTCTTTTACTCATTAAATACACAGGCTTCAGCAGCACGATAATGTGTCAGAAGCTATTTCTGAAGAACACAAACTACTACTTCGTTTAAGCAACCCAGGATAATTTTAAAATGACTGAATGTGCCTGGGGATTGCAAATGTAAAGCCAAACTAATTTTTCCCTCCTTTAAGACTTGTCTTTACATTAGCCAAGAAAACATTAAGATGACTCTTGCTGCAGTCATATATGAATTTTATGCTCATAGCATTTCATGATGGTGATACATTCTTTGAAATACTGGTATCCCCAGTATGAAGAACTGCAGATGATGTGCTAACTGCATACAAAGAGAACCATGACAGTTCATGTGTAGCTTTTAACTGGGAGATGTACAAAATAAAGTAACTCATTCACTGTGTAATCCTGCCATAAACCAAAATAGATGCAAAATAATAATACACAATCAAATCTGGTACATGGCTACATGAAGCAGCAAGTGTATGTGACTTGCTCTAAACGGAGTTAATGTGTAGGCTGCTTCCTTCATTGAATCAGATGGCAGACAGTTAACTTCAGGCATGACGTGTCTCAAATATATTCAAGCTTGAAATATAATGAAATGAGAAATTGCCATTTGCCCAAGAAGTGCCTTTATTAAATGGACACTCAGAAGAAGCAAGAGGTATAAGCAAGCATAACAGCTAGCAATGTCTAGGTGATGCTTTTTTCTCCTAGGGAACTGTAAGAAGTTTGGACAACAAATGAATAAGCAGAATAAAAGTGTGGAAGCCAATGTCAAGTACCACAGTAAAGGGGGAAGGATGGGGAAAGGAAGGAGGAAAAAAGATAAAAGCAAATAAAAAAATTTAAATACTACATCAATAATTGTGAAAAAAAATCTTTGATCTAAAAGGAATTTACTATAGCTAGCCATTCATCTTCTGATATTGCCAACACATGTTTCTGCTTCTGTCTTAGAATAGCTTCTTTAATATTTAGGAAGTGCCACTGTCATTTTCCCCTTCTGCCTTGCTGGTTGCATCCCTTATGACTGACTGTTTGTTGCTAATGTCAGTGTCCTCAGGGAGAGGAATCGTGTCCCGTCCCCGTCCCCCCCCAATTCAGTCTCAGTCTGAGGCTGATGAGCGTGAAGAGAGATGGCAGTCTGAGGGACTCTGCAGTACAGAAACATGTCCAGGACAGAAAACGAAGAAAGACTGCTCAGTAATCAGATGTTTGATTTTTTTCTGCCAGTCTGATTAGGGAGACAGTGCTTACATTACTCCTAAATGGGAAACTAAAGAGCTATCACACCTCCTTTTAATTGTTTCAGACAGAAAAAGAATAAAAAAGTTGTGATATTCTTAGAATTAAAAGTACTGCATCTACAGTGCATAATAAATTAAGCATATTTGAATTTCAAGTATTGCACTAGGAAGGAGAATTTATCCAACTCCATCTGCCTTTCACCAGCCATCGTAAGTGCATTAATAAAAACAGGCTTATCAAATAATCTGACAAAGCCTAGAGATAATAACAAAGTACAATCTACCTTTACAATTATATGGATATGCCTGCACAGCCCCCCTGGATTGCAGCCTGCCAGTTAAATTATGAAGAGTTTTGAAAAGGAAAATAGGAATTTTTTGGAAATGTTCCTGATAGTAAATGAAAGAGAACTCTCTGCATGTACAGCGACAATGCCCTCATCTGCCATCCTGCTTGCAAGCCACAACCGAATACATTTACCAGGTGACCAAAAGTAACTTGCTATTCTTGGAGGAACAGCTTTATCCTGCTATGCTAGAGGCTGCTTTAATGACACTAAAAATAGAGGTCTCGTGACTACAGGCTAGGCTAACAGAACTGGGCCCCCACTACATTATGGCATAAACTTAATATGATAGATGATGTCAAAGCTGGAAAATCATTGTGTTGCTTAAAGTGGACAGGAGATGTGATTTAAACTGCCTGGGTTGGAGTCCTATAATCAGTCATCCAAAAAAAATTTTATTATTTAAGACTTACTCAGAAGCAGACAAGCTGAAAACCTATTTTTATGCAATAAAAAAGTTTATAGGCTCTCATAAACATGTAAATTACTTCTTCATACACATTCTGCACACTGATGTCTTTTGTTTCATGTATAAGACTTCTCCGTTGTGCTTTGTGACCATGCTCAGCAGTTTCTATTTGCAAATACACCACCCTGGGTTTTACTTTGTGAGAAACAGCACTGATCTAACCTTGCCCATTGGATGATGAGCAGGAAGAAGAAGATTGCAAATGATGTTGCAAAGACAGGAGATAAAATACACAGCCTAGCAGGAGATAAATGTATAAAGATTACTGTCATGTATACTTACTCCTGTGTAATTCAGAAATGACTGGAATAATGACAGCATTATACAGATGTTTATGTTTTTAAACATTTGCTTCCTGTTATTTTAAAGGATTACAGGCAAACACAAATAAATGCTTTTTTCATGCTATCCTACTAAAGTGAGCAAAAATAGACTTTAACTGCTCTTGTCCTTTTGCTTCCAGGTAGTAATCAGGCCTCACCTCAGAAACTTTTCCTGTTGACAAAGTTTCAGTTGCCCTTCTCCCCTTTGTAAAAATGTGGAGACCCTAGAACTATGATCACATCTTAGATAGCACTCTCAGACTTGCTCATATCCCAGTTGGAGTCACTGATTTGTCCTTAGTTAACCAATTTCAGGTGATAAGAGTTATTTGTGATGATGCTTTCCTAGTTCCTGATAACAGGAATGAAAAGGAATTTTTTCCTCTACTCAAAGAATATGTATAGCACTGGAGCAGTTCATTCCTGGGAAATGATGTGTTAGATTTTTTGGTTTGGTTTGGTTTTTTCCAAGCAAATTTTGGGGCTCACAAAGTTGAAGTGAATTTCCTATCTAAGATGCATTGTGTAATCTTGATTAGGCATTAATGCTGAACAAGAATCACTGCCTCTCTGTGCTTATAAAAAACAGTTGTCCCTAGAATGTGTCATACAATTGTAATCTTTTTCCCCTTTAAGATTGATTTAAAGACTTTCAAATATGACATCAGCTTTGAAGCTTTTCAAAGGAACAAATGCATATAGGTCAGGAGTGTGTCAAAACGACATTTAAATGTCAGATCAGCACTTATTTTATTGAGATACAAAGTAATGTCTGCCTATTCACTGAAAAAGTGTTTAAGTCTGCTTCAAGTGATCAAAACCAGTACTCCAGTAATGATGCCTTTGAGTGGCTCCGAGAAGAAGTAGAATAGAAACCGAGATAGATTTGATGGGGAGAAATAGTAGGGAATAAAATCAGGAATTCTCTACCCGTCTGACATGAAGTCAACATGACCACATTACATCTGTAGTTGCACACAATATGAATTAAAGCAAGACAAAATCAAATAAAGGACTTACTTTTGTGAAACACCGTAGCTCAGAAATAACAGAAAATATCAAATGCCACAAAGTTGGGGATAGAAAAGACTTCAACATAGCTCAGCCAACACTGCCTCCACCCATTCATAATGAAAAGTAAATGCAGAGGGGGCCAGGGACTTCTGTGCCAGAAATCTGCAGGCAGAGATGACAGAGGATAGGGAAAGGAAAACAGTGCTATTGAAATGTAAAGACAGAAAACTGAGTCTAAAGACTGTTAAGTGAAGGGTCTTGCAGAGAGAGTATTATGGAAAGACAGTCTGATTTTATTTCTCCCAAATGAGGTACTGCCTCACTTACAGCTTCACTGTAAGTACTAGTTTGAGGTGAAGACCCTCCTCCTGATGCAGGCCTTCCCAGCAGAAAGATGAAATGGGCATCAGCTCCCTCAAGCATTGCTCTGGTCACAGGACAGGTTGGGGAAGTGATGGGTCACACGCAAGGATTGTACTCCTGGGCAACAGCTTTCTTCATCAGTGCCATCAGCCATCCCTACCTCTTTCTGTCACAGTTTTAAAAGCATATATCACACTCTGGGAAGGACCTGCTTGGTGAGAAACTGGAACAGGCTGCCCAAGGAAGCTGTGGCTGCCCCATCCCTGGCAGTGTTCAAGGCCAGGTTGGAACGGGCTTGAAGCAACCTGGTCTAGCGGAAGGTGTCCCTGCCCGTGGCTGGGGGTTGGAACTGGATGAGCTTTAAGGTCCCTTCCAACCTAAATCATTCTGTGATTCTATGATTCTATGGAAGAAGTGAAGAGTTTCTTCTGCATTCTTCCAATGACCTTGTATGCATGTGTGTGTTGGCACCTTGGGGTGAGTTCTGTTTCCATGGCTGGCATGTCCTTGGCTGCTGCAGACCACCCGGGAGGGCACTGACTCGTTGTGGATGAGATGCAGGTGCTTGGCTGCTAAGAAGAAAATGGACTACACTCATTAGCTAATTTCTCCTACACAGAACAGCTGTCAGCTAATTACCTTCCCTGACTGGTTGCTTAAATTGAATTTGGAGTCTGCAGGTAAAAAAGTTTTATAGTCTATTCCAAATTTCACACTTTTCCCTGCATTGTTGGGGATGGGAGAGGATGGAAAGTTTCCATGGTTTTGTCTCCACAGATTGTTAGCTTTCATCCCAGAAATTCAAGCTTTAAAGTTGTTGATTATTTTTCAGGCAATTATTGGTGTGGATTTTTATGATGTACTTAAGAGCTCAAAACCTGATCTTGCTATGATGTACAGTGCTTTTAAATTAAGGGACAATCCGCATCATGTGCTCTGGGTTGACAGTATATGTGTACCTTAACTGACAGGACGAGACTGTCCTTGCAGGCTAGTACACTTACTTTATGCTGGCTCTGGCAAATACAGCAAGCAGACATTAAATGCTGCAGGCATTCAAAATACCCAAAGTGCAGTATAATTTTTCACAAATATGCTTAGGTGACAGTTTGTTTAATACACACTGAATAATATGGGTCATGGTGTTTGCCAGCAAGTGAGAAGCTCCACCAGCAAACATTTTAAGAGGTACATTACTACTTCGCGTCCATGCCATCGTAATATTAACATTTCCTTTTTACTTGGTGAATTACCAAGGGCTATACTGTGGCATTTAGCTTAGCCCTACATTAGGGGCTGTGTAAAAAAGAGAAGCACCAAGAGAAACATCCCTGAACAACACACAACACAATGGAGAGCACAAAACAGTGCTTCTCTTCAAGGGTTGGAAGCTCTACCTTATATATTCGGTGCCTGAATCCAAAAAGTGTTATGGGCACAGAGGGTATTAGCTTGTGATCTTGCTTGTGACCCTACCAACACCAGCTGCTTCCAACTAGGAGAACCTCCTAGTCTAAAGCTCCTGCATTCAGGAGGCAATGTGCTAAGGAGGGTCAGCCTCAGGTTTACCTGGGCATAGGTTTCTTACATGTAGGTCACTGGGCTAAGTCATGATGATGACTAATGGGGGCTAGAAGAGGCAAAGGCCTTTATGCCTACCTTCTCTCCAGGAGAAACAAAAACATGACCTTACAGCTAAGGGTAAATTTAAAGAGCACAGACACACAAAATCTATTTAAGCAAAGCATCTCAACGTCAGGATTCTGGAGTTCTGGTTCATCATATTGACAAACATATCCCCCCACAGGTGCCTGTAGGTTCATCACCGCCTTATTCAATTGTAAATAACTCCACAATGAGCTGTCCACAGTATTTGAAAGACTACAGAAAGAAGATATAAAACATTCTCTCCACACATTTATATTCTGGGTCTGTTTATCTCATGCAGAGACATTCTTATACTAGCACCCATACAAGATGTTGCATCCACATTGCCAAGAGCAATGCTATGAGGAGATGCTCTCCCAGAGACAAAGCAGCATAGACACGTTAACAGTGTGCCCCATGCACACTAATAAGACCTGTCACTTGCCAGCACTAGCTAACACAGACTCTGCTTTGGGCTGACAAAGCTACATTGCTCCTGAGGACACTTAGAGCAGTCTGGGGATCTCTGTTGCTCAATTCAGACATGACCACAGACATGCCCATCAAAATGGTACAGTCAGGATGTACTTAAGAACCCACAGGCAGGGTGAGAGGAAAAAAAACCCCACTAGGTTATGCTATTTTGTAAGCATGGTTCTGACTGGCACCATGTTCAGACTCATCGCTTATGAAGTACTTCAGATGATCTGCCTTTTTTATGTATTGTTTTCCATTTTTGTTTTCTTCCATTCACTTTTGCTAACGTAACAGCATGGTTCATGTTCTCCTATGCCATCACTGGTTTTGAGTATGTGTTCAACACAGAACCACAGGTCTAAATTTTCAAATTCAGTTCTCTGCAATCAGCCCAGCATTAGGATTTTGAATTTGGGTCATAGGCAGCTTTTTGAACCCAGTTTGCTTCTGACACAACATCCTTCTGAAGACAAGCAATGATTTTTTTATTTGCAATGCAAATTAAAACCTGATTTACTGAGCCTTCCCCACCCTGTGACACAGCTCTGCACCACGACAACTGCCAATCGGGACACTGCCAAACTGATTTTGGAGCTCAGCATCCCAGCAATCAGCAGCGCTGAGGGTAACAAGCACAAAGCTCATATTTTTTTCATGAGAAAGATGCTTCCTGTACATCAGTGCTCAGCTGAGTCCTACTGTTTGGACCTTGTAAAACTGGACCCATTTAAGGAGAGGGCAACAGACTTCTCATGCTATTTGTTCTGCAAAGTAAACCTCCAAATGGAAACCACCAGTACATCAAGTGCTGGACACTGTATGTCAAAGACTCACACAAACATAGTGGCACCTATTACTTCACAATGCCACATTACCATGGCAAGATTAGTCTTCTGGTGGTTATTTACTCTTAGAAATATTGGGAGTGTGGATCTTAAATGAATCTCATCCACACACTGAGATAAAGTTGGGAATTGCATTGCATTCATCATTATCATCATGACCATAATACTTAGATCACTAGGGTTATCAAAATACATTTCAAAGACTATCAAATAGCCTTTTTCTATTCCTTTATACCCCTTTTTATTTCACCACTACTACCCATCTTTTATAATGCCAATTAACAGGTAGAGAACTGAGGCAAAGAGAGTGAAATGATCTCTCCCCCATCTAGCAGCAGCAGTGACAGAGGTAGAAGAGAATTAGGTCTTCTGGGTACCTGCTGGCCACCCTGCCCCAAATTCAAGTCAAGCCTACTTGCACAGTCATAAAGTCTCCTGTTTTCCCTCTGATCTCTTTATGGTGAAGTCAGGATTTCTGTCCAAATCAGCATTTCCATTCTGGAGGTCTGAAATATCCGTCCTGACAGGCAGATGACAAGTAGTTGAAATAGTCTGATACATATTTTGAGGGCAAACTGAAACCAAAAATTGTGACAATCCACTAGCACTTAAAATGTCTTTGTTGCTTTATTTGGTGGGTCCTGTTGGTGCTTGGGGAGACTAAAGCTGCCTGAATGCTTCCCTTCTACTTGAGAAGCTGGTTTGACAGGAATCGACTTTAGGCAGTTTTGATAGGCAGCTTAGCTCCTCTATTTTTTCTATACACACACATGCACACCCTCTAACTTGTACAGAGAGTCCTCCAACCTTGCCAGTCTTCTTTGACAGCCTGCTCCCTGTACCTACACATACACCCTTCCATCAGAATGCCATGACCTCTTCTTCCTAAAGATAATCATATTGAATCGTGCCTTGCCTGCCCAGGTCACCTACCTCATCCTCCATCTACACTCATCTGAAGCAAGATCTCAGCTTTCTTGTAACATACTATTTTTCAAAAGAATTACAGAAAGAATATCAGATGCCCACCCAGCTCCCCTCTCATTCCCAAACCTCAGCAGGGCAGGAAGAGAAAATAGGATGAAAAAGTTCATGGGTCAAGTGTCAGGCTTTACAATCCTGTCTAATCTTGTCCCATTTCATGCTTCTTTCCATCTCTAGTCCTTTAAACATCAATACTTCAAGAAAATCTGTACTAGAAGCTAGGAGTATGCGCCTTTCATTGGTCTCTGAGGGCACTGTCAGGGGTAAGATCACAGGACAACAGACTGACAGACACAAGGTCCTCCTCTCCATACTTTCAGCTGGCTGGACACAAGCCCCAAAACCTGTATTAGCAAGGTGTCATCTTCATCCTGTGTCTTATCGTAACCGCTCTCCCTCCTCTCCCCAAGAGGCCTACGCTCTTACAAGGTATCTGATTTCATTTCTGTCTGCATCACTATAGGCAGTTAATCTTGAATAAAGTTAATGGAGATTTACATTAGTACTAGCAAGAACTGAATCAAGTAACATTGGCAGAAGCAGGCCCAAAAGAAAGCCCAGAGGAACTAATAGGTTCCTCCAAGAGAGTGATAGAACTACTTCAAAAATTCAGTTCCTTTGCCAGATTTCTCACACCAAGTATGTTATTACCATCTATTATTTTCTTTCTCGAAACTTTTCAGTTTCTGGGTATAGCTTTCAAACATTAGGCTCTGTTGAACTTGTAGGTTCCTGGAAGCTGACTGACACCGATGATGAAAGATGATAAATACTGTAATTATAATTCATAAATGAAATGCTACAGCTAGAAGATGCTAAAAAAAATTAATTTGCTCTTAATTAACTTTCAGAGGCAAAGAATAAAATAGTTTATAAGAAAGTTTTAGCAGAAATTAACTTGTAATTTTTTTGCTTTAGAAATAAATAATGAAAATCAATTATCTTTGTAGAAAAGTGCAAGATTCATGTTTTTTATCTATCAATGACGATCTGATTGTACCAAAGAAACAATTAGAAGTAGGATAACAGATATAAACCAGCGGTTTTATTAGTTTTTCTAGCATAGAAATGGAATGAAAGGCAGCATTGTAGAACTTAGTGTTTAAAAAGACTGTTGTTCTGTCACAGAGTAGAGATTCAATTCCAAATAGAGGATATAAGGACTTACCTGCTTATTCTTATTTTTCCGTCAGTGTTGGATAAATATGTCCTTGCAGCACCCTATCTGCAAAAAGGCAGAGTTTGAGATATGGCTATAAAGTATTTTGGAGATCATAAAAGCTCCTAAGAGTTTCTTAATAGAACAGTTATTTATCTAGCTCTACTGCCAACATTATGGTGAGATTGTAAGTGACCGCAAATAACCTATACATGGGATAAAGTGTAAGAGCTGTTTCTCTGGGGCCATTCAGATCGTGACATGTCAATAACATGACAGTCAATGAAGCCTTTGCACGTGATTACCCACTTCTGGTCCATCCTACACAACCGATGGACTTTGTTAGGGAACAGAAAGGGGCGCAGCAAGTAATGGGCAAACAAAGCTCTCCTCTATTAAATCCCTTTTAAAAAGTGTATTCATTTTATAAATAACCTCTGCAGAATATGTCCAAAATAGCCTTCCTGAGAGAAAACCAAACTAACAGATCCTCAAAGTTACAGATTGAAACTTTCCAGCTCCACACAATTTGGCAAAATTCAGCTGATATTTCTGACTGCTGGAAACAAATGATTAAGCCAGTATTTAGAGACAGACTTTTGTTTCCCCTTAAAGAACATACAGAGTTTAGTTTCAGTCTGCATACCTCCTTGTCTTTCTTGTCTTGTTTTCCAGAGTTGGCATCCAAGGGCTGTCATGCTGCTGTTTAATAATTCTGACGTCTGGTCAGGTCATTTTTCAGAACTAAATGACATGCAGCTTTCACATTTTCCTTTTTCATCCTAGATAAAGTAATGAAGCTTTTCTTTCACATATGGCAAAAGCATTTCCGTATCAAGCTCACCACTATTTAACTAAACTGAAATATGACTGGGAGTCATCACAATATGCAGTATCACCCACGTCAGCAAAAAACCCTTTTGCTCTCAAGAAGGTAGGGTATGCACCATTTAATTAGATGCTTCCAGCATTTGGGATTTTTTTGCCCTTGCTTTGGAGCAAAATCCCAACCTCTATGCCTAGAGGATTGCCTGCTGAAGGTGTGTGCTTGGTCTTTTTTCTAACATACCCATGCAGACATTTATAGGTAATCTGGTGAACTGATGCATTTGGCAAAAAAATCATCTCCATGACTGGCTAGTAGTCACAGATGGGAACAGAACCACCATGCCTTTATAAACCAAGTCTGCTACTAATGGCAAGGCCAGCTTGAACCTTACCATAAAACTTGATTCACTAGTAGTAGCAATATAGTTACTTGGTTTGGGCTGATGTAGACACATTTCCATATTAATACAATTTTTTCAAGAAACAATGAACAATACATTGATTGATCATCTTAAAAGGTTCCAAAAGAAAACCCCCTTGGATATATATAGTTTAACATGACTCATACGTATTTCTTAACAGGGAGCACTTTGGGACCCTTAAAGTATTACCACTAAAACCAATTAGTATCCTTGCAGTGTGAGCTCCCATTCATCATATGAAAACATCTGGGATCTATACTTACATGATTAGCATGCATTTGTGATGCTGTAGATACTTTTATTTCTGTGTAATTTTTATGGTAAAGCTGGAGGCAGAGACACCAAATGCCTTGCTGCTCACTTTCTCGCCATGGCTGAAGCCTCTCCTCCAGTTCAGCTGAGAAGGGGGCCAGCAACATCTCTGGGTCTTCTTCAGCATAAGAAATGTCCACAGGGCACAGTGGAGCCTTGACCTCATAACACAGGGCCATACTGCTGCTTGACAGTCAGGGCAGTACAGAGACACTGGGCATCTTGACAACACATTTATGAATAAACCAGTTTGTTGCACTTTTTGGAGGCAGAAAGGAGTCTTTTCAAAGGAAGGAAGAACCTTTCTGTTTCCCAAGCTTGATCTGATTCTAAGGGGAGAATACAGCCTATTAAAAGACTATGCAAATTCCAGTTTTCTTTTTCAAATGGCAATTAGTCAGTGAAACTCATACCATTATTTGCACTGTGTGACATTAAGTTAAATTCTTTTTCAGTTAAATTACTGTTTGCTACTGATCTCTAGCGCCCTTCAGACACTCTTGAAAATAATTATTTGGGGCTCTATTAAAATATTTTAATGCATAAAACCCCTGAAGTACTAGCTGATGACCAACAGCAATATTTTAAACAGGAACAGGCTTGGGGCTTTGGTGTTTTGTTATGTTTAACATTACTGGAAGAAACTGGAACAAAGCTAATGATGAACAAGCTTTCTAATGCTCTCTAATCTTGTGAGTCAAAAGAAAACTTAATACATTACTTTAAACGCAGGCACTGTTTCGAAAAGCTCTTGCCTGAGTGCTGTATTAAAATATGGAAAAACTAGATTAACAGAATGAAACAGACGTGTTAGTTGATCTTTCCGCCAAGGCACGGTGTGTTTTAAATCCTTAACACCTGAAGTACCACTTTGATTGTCGTAAAGCAAAGTGAGGTTATGTACAATTTACAGTGCAAAAGATACTGCTTTTGTCCTGACTTCCTTTCAAGCATGGAAAGTCTGATGCCACCAAATTCTCAAACATAACTGCATTAATTTGGATAAATTAGAACCTGAAATGAGGACAGACTGACTATTCCTGATAGGACATCCATCTAGGACGGGGGGAAGAGAAGAAGGGAAAAAATAGGAAGCCTTATTTTGGATTCATTTAATCCATTTTCAAAAATGGATGGAAGTAAATTGAAAGGAGATGGTTTTAAACTGGAATTAGGGTACCCGCACTCAGAGTTAAGAGACGTTTCTCAAAAATCAGTAATGAGAAGTAGTTTCTTCTAGTGGCAAATTTTTGCAAACAGGTGTGGGGAAACTGCCTTATATAACTCAGAAATTCCAGATAATCAATAATGCAGGAGCTAGTTTTAGCCTGGCATTTTTCTCCTTATCTGTTCAGCTGCTGCTGCAAACCATTCTCACCCCCTGCTCTGAATGGCAGAAGATGAGAGAGTTAATGACATTACCAACATATATTACATGATAACATTTCTGCTTCGCAGCATGTTAGCTGTACTCATTCAGCCACCTTCGTCCTTCCCTCCCATTTTAGGTTGTGCCTCTAACAACATACAGCTTGAAAATAATATTAACAAACAGATTTAGTCATCATTAAGTTTCAAAACTAGAAGTTTCCTGCCAATCTGAGTGTTTCTGAACTGCATTCCAGATCACCATGTTAAACATGAACATGAACATTTTCTGCTATGACGGTATCAACTAAAATAATGTGATTTATTTGCCCTTATTTTCCTGAAAGCAAATAGAAGTATGCCTTATGTAACTAAAATATGCTTGTGAATGGTTATGTATACTCATAAAGCCAACACCTTCCTTGTTAACTTACTGCTTACATAAAATGTTATGAGTACTTATGGAGTTAGCAAGGACAAAGTCAGCAGTTTAATGTCCTGTTTTCTTCTGCATCACAAGAAAGCCTATATGAAACTGGCATTCCTAAGGAAGCACATCAACAATGAAGTACCAAACATCATCACATTGTGACTAATGCTCCATTTTATATCTTAAATATTTTAATCTTGTACTTATATTGTGCTATCTGAAGTTAGGTTTCTGAGTGGGTGCTTCAGAGCAAATACAAGCCTTTAATGCTTCCCTGCAGTTTGAGAGCTTTCTTTTCTCTACAAATCCCCTCCTACTGCCTCCTTCCCATTTCCTCAGTGCCTCAGCCTCTCATGAACGGGACTCCGTAAGTCATTTAACACCACTCTTTGAAGAAGACTCAATCACCCTATACATGCGAAACAACAAGATGCCTCCTCCAGACACTCATGAGCTAATCTCCCAGCTCTGGGAATCTTAGAAAATGGCATGCATCCATCTTTAACTTTCCTTTTTATCCCTCTATCCCCTTTGAGACTTCTTTGTCTTCCTGCTCTTTTAGCCCAACAGTGAGTTTGATAGGTTAATGCTCATGAGACAAGTTGTATGGAAGACTGCAAAATTCACCCCCAGGGCTTGACCAGTCTTTCAGGTCAAGAAGCCCATCACTGAAAAAGCAGATGACCAAACATCACAACTCCACTGCAGTGGCAGGCAATCAATGAGAACACAATAATAATCAATAAAATACGTACAAATACTCTGACGTTCACTGTTTTGGACTGCATCATTGATGTCAGTGACAAACCACTATGAGCTGCCACAAAGCTGTGTCACATTGATCGTCAGAAACTGGAGGGGGGAGGGGGGGGGGGTTGTCTGGCTATATTTCTATTAAAAACCAAAAGAAAACAGGCACTTGAGAGATGCTAGCTAAGGAGTCAAGTAACTCAAAGTTTGTGCTGTTTAATTTTGGCATTGCAAAGTACCTTAAGCTCCCATAAAATAAGAGCTCATTAGGGCAAAACTGACAGTGGGGCATTGTCTGCAGCTAAGTTTCAAAGCCAGAATCCTGTATCAGAAAAGATGAGGGTAAGGGCAGGAGAAAGCGTGCTAAAAAATATCTGCCCATGTCTTCTATATTAAAAACAGCTTAATAAAAACTCTAGAGCATAAGGTTTAATCCCTCTCTGATGTGCAACGTTACCTAACATTTTAAGGTGTGAGATTTTAAGATGCAACCATGCTTCCTTTCTGAAAGTTTTCCAGATTCACTGGAAACAACCCAATTTGCCTATGTACTGAAAGATACTAAAAGATTCAAAAATTGTATTTATAACTAGAGCCAACCTCTCAATGCTCTAGCTGTGAATGGAAGAAATGCAATTAGCATGTGAGAATTAAAAAGGGAATACAGCAGTGTACGAATTTGACACCCTTGTCTCTGCTCTGAGATGGTATCTCTGCTGCTCTGGCAGAGTTGACTCTTGACTATGGTTCAATGACATTCTGTTTGAAAATACCCTGTTTAACCACCTCCCTGTCTGTGCCCTGAAATTCACTTGGCTTCTAAGAAGAGTAGAGATATTCCTGCCATCTCTGTTATGTAGTCATCCTTGGGCTGCGCCACACGAGCACAGGGAAAGACTTAGCAAATCTTTCTTCTTCTTCTTCTTCAGAGGCATTATTTGATCCAAATATATATAAAGGTTATTTTTATAGATGCAGATTTTTTTTTTTTTTTTTTTTTTTTTTGTGCAGCAGCCTCCAGAAGGTACCTGAAAATGACAACATAACTAGGAAAAAGCTGCCTGAGTTAGGGTGGGCAACCGACAGAGCTGCTGTCATGCAGGCCAACAGAGCTGAGACAAGCAAACAAAGGGAGTCAACAAATGCCCTCAGTCTGTTCTTTTGGAAGAACTGAAAAGGAGGAAATGATGATTTGCCACTTCTTCCATGAGAAGTCGTCCAACCTCCATTTCCTGAGAACAGCCTAGTAGTGTGCCCTCAAGTCAGTATTGCGCTATTATTACATTTTAGTCAATTTTTCCAGGCTCAAGCAATATTCTGAGATCACTCTTGTAATGCCAGCAAGATCTTTACTTGCTGAGCATAAATACGTCCTCAGTAGTCCTTTGATGAAAACACATCTACCACCAGATCTTAAATTGTGGAGCTGCAGCAGGAACCAGTATTTCAGGGACCCATAACCCCAACAAGATTAATACTAGGGTCAAGACAGAAAAAAAAAACATCGCTTTTAGAGAAAAAAATAGTATATGTTAAAATGGTCCTTGTTTTTCAACACATTCTTCTTTCTGGTAAGTTCTCTACAGCCTATTATTGAGACATACTGGTTGAGAGAAAAGGAAACTTGAAGGAGCTAGAGAGATACTGACTGACAGCAGTATGTTCAAAAAGCTTTCTTTCAAAGGAAGCTCATAAAATATGTAGCCCAGCTGTTCCTTCATTTCTAATCAGACTTCCTGATATAATGAAAGTTCATCCAGAATGACACTTCCTCATTCATGCGATGATAATGAAAGTTCATCCAGAATGACACTTCCTCATTCATGTGATACTTCTGTCAAGAAAAGGGAAAAGGAAAATAATGGGAAAAGAAGATCAATTTCATCTATTTCAGCTTAACTGTGCAGGTGAATTTGGTAGGAAATTACATTAAACTGAAATCTGTGACATTTTGGGCTCTTCAAAAAAACCTCTTTTAAATAGCAAATATTTGTTTAAGATTGCCTTGTGTTACTGATGCAGCTAATCAGCTAACTGCGGCTGTGCCGCAAAAACTGGCACTTCTATCTGCTTAAAACATAAAGAACTGTACCACTGTCCTCACAGTGTGATTTTGTGCCACGTGCCCTATGTCATAGAGAGTACAGCACTGCAGCACCCCCACCTGCAAGCATCAGACAATGACTGCCGGTCTGCTGGACAGATTGGTTGTCCTAGTGGCAAAGGGTTTGCAGAACAAGCCGGATATGCAGAACATGCCAAGTTTATTTGTCTATTTGAGCATCACCTTGCTGACAGCTACAGCGAGATATTCAGGGCAATTAGAATGGTGTTATTAATGGTAATCAAGGACTGACATCGCCTCCTGCTCAGCCCATGTTATTCAATATAAAAAGAAGCTCAATTAGTTCTGCATTCAGGGTTTGGGTTCATAGAAGTTGCGGCAGCAGCAATTAATTGGGGCTTCTCATTTTGGTAGGTTAAAAAAAAAAGAGGCATTTGGGTAGTTTTCATTTTTAATAAGAGCACATTTTACTCTTAGGGTCGGGAGTGTGAAGTGCTGTAGCTCATGTTACAAAAATAATGATGTAGGGGGTCATCTGAGATATATAGGGATGAAGGAAAAAAAAGGAAAAGCAAGACAGACAGCTACAGGCCTGCTGTTGACATATGATGGTCCTTTGCTATGCAGCCATCACTAAAATGCCAGGTTGCTAAATACCTTGGAAAAGAAAACAACATACTAGAAAAGAAAAATTTATTGTTTTGGATGGTGAAACAAAACTCTTTCCTAGATCAGGCATTTTAAATAACTGTTTTGATATTCAGGCAGTACCAAGCAGGGGAGACAGCTTGTCAGTGCCTCCTTTATAAAGCACTCATTTCTTAAAAAATACTGTGTTTCTTGACAGTTAAAAGGAAAAACGTTTAAATCAGCTTCTCTGTTTTTGAAATGAAGATCAGCAAAAATCAAAACCAAACAAACAAGATGTTTCAACTATTGCCAAGTCCTATTTATACTTCTTCCTAGCAAAGAAACACTTTATCTTCCAAAGGAAAATCCAGGAAAGCCTGTATCAGGAATCATCTTATTTTAAACCTGGTACTGCTAATGAGGCTGTTTTGTTGGTTCACAGGCTGAACAGTGAAGGTGCATCAATTTTAAGAGTTAGGAAGATAGTATCATTTCCAACTGCTTTCTGGCTAGCACACTGAGGAGCATAGCCTCAGTAATCTTTTTTCTTCCCATAGAGAGCACTCAGTTTTTGATGGTATTTGCACACCCAGAGGCAAAGTAATCTGCAGGGACATGTCTCATTGTACCAGATTTCCCGGAGTGGGCAGATAACCTGAGTTGCTAATTTATAGTTATCCAAATGAAGTACTGTAGAACAGACTTGAAGAGGAATTCTCAGCACCTTACTCCATGAAATCAATGAGCTATTTGCAGAGTAAGAGGATGGGCAGAGAAGCAAGTTTCTGTCAGGTCAATTGCTCCATCAGCTAAACTGCTTGAAGGAATCAGAATGAGCTTGCTGATGGACTCTGACCCAGCGCGCTCCGAGTGAATTGGTTGAGTGCCCATCCTATATCAAACTGGTTTTGGAGGTGACTCACATACTTATATAGAAACACAGTATCGTCTCTAATTCATTGACACTGGTGTTCAGATCAGCACTGTCGCAGTCAGTAGGTTACACAAGGATGAGAAGGGAATCAGGCGAGCAGTATTCCACAATGAAAGTGATGGCTAAGACTAAACCAATACAGCATCCCACACAAAAGGCTGCTCAAGAAAGTATTTTTAGTAGCTTGCAGATCTGCCACTGTTGAGGCACCTGTTGAACAGCCTGTTTTATGGTAGATCAGATCAGTCTCTAAAGGCCAAGTCTGACAGGATGGCTGCTAATGCCAAGCCAAGAAATGGAAATCTGCGGGGCTGTCTCTACTTCTCATAGACTGATGACCTTTCTGAAACCTAATACAGAACACACTGCATTGATGTTTGGGGATTGTGTGTTAAGATTGTATGCTGCCTATTTGTAAAAACTTCTTACAGTAACTGTTTCTCCTTGCTAAGTATGTTATATTGTATTTCGGTACGATGAGTGTAGTATGATGTAAAGCACAGCATTATGAAATAGTGGCATCCATTAAAAAATCAGTACAGCTACTGGCAAACAAAAAGGAACAGAGAAGCCTGAAGAAGACAGACTAAGAGAGCTGGGCTTGTTCAGCCTTGAGAAGAGAAAGCTTTAGAGCAGCTTCCAGTGTCTAAAGGGGCCAACAAGAAATCTGGATAGGGGCTTTTGACAAGAGGCTGTAGGGACAGGACAAGGGGGAATAGCTTTAACCTGACAGAGGGGAAATTCAGACGAGACATGAGGAAGAAATTCTTCCCTGTGAGGGTGCAGAGGCCCTGGCACAGGGTGCCCAGAGAAGCTGTGGCTGCCCCATCCCTGTCAGTGTTCAAGGCCAGGTTGGACGGGGCTTGGAGCAACCTGGTCTAACGGAAGGTGTCCTCGTCTGTGGCAGGGGGTTGGAACTGGGGAGATGTAAGGTCCTTTCCAACCCAAACCACTCTATGATTCTATGATAAAATCCAAATGCATTTCTATTTTATCACAGTCCTCCAGTGAAATGTTTGACAAAGAGAAGAGGTTCCTCAGGTTGCTAGTGTGCTTTTGTAACAACTATCACTCCTGCAGCTTCCATCAGTCCTTGCTTGCCCACAGAAAACTAAGGAGAACTGTAGCTTTCATTGTAGATCAGAGTATGAGATGATAGGGAAAAGAAGAAAAGACAGTAAAAATTGCAAAGTGCTAGCCGAATTCTTGGGTCAGCCAAATTACTGAGCTTGAGAGTATGAGCCTTATCTAAATATTTCCTAAGATCCGAGTTCAGTCCTTTAGCAAGCAGGTGGTATTAATTCCCATCTCTTCAGATGCACCAGCGTTGCCCTGAGCAGCACCAGGCAACCCCCTAAGAAGAAAATGAGTTTGCTCTTTCTCCAGTTTCTTTTCCACCAAATAATTATGACAGCTGCCAAGTGAAGTTCTAAAATCTGGGGATCATACCCTTTTTTTTTTTTCCCTTGGAAATATCTGCAATCTTCTTCTTATTCTGAGTCCTAAGAAGGAGAAGCAGCAGCTCCAGAAGCATCCCTGTGTACTTACAGTTACTGTGGAAGTCCCAAGAGAACTGGCACCACTGACTTTCCTGCCGTCTAATCCCCACCTAATCTAAGCCTTGACCTGCATTTCATCCACCATTCTTAAATCTAAGCATTTAAAAGTACACAAATGAAGAAGCATCTAAGTGAACGATCTAAAAGCATGGATCTAAAACAGGTCAACGGAAAGTCTTTGTCAGGGAAATATGAGGAATTTGAATCATTATTGTCATCTGAGTCTTATTGCACCCTTCTGTTATTTTTTATATCTATTATTACATTATTCTGTATCTATTATTTCTACATATTATTTCTATTATTTCATAGATGACATTTAACTTAACATGGTGGTATTACAGCTACATACAGCCTAGACTTACGAAATATGAGAACTTCTTGTTTGAGCTAACATGAGGATTTGAGAAATTGGGAAGTGGGAAAGAAAACTTGTGATTATTTCTAACTATCTGCCTCCTTCTATTGTATCAGATGAAAGATTCTTTTGTATTATAAATTTGTGCCTGCAAAGCGATCCCCACTATTTCTGGTTCTGGGCTATTTTCTGTACCCTACATTGTGGTGTCCAAAAATCTTATTTCTTCCTGGTTTTGAATTTTGGAAAGAAATTAGTACCATTTATGGTGAGCTAGAAGTACAGCTTGCAGCCAGGGAAGAGGGCAGTGGAAACAGTAAGCCAGTAAGAAAAAACAACCATCTTTGGTGTGATTGTTGCCTGAAGCTTCACTGGCATTACTAATTTCTGATAAGCAGAAGGTTTAACTCCAGAGGGCATCCCAAATAACTGTCACCATATTTCTTCCGTTGCTGCTACAGCTGCATGACATTGCACTGCACTAGGATAACACAAAACAGAACTAAGCAGAAGTCTGTTCTACCTGGGGATTAAAATCTGTTGTTAACCAGATGCCCACTGGTTGTCAGAGCTGGAATTCTGAGCTCATTCTCTATCCCTCATGAGCATTGCTATGGTTCGGCCAAATCCATCACTCCTAAGACAGAACGACCCCTTTTGAGAGAGGATGTTCTGCATCCTCAGTGACGTGGCAGCACTGGGGCTGGTAGAGGACATGGGGCATTGCAGCTTGCGCAAAGGTTTTTACCACCAGTGGATGAAAAGGTGTGTACATCATTCCCAAAATAAAACAAGAGCTTTAGAAAATGTTTGGTTTTCGTCTGACCTATAGAAAGAAAGCAAGCTGAAATACAAACCAAATCAGCTATTTTCTTTATGAATATTTTTCTACACTAAGCTTTTTATCTCAATCAAGTCTCCATCTGTGAGAAAACACGTATGTTGAAGTTTTGGAGTATCCACCAGAAGGGAAATCTTCCTTTTCATTCAGCGCCAAGTCACTGTAACATGCAGTGAGGAAGTAATTTTGTATCTGCATCAAGTACAGTTATGGAATTCAGAAATTTTCCCTGCTGAATTGACACAAAAGATGTAACTTACTCAGTATAGCTGTTCAAAGGAACTGTTTTCCTGAGTTGGCATTTCCTGCTAGGAATTTGCAACTGCCACTTTCTAACATCCACTATACTACTATGTATTAAAAGAGACCATCCCCAGTGCACTCTAGTAATGTAAGTGTATCAGCTTTTGCACACATTTATCCAGCAGTCATTTATACAAACAACATTGTGGGTCCCAGCCCTGCTTTGGCACAGAAAATACTGCCCGTGATGATTATTTTTTTTCCCCAATTCTTTTTCTTGCTTGTTCCTAACAAATAAGAAAGTCAAAGAATAATTAAAGCACAGGGCAGAACAGAAATAACCTCACAGTAAATAAGTGTGCTTGAGCAATATAAATGATAATTCATTTTACAAGTAGAGATTAGAAGAGCTTGGCTTGTTCAGCTTCTCAAAACAACAGCTTAGAAGGGATATGACTGTTCCCTATAAATATATTTGGGTATGTAAACATGAAGGGAGAGAAAAATTACTTTAAGCAACCAGTAAAATATTGGCACAATGACAAATGAGTATAAACGAGCCATGAATTAATTATGGGTAGAAATTAGGATACGCACCTGAAAGCAGAACCACTTGTCCTTTCAGGCTGATTTATTAAAAAATGAGCTGCCTACTTGCTCCGTATTCAGCCCGAAAAGGAGTATAGTGGTCTTATGACTCCTACCAAAGTACATGTGTGGGAATGCATGAATATGTGTGCATTCAACATGGATCCCATAACATAAGCATCCTGACATGTATCCTCTAACATTTACTAGAGACTATAAACGTTTACTTCATTCTGCTTCTGAAAAGAACAAAATTAAGTGAATATCCTTATGCCATCCATTTTTTATAGAACTGATTTTAGATTCTGTGGGATCAGGCTCTTATTAACCTTCTCGGGGTGGAAAAGGATGAACAAGGAGCCTGCCAATGGGCTTACATACCACCAAAATCTCATTCTGACCGCACGCTTCCCCAAAACTGAGCTCACTCCCCAGGGAGGAAAACATGCTCTGATCCTAAAAATAAGATAGTTAAGATCTTATTGTGGCACATCTAGGAGACATTATGTGTCCCCAACGTAGGGCAAGTCCTTATTTCCCCTACCGTGAAGCACGTTTGAGCTTCTTTTTAACAGCTAGAGGAACTGGCGGGGAGGGTTAAAACAAGTATTTCTTAAGCTTGAGTCTTTATTCCCCACCCACTCGTAAGCTGTCTGTAACTGGATTTTAAAAATGACTGAGCTCATTTTACCCTTCAAATTATTCACAAACATGTCCAATAAATAATTCTCGTTCTGCAGACTGTTTGTAAAATGCATATTTATCTGGAATTGAAAATTCATGCTATGCAGCTAATTAGCCTTTCACACAGGGTTTACGCAGGCCTGAAGGGTGCTGAGGGTTCCTGCTAGCTTGCAGCACAGGATGCGTTTCCCCTAACTGCATTTACATCTCTAAATTTCTTGGACCATTTTATCTGGAAATCAATCCCCCTCCACCCCCTTCACTTCTGGCTTCCTGCTTGGATCTCGGTATGGTATTTGTTTGTTTTGATCAAGTATGTCCTAGAATAATGAAATGCACTCATCCCTCTTCCCTAAGTTCAAGCACGCTCAAAACTGTATCTCAAATTCAGTTTAGAAACATGTTAGCCAGCAAAATCAGAGTATAAAGAAAATACGTCTTCCACTCAGACTTCCTGTTAGATGTTCATCTTTGAATTTTGTCCAATGAATGTGAGTTTCTCCACACCAACCACTCTTAGCTTATGTTTTTTCTTTTTGCATCTACTGTGTGTTGGTTAACATTTAGACATCTTCAAACGCAGAGAGATTTAGCCACTATTTTGCATGACTATTATTCTTCCGAGACACATTTATGGATGATGCCACACTAGGGTATAATGATAAGATAGATAACTTATGAAAAATGAAGGAAATTTGTTCAGCTCCATAATCTCACAAATCACTCATGACCTTCAGATGAAGATTCTAATTTCTGCCTGCTAGAAGACAATACACATCATATACGAATGATTTTTGATTCATCTCTCATAATTTTTGTAAGTATTTAGAAAATTCATTTATCAACATATTTTACTTCTCAAGACGATGCAAATACTTTCAATTGTCAAAGCACTGCTAAACCAGTTTTGGCTGCAATACTTTGGAGGAGTGTTGGATAGTCTTTGAGTGGAAAGCTCTGGGACCTTTTAGATCTTCTGGATGTGTTATACTTTCAGTGTGCCAGTACTGTGAAAATTTGGCTGATAATACTGGAACACATCTCCACTGCACTGGACTTTGGGCAAGCTTCAAAATACTGACCAATATTTATAAGTATGTATGCTCAGTTGTGCATACAAAGGTGAACCCTTAAGTGTTCAGAGAAATCAGAGGCTCTGTCAAATAGCCATGTGTACACCTAACTGAATTAACAAAAGCTATCAAAATTAAAAGAAATTAAACTAGTTTTCAGATCAAGTGAGCCAATATCACAAGACATTGCTATCAAAACCCAACTCTGTATGACCACAGAAACTGAGAAAGCTGTAGCTGTATCTAGATTTAGGAATACCTTTTCAGCAGAGCATGTGATACAGCTGAAGATGTCCCTGCTCACTGTAAGGCGAGTGGACTAGATGGCCTCTGAAGGTCCCTTCCAACCCAAACTATTCCATGACTCTACTGATACTGCTAGAAGTACTGGGCTGCCTGCAGAAACATGATTTTTTAAGACAGAATAGCTGACTAGCACATCCTATGTAGTCCCACCTTACATTAAATACCCACTTTTAATGGTGGCACTTTAAGGAATAAGTCACAAAGTAGAAGCTGAACAATGTAATTACTGACAAAAGGCAATGTAGGTAGAGAGTGTCCAGACCCCACCATGTTTTATTTCTGGAGCTGAAGAAAGCTGCAATTTGTTACTTAGTTAAACCTGATTAATGGCCTATCAAATTAGAGATGCTATACACTGCATCAAAGTCACAACCAACTTATTCGGATCCCTTACCATTAAATCAAATCTATAACTGAGCAAACCACTTCACTAGTGAAAAGCATTCCCCGATCAACTACACCAAGATGCTAATTAGCACTGTCATCCAGTCATGGACTTCACTGTCTTGAACTCACGCAGGACAGCTATGACAGTGCCTTATGGATGGATGAGTTACTGCAGTGTAGTTATGCTCTTCCTATAAACATGCTCCATAAATATGCACCATTTGGTGTAACTATGCACCATGCCTATGCTAGCCTCCGGAAATAAAATGAAACTCCATCAATGACTACTCAGATCATGAGATTATGGATTATGAACCCCAGGAAATCCTTGGTTTGAATACAGAACACATCATCACAAGGTATCAGAGAGAGCTGTAAAATGCATTTCTACAGATTAAGCTCTCTTCTGTATAGCACACGTGCTGAGTGTGATGCAGAAAGACTTTAAACCAGCTGGGTGAGGTAGAAGCGTCAATACTCCTTTTGCACATACACAGCCTGCACAGAACTTCATAGTAGTCCTTGGAAGTCAAGCTCTAGAAGAACAAGTTCCAGGATTAAATAGTTAGGTGCAATATTAATATTGCAGGCTTAGTCTGATTCTTAAGTTTTGATTTGGACCCACAGACAGGCAATTAATTTAAATTAGGTAGTATCAGAAAGGATGCTGTAGAAGATTTTTCATCTGGTAATTTAGAACTAGCAGCAGTAGTATCCAGTCAAGTTTATTTCAATTTATGGGCATATTCAGTCTTCTGCTCAGAAGGAAGAGCAAACGTGGAACTGATCAGACTTTTTCAATGTTATATTTCTCCTTTTCATTTTTCATCACTTGCTTCCACATGTCTGGTGCACAAACATAGCTGAAATGAATGGCAGAAGCAGTGAAATTCCCAGATTGTTAAATCTCATCAAGATCTGAGTATCCTGGATATTGGTACAATTTCCTTCCCTTTTTTAATGAGCTGCTGATGTCTACAAGTAGGGATCTTTTTTATTTCTTAGAATAAGTGAATTCTCCTGGCTACAAGAATTATGTCCTATTATTTGAAATGCACTTGACTTTCTTTCAAAACTACATATCATTTCAGAAGGGGAATGTTAGAGGTGATAAATGGATAGCACTATCACATTAGTTTTGTGGAAAGCCACATCTAACTCCAAGGGTTTGGTCTACTGGTGTACTAAGGGCCTTTGCCTCAGAACCGCATCCAAAAGATTGGTTTTCTTAACTTACTCCAGCATACCCAGCAGACAGTAAAAGCCTTACATAAGCACCTAACACTTTAAGGAAGGATCTTCCTGACTTGCTATTCATTTTTCAGATGCTATGTTACTGAATCCTGCCCTCGGAACAGGTTTTAATATGCAACATTCCCAAGACTTCTGACTCACTTAGCTGACCTGGACCCCTGAGCTGTTCTGCATATATCTTACATCTCCTCATCTGAAGGGTATGGATTTTGCTAGAATGAAAGCAGGACCCTTTCACAAATTTCGTACACAAAAAATGAAATTTGTCAAAAAAAAAAAAAAAAAGCACTGAGATTGGAAAATGAATCATTTTAAGTAAAATAGTGCCATCTTAAGCCAGACCACCAAGGCTGTTTATGCCATGAACATAAAAATGAACACACCACAGACAAAGTCCTCTTTTCCACAGGAGTTGTGGCTGCATTTCCGAAGCCACTGCTTGCTGTGTGGTCAGTTTATTGTACTACCACTGCCCGCACCCAACTTCTCACACACTGGTTTCTGCACTGCTCTCTACTGAACTGCCCTGCAGCTTTACATGCACTGAGGAGCCTGTCTGTGTGAGCAGGGCCTGTCACTATTGCTTTTGGAAGATCCAGGGAGCCGAGGAACAGAAACTCAGAACACAGTTGCAGTGACTGTGGTCATAACAGTTTAGAGCTAATGAATCCAGGTACCTCATGGCATCCTAAAGACTCCTGCACAGCTTCAGTCAAGCGTAAGGACAGGACCATGTCAGGCAATCAGGTGAATAGAGACAAAGCTAAGGGGAAGTCAGGGATTTGTGAAGCACGATTTGAGAGGAAGCTATCTGTAGACATCCCATGAAATGCTACACACCAGGCGTCTGTAGCCTCTTGATTTTACAGGAACCAAGGCTCTTGATTAAGTACTATACAGGAAGAAACCTCTGGGCAGTCAGGAGTCAATTTGCTGAGTCTTCCACTTTGGATGAATTCCTAGCTACAGTGGGTGCATCCTTACAGCATTTATGTAGCATCTCACTAGTGCAAACAGATACATAGGAAGAGTTCTTAACATCTTACTTCTCAACGTGACTATCTCAGTTGTACGTATGTTGCATGTTAGGCACAGAACTTCATTTCTGATCTTACCGTTAAGTCCTTGAGATATGCACTGTCTTCCAGAACTGAGCCGAGACTTCTCTCTGTCAGATCACTTGCTCATGTTTATGAAAATGTTCAGCATTGTCCTTTCAGGTACTTAAGGCAGGCATACACTGTAGTAACACAGAGAAAAAGAGAGAAATGAGGCTGAAGGAAAGGGGCTCAAACTGTCATCACCAGTCCTGACTGCGGTTTCAGAATCTCTGAGGCCACACATCTTGCCTGCTGGAAAAAGAGCAACAAACAGACATTCACAGTAACCTTCTGTGCAGAGAGAACCCCTTTAACAGGAAAGCTGACTCAGAAGAAGCAGAATTAAACTCTCTCCACAACTATTATTGTGCCTCACAGGCAGCAAAATACCAAAACCTGATCTGGGAATTCGTAACAGTTCCTGTAAAGAAGCTTTCTGATTTTATAAGAAGGCAACAAGGATATCACAGCAAACCGATACCATTTTGGGTCACTAATTTTCACCTGTAAACTGTTATGCTATTTTGGTCTTTACTAAAGGAGAAGTTACTTTTACTGTGCCACTTATATTGACTAAGATTTATTACAATCTTTAATAGTGAGCAATTTCTTTAATGCATCTTTAGAGCATTATGTGAGAATTGAATAGGCAGAAGAGCTGGCTCCAGAGCTCAATGCAAACAGATGTCTTGCAGTATCTTTCCAAACCTCTATCCCCTGTTGCAAATATCAAAGCTACAATGGCCACTCAACGAGACTGTCAAGGTCACTTCTCATCAGGAAGGACAGCAGGACACAGTAATAACAACATCAACCCCAAACTAGGCCTTTGGGTAGCAAGGCAAACAGCCAAGTGAATGTGAGCATTAGGGAAACAAAATTCCACAATCATGCCCCATTGCTGGTTTTAGAGTGAGAGAGATCTCCACCCAGTATTTCTATGAAGGTTTTGATTATATGCAGAGTTAGGAGAGTTTGTTCTGTGTTTTTCCTGAGCTCAAGATGGAAATGTTCTGAAAGGCACTGAATGACCTACAGCATTCACTTTTAACCTACACGACTTAATGCTCCAACCCATTTTGACACATACACACTGTTCTTCAATATTACATAGGTACTGTCCAAATAATTCACTGATCCTGCGTGTCAGTGGTGGGAAAGCATGTACAAAAGGATGCATACAAATACATTTGTTTGACAGAGTTATCAGATATTCAAATAAGCTCAGAGGAAAGAGAAGGCATGCTTCCCTTAAGTGACAGCTTATATAAGGAAGTCACATGGTTAAAAATGGTCATTCAGTGAAATACTGAAATTACAGATCAAACAGGGAAGGATTTATGACATTCCTTATTCTTAAGAAGAAGTTGCTATCAAAGTTAGGCATCAAATAGATGATGGATATACTTAATTTGCCAAATATTTGGGAATATTTCTTCTGTGCCTTTTTATTTGGTTTTGGGAAATGAAATCATTAGGCAAGTGGTACTCAGAAGCTCTGTTATACATCATACAATTGCTCTTTAGTGGCCTTTTTATTAATGTATTGTAATTACTATTTCAAAAGGAACCTACGACATAAAAAACCCCACCTGTCAAACTCCCAACTCTTCAGTGCACGAACAAGGACAGAAGAGCACCCAGGTCAGGATAAAAAGCTAGATAAATAGCTTTGTATTTCACAAAGGTTCTTGAGATATTGAAAATGTACAGTAAAGGAATATAAAAGAATTTCTTTGAGATATGTGCTGCTTAGTTTAATAACCTCTATAATGCTGGAAATACTTTTTTTTCTCTTTCTTTATTAACTGAAGTATTGTTCCTTGTACTTTTTTTCCTAGACAAGTTTAAGATGAGAATTAACACCTGAGGAAAATCTGCATATGAATTTACGGTAGGGTACTGCACTGGCTAAAGCTTAGCAAGTAAATACCTTAGTATGGTATCCAAAATACATTGTTACCTTTTCAAGTTAGTAAGTTTTTAATAAGATATTATCAGACAGTCTTAAAACTGTAACATGAGTTACAGGCTGCCATTTGTTGTACCCCACCATAAATTCATTTGTAGATTCTTCTCCTTGCTAATTTTTCATCTTAAACTTGTCTAGGGAAGAGAGGAAGAAGTACAAAGAACCATTCTTCTGTTAATACAGAGAGAGAGGAAAATAGTATTTCCGGCATTAACAGGACACTCAGCTGCTTAAGGGTATCTCTAGAGGTAGCTGAAAGATAAATCTTAATATTTTAACGTATGTACATATGTAAACAACTAAATTTATCTTGCGATATTAAGAGCTCTATATTTGAACAAAACAGTGCTTAGAAGCAGGTAATTCACTGGTCCTGAATGTATTTGAATTAGGATTTATTTGATTTTCTAGGCAATGTATTTGATTCCCTGTTTTTTTATTTGATTTAACAATTGGTAATTTGGATTCTGCATATGAGGGTACATGGCATGATAGGTGAAATAGCTGATAAAGAGGAAATATAACTGAATAAGAAATATATTTCATTTCACAGTTGACTTTCTGTCTAAAATACTCTTGTTCAAGGGGGAATAAAAAGTGCCTTAAGATGGCCTCTTGATTTCACCACGTGCTGTCCTTTCCAGATACTGTATGTAAATATTCTAATCACAAGATGTTTCCTCAGATTTTCTCTCCCTATTTCATTGTCTTATGCATTTTATACCAATTTCTGAACCAAGCATCGTTTCCCCCCTGATTCTCCATCCTGATTTTCCTCTTCCCAGCTTGCTCTCACTCTTGACTCAGACTAGAGACACTTGCCCGGACACCTTGTGCTCACTCTCCATCTCAGCCAAATGATTCAATGAGGAATGGATTATGAATTGGGAATTTCTCACCAGCTACTTCTCACTACAGATATTCTCCTTGAAACTAAATAAGCTTGTGGTCATTTCTCTCTTCATCAAAGTTTAAACCTGGAGTTAGATGGACCTGCATCCCACCTTCATGAAAGGGAAGGAACTGGGGAACACAAAGGTAACTTCAGGAGACTGTTCCTTATCCCAAGACTTGGGTTGGTCTGCTGGGGCTGCTGTGCTGCCTAGGACTTCAGAGAAAGAGGGAGTCTTCAAGACTCTCCTTGAAGTCTTCAAGAAGGGAAAAACTGGACAAACATAAGAGGAAAATGAAACCATCAGGGAAGAAAGTCTCATTTAAGAGACATCTCTGAAGAGATGTGGGGTCAAAGGGCACAAACACTCCAGCTGCAACAAAAGAAGCTCCAACATGGACTGGGAGGGCGTCTCTCCACAGGAATAGCAAGAGGATACAAGCGGATTTATAAGCCCAGAAGCAGCAGAAAACATAACAAAATACTTGGAAGTAAGCAACAGAGAAAGATTAAATGTTTCCTTTAACCTCTTCAAACTGTATTAACACAGCTGCTGACAGGATTTACACCACCCAAAGTGGACCAGGTCACTTCAAGCTATTTCATGAGCCAAACCCAAGGCTGAGCAAATCATTTTAATAATATAAAAGAATTCGTATTCTGCTGATGTTGGATTTGTCTCTGAACCAGGAAAAAGAAAGAAAGGAAGTATGTTTGAAAGAGCAAAGGCACTGTTTGATGCATACTGCTCTGGGAAACCTGAGGCAATCACTGGGGAGAGTGAAGAAGCAGTGGAAAGGAGAAGTGAATACGGTTATTGTAGTAGAGCACACCAAAGCTGTTTAAGAAGCCAAGTAAAAGCTACAGCAGAGGTGTGTGGAGGTTACAGGAGGAGCCTTGACCCTGGAAAATACATTTTCCATGAAACTCCAAGAGCAAATAGCATGAGTTGGAGAGCAAGCAAAACCCAAGAGAAGAAGAAAATGAGCTCAAAATAAATGGAGATCTGGTCCTTTCAGGTTGGATGCTGTATTTGTAATGCTTGCACTCCTATCTACCCTACCATTTCACAGAGGGACGAAAATGAACCATTTTGAAGGGCGATATGGTTAAAAAGCTGATAAACGCCTCAGATCCAGGTTTTCAAAGGTATCTATAGACAGAATAGGTACATTACAAAAAATTAGGAATTAGTGCTTTCATCTCTTCCTCTGAAATTCCTAAGTGCCATGTAGGTGATTTTCAAAGTCTCACTAAAAGCCCAACTACAGTTTTAAGTACTTCAGCACCTTGGAGGACATAGGCCAACATTTCTTAGGCTCTTTTCAAAATGAAATGTAATTTCTCAGGTTCATGGATTAGCAGCTTTAATCCTTCCTTCACTGAAACAAAGACTTACGGTGTTAAAACCAAGATTTTAAGTAGTATGTTCCAGCTGTAGGATTCTGCATAAATAAACAAAACCTTGAAGCAATACCAGTTGTTCTGAAATGCCTATCAAGAAATTAAGTGGACCTAGATAATACACAAGAAACAAAAAAAAAGATGCATTTATCCAGTTATATTTAATTATGTAAAATTATGCAAGGTGACATGGAATCCCAAAAATTCATTTTTGGAATTCCATGTTCATCACTGGACTATATGGACATCTTCTACATGAGGTGTGGATCTTCATTTTCATCTTTTTCTGATACATTTTTCATAGTGATGACTTTCAATAGCAGCTGACAGTTTTGACGGTTAATAATGTTAGAGGAAGATATATCATGCACTATTTACATGCAATCAGGCCTTTTAGCACCTTATCCCTTTATTTTCCCATACCAGTTCCTCCCTAAATAACCTAAACACCTCCCAAAATTTCCTCCTCTAAACATACCATAATAAGTCCTGCGCAATCCCAAACTGCTTTTTCCCTGCATCCCATAATACATCCCACAGCCCAGTGATGAGCCTGGCAGCAGCTGTCAGGGTATTACTTGGGCTCCCCCTCCTCCCAGCATCTCTCTGAGCTCCTCAATGAGTGTGCGGAAGAGCTTTCATCATATAACCTAACAGCTGCTTTAAATAAATCTATTCCTAATGTTAGATGCAATTATGTTTGACACACAGCTACAAAGACCCAGTAAATAAAGTCACATCTACATTGACTGCAAAATTACTTGTATATCTTTATCTATTAACATTCTAAAAAGTGCCTATAAAGTGTTTAAATTGTCACAAATATAAACTAATGTTATGTATGTTCACACATGCATGTTACTCTTGTATCACTGGAAGGCTTTATTACTGTGCTACCTTGACATCCACAGCAAAGGCACTGTGCTGTGGTGTACCTAAGCATTCAGGAATTCACATTCGGAATTGCCGCACACTTCAAGAATGTGGCAGACCGGTCAACGTTTTCAGCTTAAATGCCAGTCTTCTGTATTTCTGATTAATGAATTTTACTTTAGTGGTCACTCTATCTACTACCTAAAATTTAAACCTGTTACCCAAGTCAGTAAAGCATTTCCAGTGTTCATTATTCAACTCACAAACGCTTTTTCCTCCCTTACTAATTTTTCCCTGTCTTCTTTAGGTATATTAAGCACTTTGGAGATGTGTTGTAAAGGCTCTAGCATCTGACAGAATTACTTTTCAGAGTTTATGTTTAAATTACCTGTTCTTGTACAATCAAAATTAAAATTCCTCAGAGTCACAAATGACAAATTAACAGCACGATGTATATTCAAACAACTTATGTGTTCAACTTAGATTATCCATGTCCCCTACAGACTGCATATACACCTTCATAAGTAACAGTTTTCCATGAATTATTTTGTGATAGGTCACTGTTTTGGTTTCTAGGTTGTCCTGAGGCTTCATCCGTATCTCATGCCCTGTTTAAAGAAGACGTAACCATTTCACCCCTACAGAAAACATTTAATCTGAAATAGATTGCAATGCAATGATATTAAAGTTGTATATAAAAAAATATGTATCGTAGAATCATAGACTGGTTTGGTTGGAAGGGACCTTGAAGCTCATCCAGTTCCAACCCCTGCCATGGGTAGGGACACCTTCCACTAGACCAGGTTGCTCCAAGCCCTATCCAACCTGGCCTTGAACACTGCCAGGGATGGGACAGCCACAGCCTCTCTGGGCAACCTGTGCCAGGGACTCACCACCCTCAAATATACACGCCCTCATATACACAACTTTACATATATATTTTTTTATATATATATAAAAATATATATTCCTATACCCATCAGCAAGAGGGTATAGCACATCTTTGTGATGATTAATGGCTCTGGCAAACTTGGAGCTGGCACAATGAAATTGCGGGAGTATTTTCAGTCAGGAGGCACACTCCATTTAGCCTCATTTATCATAATTAGCTTAAGCAATTTCAACATTATGATAAAGGCTATGGAATTGATTTTAGTTGTTTATTTATTTTAGAGAAAATATTTTCCATTTATCATCATATCTGCTTTGCACTTGACCTTTTAATCAAAACGCTCACGATCATTTTTTTGCATCCTATACTTAGTCAGTGATTACTTTTGCTCACGGCTTATGTACTGCCCAAGTGCTGACTAACCCAACAGCCAGAAGGATGACTCATTGGCACAATGCACAGCTATTATGCTGTTCTAGGAGATGACTGAGGAAAGCAGTGCAGAAGTGACTACCTTCTTGCACCTTCTCTTAGTCTGTGAGGCTGCAAATCACAAGCAGAGTGATAGGACATAAACTGCAGTTTTCGGTCCCAAGGAAAACTGATGAGGGAGTGTTTCAGTCCATGTCAGAGAGAAATAATATTGCAGTTGTGCTTTAAAAGTGTTCTTTTTTTTCTGTTAGTTGCAACAATTAAGCTATATGAAAATCTGGAATCTGTCCAGAAATATAAAGAAACCTTGTTTAGGAAACAAAAACCCAAACCCAAACTTATTGTCACATATAGGGCAAGTTATCTGCTCTGTAGCTCTTATTAAAGAGAATTAATCAGGACAAATACATTCTAAAACCCCTACCTATAGTAAAGAATAAATCTTGCTTAAGCTGTACTTCAGTACTGCGTGTAAAGCCACTAAAAAAAAGTTTTCCAAGAAACATTTGCAGAAGAAGTGTTGACCTGCAATGCCTCTTAACCTGAAAATCAGACTTCTCATTAAGTAAAATTCTTCCAACTGAAAAATAGATCTCTGTAAAGTTGCTTAAAAGTTTGCCCAAAGGAGCCGTTCAAAGATTGGACTGGAAAGAAACATGGTCCACTATAAACCCAGAGTGGCAGAGGCATAGGCAATGTAATCTTGCTCTTACTCAATACACACGGAGAATAGTGGTAGTGGAACTCAATTATGAACAACAAAGTATTGAAAATTAATCTGAATAAAATGAAGGCCACTGATCATTGTCAACAACCCTGAAAAGCCAAAAGGAGAAAAGAAAACCCAACAACAACAGAAAAACCCTGCTCAGCATATCCGGAGAGATAACTGAAAAGTAGAACAATAAATCTGCTTTAATAGCCACTTTGGTCAAATATAAATGAGACAACAGAAATCAGGTAGGAAAGAACCAGTCTAACCACAAATGGATTTGTAAAAATGAAAGTTAACATGAGAATATTCTTCTTCAAGTCTTATACATAATGGAACCATAGAGGACATCCATCAGGTAAACATATGCTTCAGAAAAGGCAGAGATTGAATGAGCCATATCTATACTGCGCAATAAAACACAGCTTGTAAATGGGCAGACCAGAAACAAAGCAATTAAAGTCAAAAGCTTTAAAAAGGCAAAATAGCCCAACTTTCCTCTAGAAGGAAATACAGTATATATGGTTTCCAGCTTCTGAATATCACTATTCAGTAGTAGCGCTTGGAGCTTGTAACTGGAAAATTAATCTACCAGCCACTGGCATAGATGCTGAATGGAGGTGTTCAGATACAACTGGATTGATATTGAATTAAGGGATAGAGGAAAAGAGATAATTTTACCTGAAACTCTTGCCAAAGGAATTTTATCTGCCCCTCAATTTCACTAGAATAGGAAAAATAATGTGTATTTTGTGTCCTCAGCCTGAGGAAAAAATATGAAGGATTCATTATCAGGCTCAGATAAAGAAAAATCTCCCAGCTAGCTTTCATTATTGCTGCTGATTTTTTATTCTTCTTATTTGCACTAAGCTGCTTTCATCAAACTTATTTTTACTATCCTGAATTACCTGAGAAATAAAAATGCTGAATCATAAAACTGCAGTAACATCTCTAAATTAATGTGAAGCAGATTCACAATATACCATCTTAAAGGTATCACTTTTTAATACCTTATAAAGATACTACCATCAGAGAGAAGATTTCCTCATTTAAAACTCTGAATGTACTTGGAATAAAATGGTCAACAGAGCCTTAAGAGGCAAGAATGTAACTTCTAAGTTTAGACAAATGATTTTTTAAGATGTTACTTAAGAACTTAGGTAGTATTGAACTTTCCTTCTCCATCATCTGAAAGAAAATTACAGATTTAGGTGGTACTAATTTTAAGGGCAACATTAGTCTCCAATGGATGTGATTACAGCGATTCGAATTTATCCTTTATCTTACCACTGCTCTGCAAGGGACAGGTTTGACTGTGCAATCAAGAGATACTTTTGCTAATACAAATATTTGCTAAAAAGCACCAAAGACCTGGCCTTTAGTTTAATTTCTCTGCAAAACACGTTGAATGGGTCTCTTAATAATCAACTCAGGAAAATACCATTAGCTTTCCCTCTCTTTTTATTTGGTTAGCTCCACATATTAGCAGAACCGGCCTTCTTTTTTCCTCCCACTACTCCCTTAGAGTTCAAGAAACAAAAGAAGAACTTCTCCGAAATTACCCTTAATCTATGGGAGAGGGCTATCTAAATGCAAATGAATCCACAAATCTCTTTGCAGATCTATGGGAAACTTGGTAATTCCAAAACATGAGGTAATAACCCAGTCTCTGAAGGAAAAGCCTTCCTGTAAGGACTGGTCTTAAGAGTGGTCAGCATCAGTATGATCCCAATACTATACCAAATTTCCAAGCATTGTACTGCAGAACAATCATCAGGTCCAACTGTTTCCCCAGCACTGCCAAGTCCACATCTGTACCATGTCACTGAGGGCCTCATCTACACAGTTTATGAACACTTCAGGGATGGTGATTCCACTACCTTGGGCAGCCTGTTCCAATGCCTGACTGGCCTTACGGGGAAGACATGTCTCCTAAAATCCAGTCTAAACCTCCCCTGGCATAGCTTGAGACCATTTCCTTCCTGCTCTCCAGCCTCCCTTCCACAAATGAGAATCAGACCACTGCAGCAGCATGGTACTTCAAAGAGCAGAAGAGGAAATGAAAACTAGTTGATGAAGAGGATTCAAAGAATCAACAGCAGTGAAAGAGGAACATGACCTAGATTTGACACATTTCAGTTCAATCTGTGTGACCGATGTCTGCTCCCAAACTCTTACAGGAATAATCTTTTGAAACCCTTTACTGAAACTAATACTCATGTGCTTCCAGTAGGTCAAAAATAACAGGAACCAAAGAAAATTTCCAAGAAATTCTTCCTTGTGAGGGTGGTGAGGCCCTGGCACAGGGTGCCCAGAGAAGCTGTGGCTGCCCCATCCCTGGCAGTGTTCAAGGCCAGGTTGGATGGGGCTTGGAGCAACCTGGTCTAGTGGAAGGTGTCCCTGCCTGTGGTAGGGGGTTGGAACTGGATGAGCTTTAAGGTCCCTCCAACCCAAACCAGTCTGGGATTCTATGATTCCCTTTTTTTTTCACTTCTGATAATAGCCTTGAAACCTTTTTTTACATAAATTATATGTAACTCCTGCAGCAAACGCATCAGCTCAAAAGACGGTTAAAGGGGATTGTGGTGTGCCACCACCTGGTCCCAGTCTACCCTTTTCATCTGACATTTACAGTGCGCTTCAGCCATGAGACTTAATCTACTTCAGTTGAAGGATTTTCAAATACCAGATACTCTCCTTTCTCTATTCCAGATTAAGAAGAAATACAGACAGTTCACTTGAAAAATAAAAAAATCATCTGAATTGTTGTTTGTTTCTTTGAAAAGGGCAGCTTTCAGGAGAAAAAAAAAACAAACATTGAAAGGAGCTCTTTCCATAAATTTAGCATCTCACAGACACAATGAATGGACGGAGATTTCCACTTGTCAAATTATTTTTTCATGGCTGCTATGTGACACTGCAGCAGGCAGAGTTGATAAACAACCAGTCCACAAATCTCCAACAGTTTTACCAGTCTTTTTGGGAAGCTATTCATGCCCAAAATGCAGTCAGTCCAGACAACTGCAAAAATAGACTCCCCAGCCCTCCCAAAGCTGTCCCCCTGCTGAGCCACGGAGGCTACAAGCTTCTTCAGAATTATCCTTCGCCTTTTTTCCTTGTTGAAATAACAGATATTTCCACAATCACCAGGACAAAGAACTCTCGTATTTATTCTCCTGTCGCACTCAAACTTTCTGGTAGGGCTGTAGAGTAAGACTGCAAAATGGATGTGCATTTTGACACTGAAAGTGGTTTTGACTTACACTGTTCTCTCTATCTTCTCTGTTTTTCATGCTGTTCATTGCCTTGGTTTGGCTTCATGGAATGGAAACTCACTTATTTCTAACTCTATCACCACAGAGCAAAGTCCTGGTGTAGAAGGCTGACCTTGATTATTCGCTCATTTTGTGTAAACACCAGCTGAAATGCCAGGGCTGGATTCCAGCCTCACTTCTACTTGCTTTACAACATGACAATGAAATTGCCTTCATTACTTCTATGCTGTGCCAACGAGATCACAAAGAAAGTTCAGAGCACATCATCCCACACAGGAGTCTAATTTATTCCTCTAGATTATTGGAAAACTTATTTTGTCACGAGTTCCTACCTATATGGATGGTGTAGATGAACATTTATTTTCTCCAGAACTGGAACCCTGCCTAGCTGTATTAGATGCCTTTCCCTCACACTTGCAGACTCAAGTCTTATCTAGTTAGAGTTTATGGCAGCTAAAATAACCCCATGTGACCCAATGTTCAATCTCATTGTTAGTTCAGGTGGAGATTAGAGTCACACTGTTCACATTGGGATGGCTAATGTCATATCAGCGCTCACTTTCATTATGAACTCTGTTCTAAAAATTCATTCCAAGATGAACCGTGATTGGAATATTAGCTCAATGCCTGAAAGTCTTTAAAGTTTAAACCAGTTTGACTATTTTTAAATTGTAAGAAAATCAAAAGAAAGCCAAACCTAAATTCTCACTGTTGTCCGTACGTACAGCATAAAATATTTTTTCTCTTTGAAGCTGGCAATCATTTCTCTTAAGACTCTGCTCACCGGACTCTAATTCTTTCAGTAGGTGGAATGAGAGCTATTAGGGAAAGAAAACTTGCCTAATAGGAAGAGGACAAAGGTATCATGGCAAAGTAAGGGGAAAGCTGTACTGGTTAATCTCCCTCCACTATAAGAGCTTGATGTACTAGTGGTGTGAGATAAAAGTGATGGACTGATATATCAGTCATACGTTTGAGTTTCCTGGGTGGTGAACCTCTCCTGTGACACGAATCAGGTGTCTGCATTTCAGACAACCGTTCTGACTGATACAGAATATATTAACACCATCAGCAACTCGGGATGAGTTGATTAGCATGCAACATGGACAGAAGTGATCTGGTAGACTGTGACCATCACAGCAGGACTTCTGACTCCAGCACAACTTTCAGGTGGCAGAAGATTTAATGATTCAGCCGGAAGTCTTGGCAGACTCTCAGTTTCATTCAGGCAGGCTTACTGAGGAACTTTCTGGATCAATATAATCAAAGAGAATGTGCACAGAAGGCTCCCTTCTAATTCTAGTCTGCAAGAAAACCACACTTGGAGCTACTGCCAGTTCCTTTAAAGCATGTTTTGAGGCATATTTCTCTGCTGTTGACTAAAGATCAAACTGTCCCACTCAAAGAGCAGCTTAAGAAAGTAGCCTATTTATGCTTTGGATAGTAACCTTTGCCCAAGCAGCGTGGCAGGACTATCTTTCCCTGGCAGGTGAAGCCCTCCTGAGGAAACTGATTGACAGATGCTATATTCCCAGAGCAAGGCAAACTCTTGACATGGCTGGATCACTCTTGGCACTTGCCATATAAAAAATACAATAAAATATAGAATCACTCTACTGTTTATCACAGATACCTAGGAAACGTTCTCTTCAAGCAAGGCACCCAAGATGTTGATAAAGAACACACTTGTAAAAAGCTTACACAGGCTTTTTTGTTTTAGAGACTGCAGATGTAATCCAAACATGCATAAAATCTCGAGGCTTTAAAATTCACTGAGGCAGCAGCTTTCCAGCTGACAAATGGCCTATAGGTGGATGACAGGGAATTCACAGTCATGTAGCATCCTGGGATCTCTTCTTTGGTTACTCCTGCCTGGCCCTTGGAGCATTTTCTGCTACAGCAAGTGTTCTAATGCGTCAGATCTCGGCTTTCCTCTTCCTGCAACCAGAAATGAGTCAGGATTCTTTTTCTCAGTAGTTGTCATCTATTCTCTCTGCATTACTGCCAACAGCAGGGATGTGCAATGGCCCTAATGCATCTTGCAGGTTCAATTGAAAAAGAGCCAACTCTTTTAGCTACTTTGTCTTGATACAGGTTGTATCAATTAGCTTACAGACTGGTGAACCCATCAATAGAAAATGTGACCTAGCAACTTCTTTCAGGATGGATTAATAGTGAGATAAAGTGAGATAAAACTTTGTTTTGCAAGGTTTTAAAAGCAAAATAAGTAGACTATGCATAAAGAAACCTCCTTAAGCAATAGGGAAATGGAAAATTGCCAGTGAAATGGACCAAGTCATGCTGCAAACATGTAGTCAGACTTCCAGTGGTAAGAAAGAGTTGCAATCTGTCCTCAGAACCTGAAACAGAGGGCAGGAGCATGCCCCTGGCTCTGCTCTGTATACTGGAGTACTCTGCTTCCATCTGCAGAAAGCAGGCTGATATGAATTGCAGTATAGCAAGCAATTTTAAGAAGGAAATAAAAATTTAACTTGAAGTTTATCAGCACCTATCCTGCTCAATATGGTGACAAAAGCTATTTTTCAGAGTGCATTTATTATACAAAGAGTTGAGAATGGTGACAAGATGCTATTGTTTTCTCAAAGGTCCTGCCTGCCCTGAGCACTGCCTGATCTCCATGGGCTCCATATGCACAGACTTGGGAGAGGAATTTGCAGAAGATCAGAACAGTCACTCCTTCGTTGTTTCTAACTGAAAGTGGCCCTTATTGAGCACTGGCAGCAAAACTGTCTTCCCTTCATTCCTAACAGCTAGTGTAGAAGAGAATGAATGAAAAGCTTACCACGCTCAAGTGAGAAGGCATAGAAGAAGGATGAATATGGAAAAAAGCAAAGGGAGAATAATAAACAAGCACAGGTGGAGATTGCCAGGAAGAAGGCCATAAGGGAGAAACTGGAACAGAAACCTTTGCCAGGAGCAGGAACTGAAATGCAATCAGGCAACAGCTTAGCAATTTAGGAGCTGAAGTACATTCCTCATCCCTCTCTAGTGCCAGATCTGCAGAGAGGATGAGTTCATGCCACAGGTTTCCCTCTTAACTCAAACAGCTTACACCTGTGCTGCTGACCTCAGAGTGCTGACTGCATGGTACTGCACTGCCAAAATGCCAGCTCTCCTTTGCATGATCCAGTACTGCAAGATACCCAACTCCAAAGTCTCCAGTGATCATCGTAAGACCAACATTTTGATACAGGTCTAATGGAAGAGGGATTGGTAGATTCTGAAATTTCCACCTGTATCATCTTCCTTCAGCTAGAAGAGATTGCTTATGGTCGCCTGCACTTACCTTAAACCATCCAAAAAAGTGACAGGGAGGGGTTACAAACTAGTTTCAGTTCAGTTGCCTAGCTGTGTCCCACTGCCATTTGAGAGGCAGTGAGATGCCTAAGCTTAGGTAACATAAGCAATCCCAGAGACTACTAGGGTCCAAGACTGCATTAAAACCTCTGATATGCATTTCACAATCAATACACACCAAATAGTCGTCTATGGAGAAGAAGCACTGTGACTCAAATGATAAAAACCAAAGCATAATAAAACTGAAGTAATTTTATGACTATTTTTGCCAAAATACCAACATGTAACCAGCCTAATCTGAGAGGGCATCCAGAGCCCTGCGCTAAGATTTATTTCACACTTAGGTTTTGTATTTTGTATGTAAGTAATACAGTGCAATTCTATTCTACTACCTCAGAGTATTTCACACACATTAACTAATTACTCCTGACAAGACTCCTCTCCAAGGTAGGTGTGAATGTGTAATTTGCATTTTGTAGGTAGGCAATCTGAGACAGAAGAAGGTAGGTATTCCTGTCTCACACTGCTATAAGCCCATTGAAGAAAGAAATGTCTAGTAACTAAGGGAGTTTCAGGCTCAGACTGAATCAGTGGCAAAGTTCAGAGCTGGACATTTTGTTCTTTTCACTTGTATATGTGCTCACTGTAAAGTACCATGGTAACTTCTCTTCCCTGTATGAAAGCTTTCAGTGAGGGTCACTCCCTTTTCCTGAGTAGATGTTTGAAACCTGACACAGCATAAACCCTTATGGTAACCAGGCCTTTGGAGTTAATGTTATAAAAAGATGGCAAACACTCAACAAGGTCTGGTCAAAAGTCTTTTGATGGATGTGCCTCTCCTGGCAGGGAGGGATGTGATGTCTCTACCAGAACCCCTGGCAGGCAGGGGGGACCTAGATGTCCCTTTGTGGTGGCACCAAGCAGCTGGGATGCCCCAAACCCTAACCAGGGAGGCAGGGAAGAGCCCTGGATCTAATGCTGTCCCCAGCAGCTCCTCATTAGCAAGCTGCTGGGCTCCACAGACTTCTGAAGAAGACGTATCTTTTGTCTGCTTTGTTCCCCAGGTAGGCAGAGTCCACTAGCACCTCCAGGGGAGAGTATATAATATGTGAAGGGAACAAACACAGAGCCATTGCTTATGGAGCCACACAAGGCATTCCGCTTTGGTTCTCATGTAAATCTCCTTCTCTATATTCACATAAGAATTAAAAAACTAAAAAAATGAACTGTGTCATCCCAATTCAGGTCTTTTTTACCATATACTTGTAAGAGTAAAGGGAAATGACTGTTGTCATCAACAATCAATTCAGAAAATTCCCATATTCTTAATTTATAGCGTCTAGGACTGTATTTAAGACTCCTAACACTTCAAAGAAGCTTCCTGACACCCAAACTTTCTATCAGGCCGACTACCAATGCTGAAAAACGTGGGAGCTGAGGATATTTTGGGCAGAAAAAGGGAAATAAAAAAATAAACCTCTTATTTTGTAAGGGAAAGTCGCAATCTTACTTTTCTAATTAACTGTCGACAGTCTGTATCCAGCTATGTGGATAACTGCTCATGCCCACCTACACTAACGCACTTGAAGCTGATGAGGGTTTCCTGGGCAGAATTTTCTCCCTTTGCTCTTATAACTCAAGGGAGTTGAGTCTGTCACACCGAAAACATTGCAGTTCCCATGCTTCAAAATTGGCATTCAAAAAGAAATAAAAGTAACAGTTATTCTAAGATACACTTGCCGGGAAACAGCAGTTAAGCATGCACTTGAGGAGGAGCTGGAAGGGGCAGGCAAACAAATGGAATTCCATCCACTGTGTGACAACAATGGAAAAACAGAAGTGGATTTTTAACTTGATTTATGCGCATTAACAGAACATAAAGTAGACAGCTTTCCTTGCAACCCACGTCTGCAACAGGGCTTGTCCACATTGCAGGCAGGCAGCTGGGTGACAGAAGTGGCTGAAATGCCATGCTGTGATAATACCTCAGGGTTTGTAAATAGTGTGATTTCTGGAAGTTGGCATGTTTTAGGTGAATGAAATCTCCCTGGTAAATAATTTCTGCTAAAAAAAAAACAAGTTATGTGTAAAATGCTCACTGTAGACATTCATTTTTCTTGCTTGCATTTGGTAAAGCATGGAATGAAAGGCTTATTTAGTCGTGATTCACCCTGCTGGAGTCAAAATGCAAGTCAACTGCTGCTTCATTTCTGGTCAGAAATGCAAAGATACAAAAAGACAAAGAAATCTTTAAATATTAAAGGGAATAAACACACGTAACAGAGGCATGCCACAGCATAGCTGATCTGATGTGGCACTTCTGCAGTTTTATACAATGCATCCAGAACCAATACACAATACAGAATATGACATAAACATCCAATTTTAGCAGATGTTGTCTCTGCTACATTCAAGCTTTTTCCTGTGCCCTGAGATATTTACGGAAGACTCACTTCCACTGTAATCCTGGGTAAGAAGACTAGGTTGCACAGCACCAGAAAAACAGCTCTGCAAACTGACTAAATTCTGTGAAAAAAGACCTACTGGAACAAACATTGTGTATGGAAAAAAGGTGATAGATGTCATTGAAAACTGCAAGATACCTACTGTCTGCATACATCATGCCCTGTGGTTAAATCTATCACTTCCATTGGCACATAAAATGCCTGTACTCTGGGGGGAAAGCAAAGCATTAGACAGCTAGATCAGAAGGATGAAATACAGCTTCAAAGTTCTTGAGTAAGATGAGAGCAAAACAAGCTTTATATGGTTGATTGAGAATGGATAGAGGAACAGATGTGTTGTGAAAGAATTCAGAGCCTTTACTGAAAAGCAGTGCATCACTCAGAGACCCTTGCATACAGCCTGCAAGGAATCCGCTCCACACAGTTCTGTCTGCATGCCTCTTTCGCTTGAAAAACAAGGAGACAAATGTTTTGTGTGTATCGGGATGACAAAAGAGGTGAATGCAAGTTTTGTGGCCCATTAGAAAATAACGGTGGAGGAGTGAGGAAAGATGATGTATAATCTCAGTTAACAATGATGGGCTGAAATTTGGGAGAAAAAATAGAAATAACTGGAATTTGAGTGTTGTGGGTTGTTTTTTCCCCCTGAATTCGGAAATAATCTGTAACTAAATCGGTAGATGTGGCAATGCTTAGATTGATTTTGCTTAATGAAACTGGCTGTCCAGATGAGCAGGGGCAGGGTTGAAGAATGTAATGAGAAGAGACCCAGTGTCTTAAGTTCTTATATTCCCAGGATCTTTTAAATCTGATCCAGTTTCAAGCTATTATAGACTGAACTGAGGCTTGTAAGTGAGCCTCAAGCATGCTCTGTCCCCTCTTGTCCATGCTTCCAGGTGAAGCAAAGCCCACGGGAAAACCAGAGCATATTCCAAAGGATTCCTCAGCCTCAGAGAGACTGGGATCACAGGACAACATTCATGTTCTGGAAAACTAAAAGGACAGTAAAAGCACATTTTAAAAATGCTATTAATGTAACCACCATTAATGCTTTTTATTCCATTATTTGGAATAGGGCAGCGTAAACAAAATCTCCACTGGAGAGAAACGCAACAGTGTCTTCCTACATTTATACAATCACAATGATGACATGGTTTAGGACATGGCAGTCTTGGGATAAAGGTTGGACTTAATGGTCTAAAAGGTCTTTTCCAATGTAGTTTGTTCTATGATTCCGTAATCTTGCATGCCAGAAAGCAGAAAAGTGGAAAAATAGCAGAAAATTGCTTGCACCGTGAGCCATTTGGGTCTCTTGGCTGTGATTATAGTTACTGTATCCAAATAGACGTAGACAGCTTAATGCTCTGCTCTGATCTGCTATCTTATTTCCCAAAGACATATTCAACATAATGATTACCTGCATGACACAATGGTGCTCGTAATTACTTTTCATTTAACAAAACCAAGGAAATGTTAATGAGGAGCATTGAGTATTTCCCGTATCTTGATATACTGCTTTGGGACTCTTAATCAGCCTGTAAGCCTGTTTAGAGCAATAAAGATAAACCCAAAGACTGGTAAGAATTAGAGATTTTTAGTGACCCCTAATTGTACAACTTCCAACAAAACAGCAGGGAAATTAAAACCCAAAGAAATAAAACCCCACTGCATGGGGTACCCAATGACAGATGCCTTTCATGCAGTACACACGTGACAAGGCTAAGGAGAACTTTTTCAAATGCTCAGAGAAAGAAAAGTACATTAGCGAAGAGACTTGAAATCTCATTGAGTAAACAGAGACAGAAAGAAATTATCTATGAGGAGGAAAAACCAAGATTGAGGAAAAGAGATGAAGGAGTAAATTAATTTCATTTTCAGATAAGGAATAGTGCTATGAAGAGGGCAAATACAATGACAGTTGGGAAAGGGCATATAGTAAACTATTCTAATTCTAAGTTTCAACAAGTTTTCCCAACTCCTGACTTCAAAGGGGAAGGGATAAAAAATGTAGGTGGGTTAGAAACTAGAATAAGTACAAAGACAGTGATTTAGATGAACTCAAAACCACCAGAGATTTTTGAGAAATCGGTTGGAAATGACTGTAAGTTATTACCTTGTGAAATGTCTTGTCCATGCAAAATTGGTGGTGGTGGTACACCAGCTACTAGCAATAGCTAAAATGTCTTCATTTTGCAAACTGTATTTCAGAGCATTTGTTTGGTAACCCTCCTAATTTCTGAGCTATAGTGTATGCCACTATAAATCTTCAACACTCAAGGCTTGAAAGGTGAACATCATTGACTGGTTTTATTTGTATGCTTAGGAGTATTCTTGCTGCGAAGACTCTAAAAAGCTTTGGAACAATTTCTGCATTAAATTTTAAAGCCTTTTAACAGCTTTATGCCTCAGTTTCCCCTTAGCAAACCAGAAATATCTCCTTTCCTGTGTGCAAGAGTACATTGCTTTATGTTGCTCAGTGACAACGTGCAATATTCCAGAGTGACATTTGCCAGGATAATTTATAGGTGAATGTGTTATTTCTGCCAGAAATGGTGTTAGCCAATGTCTATGGCTCAGGTAAAATAATAGAATTTTAAAATTAAGATAATTTATTATTCATTTCCTTGTGGAGGCCATATGGTAGAGGAAGAGAAGGAAGAAGCTGGTTTTATACAATGACAGAATCTCAGACTGGTTTGGGTTGGAAGAGACCTTAGAGCTCATCCAGTTCCAATCCCCTGCCATGGGCAGGGACACCTTCCACTAGACCAGGTTGCTCCAAGCCCCATCCAGCCTGGCCTTGAACACTGCCAGGGATGGGGCAGCCACAGCTTCTCTGGGCACCCTGTGCCAGGGCCTCAGCACCCTTAGAGTAAAGAATATTTACCTAAAGTCTAATCTAAATCTTTCCTGTGTCAGATTAAAGCCATTCCCCATTGTCCTGTGACAAAGTTATATGTATTTAGTCTTCATAAAACCATTGAACATAGCGCCATACGGCAAACTGATATAAAATGGAATGACAGAAACTGCAAGATGGCTAAAGAACCTAAGGAAAAAATTTCAACATTTATATTAATGGGAGGTAAAGCAGATTGCCAGTGGTCCTTTAAAGAGGATCTCAGGATCGGTTTACTCTTAAACATCTTTGGCACAGAACATTAGAATGGACTCCTTAAACCTGCTTGAGGACAAGAAGTTGGAAGGTACTATCAGCAGAGAAGTAGAGATTCCACCCAAAGAAACCTAAATTACCTCAAAAGTGGAAATAATGAATCATGATTGCAAGTTCATACACTTAGGAGCTAATACAAAATAGCAGCCAGGAGTTTGTCAACAGAGGATGACAGAGATCAGCATATAAAACTCAGTGGCAGGATGCCTGTGAACTTCCAGTGTTCACAGAGATAATTAGGTGGATGAAAAGTCCATCTTACAGAGGCAAACCAGGAGAACCCAGCTTGTTCAGCTTACCCTCACAAAGCCTGTGACCAGCTGTAACTCTTGCCTGTGAATACCTCTGGGTAAACAGGAAGAGTGAGGCTGACTAAATACAGAAGTCAATGCTGTCAAAAGAACAATTTGATGTGTGAAGTGGCTAGTAAATACATTAAGGCTGAAAATCAGAAGAGCAAGGCTCAGTAACAGCTTTCTGAAATGCTACCAGGGTGACAGAGGACCAGATTTCTGAGTCTGCTAGCCTTGTGGATTCCTCTTCCCTTGGATTTCAGCCTCGAGTACTAGGAATATTCAAGTATCAAAGAAAAGCTGTATGCTGCTTTCCAAATTGTGGTTTACCAATGACATCTTGCTAAAAGCAAGGAGGTGATGGTTACTAAATCTCCAAAATGAGGACATACAGTTCATGCCTTTGTTTCTGGATTGCAGTGCAACTATTTGCTGCAAATATACTGATCATTCAAGCAAGACATTAGTCTTCTCTGGGGCATCTCCAAAGCTGTGCAATGAACTCCCACTGGAATTAAAAACCATCCTCAGCCTTAACTACCTTCTGCTTCAGTGTCCCAAATACAAAGCACGCTTTTCACACAGAAAACAGAATGTATTAATTTCTTCAGTATTAAAAAAGTAACCCCAGATTTATTATGTACATAAATCTTCCATGATAGAATGAATCAAGCACAAGAGAGAAATACCATCTTGCAGTGCTGAAAGAGGCTTAGCGTAACTGTGAATAGGTGGGTAAAGAAACTGTGGTAGAACAGTTGCACCTGATCTACTCTGTACTCCAAAGAAAAACAAAAAACATGAGAGCAGGGTAGTTCTACAGGATGATCAAAAAACAGAGGTTCAGAGAAATAATCAAATAATAGATCCGTAAATCTTCATAGAAAAACTCAGGCTGGCTCTCTGCATAATTAGTATAGTCAGCAAAGAAAGATTTCTTCTCTGTTTTCCCTTTCCCTGCATGGTTCCCATAAATAAAAACAAAGAAGTAATTCAGGGATGACAATGAATACTGCGAGTTATGTTTTGTCAAATATATCCTGTTGCAGAGCATCTCAATGAATGAATGAATAAATAAATCCTTAACAAGCAGGAAGAGAATACAGATTAAATCTGGTTACATCATTTTAATTGAATTTACTAATATTTAGTGACTGTATGAAAGAAGCATACAGAAATAGCATAGAAGAAGAAAAGAAAGACACTTATGGATTCTGGATTAAAAAGAATGTCTTAAGTGATGCAATTTACCATGATTTGGTAGAAACCAACACAGTTTTGAAAGCATACACCAGCTGAGAACCCTATTGTTGATACCACAGTAGTGGCTAAATACAACTGTGGCTTTTTTTTCTGCTTGCTTCCAGATTAGTATGAATGAAGAAGTTTTCTCAGTAATATATTTACTGGGGAAGGAGTAACTGAAATCCTAAAATCATCACAGAATGGTTTGGGTTGGAAGGGACCTCAAAGCTCATCCAGTTCCAATCCCCTGCCACAGGCAGGGACACCTTCCACTAGACCAGGTCGCTCCAAGCCCCGATCAGCCTGGCCTTGAACACTGCCAGGGATGGGGCAGCCGCAGCTTCTCTGGGCACCCTGTGCCAGGGCCTCAGCACCCTCACAGGGAAGAATTTCTCCCTAATTTCCCCTCTGTCAGTTTAAAACCATTCCCCCTTGTCCTGTCACTGCATACCCCTTTAGATACAGCAAAGGTTTCATTCCAGATAACAATATCATAGCTTGGTATAGATTTCTTGACAAAGCTGCTCAGTATACATGCAAAATAAATACATTTCAAGGTCATAAAGAAGTCAGATGAAGGAAGAAATTCATTATTTCCTTCCTATGAGTTCACTTGCTGCCCTGGTAAGGAAATCAAAAGAAAACCAGAAGTCTGTACTTTCAGCAGCTGGAATTAAGAGTACTATTTACTCACTTTGTGTGGGCAGGAATCACTGCAAATGGTAGGGAGCTGCAGTCACAAAAGAATTTGGGAAAGTTCTGCTAATCTTTTAACTGAGTTTCAGCCAAATGTTCAGCAAACAATGACTAATGGGTTTGTGTGACACACAGACCTCCTCATAAGACTGAGAAGAAACACTCAATAATCTCATGACTGGGCTTCCTCAACATCCTCAGAGCATGAAAAAGCTGAAGCCTTTGACTGTACTTGGAAAAGTGCACGCACACACAAACACATGTATGTACCTACACACAAACCTACTCATACATATACAGTCCCTTACCTGAGCACAGTGAAACCTGCACAGTCCTATTTTTCCCAGGTAGACATTTGATGTAAGCCCTGTGTATTTCATGACCCTTACCTGAGTGTAAGTTATACTCATCAAAAGGGTGTCGCCAAATCAAAATGGTTTTAGCCCTATTAAAGTTTTAAAGGAAAATAGGTAAAATTTGTTTTTATTGATACCTTAAGGTTACCTGAAGAGGGGTTTAGTTCACTTAAAAAAAAGATACAACCACAGAGATCTTTCTAAACCCAATAAAGCTGTAAGAGAAGGGAAAAACCTAGAGGGAAATAACAGGAGTAGATTAAACCTTGAAGGAAGACCGACTCTGAATTTCACATAAACTGCAATGTACAAATATGTGTACTTCGGGCTTTTCTGGTCTTGCAGTTTACCCCAGATGAGATATGCTGTAAGATCTAACTTCAGTGAACATTATATTAAATCAAAGAGTTATGATACCCACTTCGAATGATATGAGTATCATATCTTGCTGCCACAAATGCTACCCAAGTTTAATAATCAGTAGACTGTAGAGAATTCTTGCTTCTCTAAATTCTAACAGGTATGTAATTGCATCATCTCTATAGGCATTTGAAGACCTGCTTTCATTTTAAACAATGTAAATCCCCAAAACATTATTATAACCTTATTATCTACCCTGCCTGTTTGTTTTCCATCACTTTCAGCACTGCAAGCTTCCCATTAATTTGAGCACAGGAGTGATAGCTTTTGAATGGGGATAAACACCCTTATGGTATTCTTCATGAAAATGGTATCCCCAATTGTACTTTGCCTGCACGTAATGAACTTCTTAATGATAATCATCTATTACTAATACAGAACTTTCCACTTGAATGAAACTTTATGAATATTAAGTGATAGAAATTCCCTACGTGAAAGAGTTGACTATTTCAAATAAGAAAGACAACATTACTTTCTTAAAACCCAAAGAAGAAAAAGAAGAATCAGCTGGAAGAGCTGCAGTTCAACCAATTCAGAATTAATATTTCCCAGTCATGCTGTTTCCAGTATCTGTGGTTCTGAACATCAAAGGGGAAAAATATTCTAAAATCCCACTGGTAATCCCTAATGTGAAACTTCTGATGAAGCAATAGTCAAGAATTCACAGAATTTATATTTTGACCATATTCAGGTATTTTTCATTGTTTACTGCAGTAATAGTCCCATTGATTTCACTGGAAATTCTCAGTGGAGCAATCTGAAGCTATTGTACTATTCACACAATATCAGAAGCTCTTTTGTAATTATTCTCAATCCAGACGCATTTGCAAACAGAACTTCAGCTGAATGTAGAAAGGATTTTAAGTATTCTCTTGAGAGAGTGCAAAAATAGTTTTCTCTTGCAGGTGTCAGAACTATTTGTCCTTTGGACTGCTTGCTGCTCCAGATTGTAGGTGACCAGTCCACAACACATCATCAGGATATCATATTATCACAAAAGGCAGGAGAAGAGAGAAAGCAGAGGAGGTGAGAGTGATTATCTTTGTCAAAGGCAGCAGTGAAATCAAGAAGAATAAGCTAGAGGCATGCACCTTAAATTGATCAAGGAGTAGCTCATTAGGAGCCTTGCTTCGTGCTGCTTCTGAGATAGGGAAAGGGCAGAAGGCAGAAAGGAAAGATTTGAGGAGAGAGATGTAGGGTAAGTCTGTGCAGCAGAGGGGTTTTGGAGATGAAAGGAAAAAAATAACCTCAGACTCAGGTGGGAGCTAGGGGAGTGTTGTTAATTTAAGACACCACAAGAGCAGCACACAGTTCCAAGCTGAAAGGTAAGAGCCTCCAAAACAGGCAGGGGAGGAGGAAATTGAAAGGATGGGTGATACCCTCCCCCCCCCAGAGTACGATTCAAGTGGAGCATCCAATTCTGACACTGTGGTGAGCAGTGGCAGATGGGACAAGACAGGAGAGGAAGAATGGTTCAAAGATGATTCTGTGCACTTCAAAAGAGAAAAGAGACCTGGGGTGGGAGGAAAGGCTAGCAATCTCCCTCTCATTAGACACCCGTGCCCATTGCAGGGGGGCTGGATTAGATGACCTTTGAAGGTCCCTTCCAACCCACACTATTCTGTGGTTCTATGATTTGTTTGGAGTTTTTTTAGTATCCTAATGTGTAGTTGTGCTGCCCTGGAAGGATGATAATCCAGAAAAGGATTTGGAAAGGCTTCTCTGAATGCATTGCCTGTTGGCTGACTGGAAGGGTCTTGTTCCCTACACCAGTTAGCAAATAATCAAGAAAATCTAATCAACACATGCTAACAGCTTTGAGATTCTGCAACAATGCAAACCCCAACAAACCGCAATTCCAGTGAAATACACTGCAATAGGTGCATTAATACCAAAACCAACAAAAGAGCATAAAAACCTGGCACTGAAGACATAACTGGCTGAATATTCCAGCTGTTTATAATACAAAGTCATTCTGTTGGCTCCCTTGTTTCAGGAAAGTGAGCCCTATTAGCAATGGTCCCATTAGAGAAGTCCCTACTGTGACAGGGAACCCAAAGTGACCGCCTTTCATTGCAAATCAGCGCATGTTGAATATTTCCCAAAGCCCAGATCCTGTTCATGAATAAGGTCAGATTTTACTGTTTAATGACAATTTTCTCTCTCTTGGAACAAGCTGCAAAAATATGTCTCCTGATCCTGTATTCCTCCCTAGGAGGAAGAGTTTTCTCACTGAGATTTAGGAATTTTGTCAAGTTTGAAAGAAATGCAGATTGAAAACACAAAAGCCAAACAGCTTCATGACTTCACAGTAGTAAAACCGATTCAGAAATAGGAGACCTTTGCTCGTATCATAAAATAAATGTCCTACAACGCACAACCAGAACTAATTCCAAATCTGACATTAACAAGTAACCGCCTTTATTTGCAACAATGCTTTACTCTAGAGATTACTGTGACAAAGTCTTCATCTATTGTCTTGTACTTAAAAAAAAATATTTGGATTAGGGTCTTCTAATCACAGAATCATAGAACGGTTAGGGTTGGAAAGGACCTTAAGATCATCTAGTTCCAACCCCCACCTCACACTAAACCATGCCACCATCAATATCATAGAACCATAGAATCAACCACGTTAGAAAAGATCTTTAAGCTCATCAAGTCCAACTGTTCCCCCAGCTCTGTCAAGTCCACCACTTACTGCTTTTAATGAAAATGGAATGAAGAGACATGGGAACTCATTTAAATAACATCTCAGGTATTAAGGATTCACGTAAGGCTCATACAGTGACACCTGTGTTGCAGGCAAAGTTTTGCAGAAGCAGCTGAAACAGTGAAGTCTGGGGCTTTCAAAGGCATCTAAGATGGTGCTTGGACCCTTTACTGCTGAGAAAGATTAAACGGCAGCGTTGACTAGAAGTCCCAGGAGTCCTGTGCAGCCTGGGGAGCACCAGTCCCTCCTTCTGAGCCTCACAGTGATTACTGTGTGCATCCAAGTGATGCCTACAAGGGTGTACAAGAAATCTGGAGAGGGGCTTTTGACAAGGGCCTGTAAGGACAGGACAAGGGGGAATGGCTTTAACCTGACAGAGGGGAGATTGAGATGAGACATTAGGAAAAAATTCTTCCCTGTGAGGGTGCTGAGGCCCTGGCACAGGGTGCCCAGAGAAGCTGTGGCTGCCCCATCCCTGGCAGTGTTGAAGGCCAGGCTGGATGGGGCCTGAAGCAACCTGGTCTGGGAAGTGGAAGGTGTCCCTGCCTGTGGCAGGGGTTGGAACTGGATGAGCTTAAGGTCCCTTCCAACCCAAACCAGTCAGAGCTACATGCCTCCTGTTAAAGCACATCTATCAGTACCACCACAGCAAATTTTTCTCATCAGGTAACTATCAGCACTCAAACAACCTTTAGTCAAAACGGAAACAAATAACCTGTTAAGACAAAAATAATTTTAACACTTATTTCTAGACTGTCATTACCACTTCATGGCAGATAGGAAACACAATGAGCTTGCAGCTGAGATACTGCCACTTGTCAAAACAAGGTCATATGAAAACCTTCATTTTATCATTGCTCCTTTGGAAGCATTAACAAAGCCTGAAACACTGGACTTTTATTTTTGGATTAATGTTTTTCCTTCTGTTCATTACACACCCACAAAGACCAGCAGAAAATGGGTGATGTGAGTGACTGAAATGTTTCAAGGGACCAGGAAACAACATCCTCTACAAAATATTAACATGTGATCACAGACAGACATAGAAACATAGAAGCAACCAGGTGGGAAAAGCCCTTCAAGATCATCCAGTCCAAACGTTCCCCAGCACTGCCAAGGCCACCACTAACCCATGGCACTGAGGGCCTTGTCTGTGAACACTTCCAGGGACGGTGATTCCAGCACTGCCCTGGGCAGCCTGTTCCAATGCCTGACTACCATATTCAATGCATTTTATTTGACAGGACAGAAGTGGTGACAACAGCCAAATTCCAAAGTTGAAACTACTTCCAGGAAATTTGGAACTAAAGCAGCGCATATAGAATGTCATCCCACAAACGCTGATGCTATATGGTACCACGGACTGAGTACTTCATGCCAATTTAGCTGGAAGGCGGACTGAATGCACAAGATGATAAAGCAACAGTGACATGAATGTTAACACCGTGTCACAACAGAGGTACCTCGGCATAATGTGTCAAACTGAGGCATGTCTCCTTGGGAAAATAGAGTGTTATAATTTTATATGAATATATTTATATAATTTGAGATATCTCTGCATATATTTATACACACTGGCATACACACAAATTGCCTTTATATGCATGCACACTGCTGAGTAAATACACCATATCTGCGAGCACAACATATGATCTCAATCAAGCACTTCAAAGAGCCCAGAGGGATGTGACCATCATTGGGAACTCAATGAAGTCACATGCTTTTCTTTTAGCATCCCTTTGAAAACACAGACCATGGGCATGTTATGTAAGGAATTCAAATCCATCTAAAAAATGGATTTAAAAAAGAAAAAGACATCTAAAAAGCTTGCTTTTGCCATCAACACTGCAGCTTTTCAGCAGAAGGTGTCAGAGAGACTGCTTCCATGCACTGGTGGCGGGGTGCTCTCCTCCCCAGGGCTCAGCCAGCCTGGGTACCAGTGGGCTCCTAGCCTCCTGGTCACACCTACCCCCATCAGGGCTCTGTCACAGCTATTTTCTTTCTGTGTCCCCTCCAGCTCTCAATACTCTTCTCTCTAAATTTGTGACTCTACAATTGCCAAGATTAGATTTAAAGGATATTTAACAGGCTTTTTGTTGAAAGTGTGACTATCACTTGTTTTTATAGTTTAATCCATCAACAGATCCTTGTTTCTGCCTTCTCATTTTATAGCGAGCTTCTTTCTGGGGTAAAGAGATCACAGCTCGAGCAATGAGTTTTGTAAGAACATTCCAAAACAGCATTAGAAGGGGGAAAAAAAAATAAAAATCAAAGCACCCCTGTGTTTCTTTATGCATGTTTCATTAGCACTAGTTCTCTGAAGCTCACAAAGCTTTCCACATGAAAACAAAAGATTTTCTTACTGAAATCATTATCAGAGCTTGTTCTTCAGGCTGGGAAATGGGATACATACATGACTTAGCAAATCACTGTCCCATACAGCTCACTTTATGTACTATGGAACTGCCCCCAACTGGGGCCTTTTTTTCTGAGTTGCAGCCTGGAAGCTAAATTAGCAAAGGATATTTAAACTTTAAAGATGGTCCTAGGTGACTTATGCAGACTTATGAAATGGTCTAACGGAGTTAAGATATCTTATTTCCCCTGGCATTCAACATTTTTAGGCACTCTCCTCTCCTTATTAGATGCCACAATTTGATTTATCCTTCCATTATAATTTCTTCTGAATACCAAAGGAAAACACTTTCTTCCAGTAATTCTGCTAATTCTGTTGTCTCAAATATGTTGCACATATTCATTAAAAAAAGAAGTACATAAGCAGTTTTGTCATACAATTACCTATTCATGTAAGATACGCCTTTGCCCTTTTCAGGTACCTCATCCTTAAACAGAAATAAATAGAAAAGACTGGGGAAAAAAAACCTAAACAGCTTGTTCCCCTCTAAAATGGCAATCCCTGGGAAAACAGGAAGTAACAGACATCCTTGTTTATTTTTACAAAGCAATAAAGACTCTGAGCTCTGCTCCTCATTGAACTGGCTGCTTACAAACTCCAGCTATACATAAATCCATCATCATCTTCTGCATCCATGCTACAGACTTTTCCTACCACCTCTGGGAAATGCACCTTCTTCCCCAACCCCTAAACCAGATTTCTACAAGGCAGCTGTAAGCTGTTTATGCTTGGTTAAAATCTTGTCGTCCTTGAGAAGGCAGAAAACACAAGGATTGCCATAGCTGATCAGCTCAGTGATCCATCTCACCCCCTATCTCACCTCCAGCCCTTGCCAGTACCTAAAGGGCGCATAATGAAGCTGTCTTTAAAATAGGGCTTGCTATCACTGTGCAGTGTGCCCAATACACTATTACCAAGGAAGCAAACAGGTTCTTCATCTTATTCAGATTACAGACAGCAGAAGATACAGCCATTACTTAGAAGCTGCAGAATTGAATGAGTTAAGAAACTGGTTGGCAAAACATCTGATTGAATGAAGGAGTGCAGGTCCTTGGCTGTACTGAGATCAACTGAGTTGCACACTGTCAAAACTTGGAAGCTTCAAAAGTGATTCTTCTTTTTCTTGAGCAGTTTTTAAACACAGACAACCATCTAATAAACTAATGATATTTTCGGGTAAGTTCTTGAGTAGATGGTCAGCTCTGACTGATTTAGCATCAGGAAGATCAAGAAAATAGTTTAGAAGCAGACAGAAACATGTAGGGAGGAGTTCACGTAAGAAGGCTGCAGCAGGATGCTAAGATCTCTTTTTTTATAGAAAAATGTTCTCAAATTACACCAATGTTTTTTACTGAACACCCATTTTGCAACACAAGTAGGGCATCAGGTAGACACATTCAGACTTCATGCATGGCTTGACTATGAAGATTAAATTGTCACTCTGTGAGAATAGTTTTTGAAGAAAACATAGCAAAAATATGCACATATTTAAAAGCTGTTTATACTCTGACATGTGGCGTGGATTTAAGCTTTCAGAAAGGAAGAATTTGCCCAGAGCATGCATTTCTTGAGCCGTAGAAGACATATTAAATAACTCAAAGATTATATAATTCCAAGAGCCCCCAGATCTTCCTAACCCTCCCGAGTCACCCTTGAGGCTGCAACATGCACGTGTTAAATGAGGCCAAAGCAGCATGAGAAGCTGGAACCCTGACCCTGCCTTTCCTCTTCTCCAGTCTCAGCCCCATGAAAAGGTAAAGAAAGGGAAGATATTTGAGGATTAGAGCTGGAGCGTCCTCCTGCTCACCTCTAGCTGTTGAAGAGTCTCTAGACCCCTGACAGAGATGAAATATGGACAGAGAACAAGGTATTGCACCCAGGCCTCTCCTATCAGGATGAGAGGATGTAAATACAGCTCAAACCTATCCACTCAGCAATCATTATTAAAACTTACATACTGAAAATAACATTTATTTAAATATAAAACCATGTATGTAAATACAGATATATTGATGAAAGCTGGTGAAGATATTTTCAGAAGGGATGCTACAATGAACAGCGATTGTTTCCATGAGCGAGTTACCATTCGTGGCTGGCTAGGAGCTACGCTCCCACATCTCTCTCTATATGACAGAATGATGGAATCAACCATGTTGGAGAACGCCTTCAAGATCATCCAGTCCAATCGTTCCCCAGCACTGCCAAGGGCACCACAAACACATGGCACTGAGGGCATCGTCTACATGGGTTGTGAACGCTTCCAGGGATGGTGACTCCACCACTGCCCTGGGCAGCCTGTTCCAATGCCTGACTGCCCTTTGGGGAAGGAATTGTTCCTAATCTCCAGTCTAAACCTCCCCTGGTGCAGCTTGAGGCTGTTTCATCTTGTCCTATCACTTGTTGCTTGGGAGAAGAGAATGATACAGCCACAGCAGCCCAGACAAGGGCCCACGATGCATGGTCACAGCAACTCTGCTGCACCCCAGGTACCTCTGGTCCCTTCATTAAACTTGCTATGGGGAGTCTGCTGCACACTTTGTGTGTACAGACCACACAGTTGAGTGGTAAAACCACTACCACAGTTCAAGTCACTAGTCAAAAAGAGAACCTATGAACACATCCACCTTACACCGCAAAGCCTTCTGCCACTAAAGCTGCAACTTGAGATGCTGAACTCACTGAGTAATATGTCTGGGCTCTTTATTATTGTTACCTGTTGGCTCCCATAGGTTAATAAAAAACCACAATGCTTACTGTGCTAAATCACATAACCATAAATGATTCCATGATGAAATAAATAATGATCTCAGCAAAACTAGTGCAAAACAGATCAGAACTGAGCCAAACATCTTTTGGTGGTTTTGCTGTAGGCAGAGCAATCAAATAAGCCAAGTGGCAAATTTTAGGCCCAAATATTAAGTAAGGTCAATCCTCAGCTGCAGTAGCCTTTGGTTGTATGGTTCAATTCCAATCTTAATGTGAACTGGGTTTGCAGCTTTTCTTTCTTCCCCTGAATTATGTGCTGTGACTCATCTATGAAGGTGCTTTAAAGCCTTTAGACATGATTTGAGGTGAGTTCCTGAAAAGGCAGGAAAGGCTGCTGTAATCCCTTGGGAGTTATTTATGTCTTTCAGGAATGAACTAAGACAGTGAGTGTGTATACATATCTGCATATATGTGTGTGTGTACATATATATATGCAAGCCCTCATTCCTGAAGGGAGGAAGTGGTTTCAAGGATAACCTATAATTTTCTTAATTGTTAACTGAATGGAGTTCTACAGAAACAGCTGCATTTCTCTGTTAGATCAAGTGGTAGAAATCTAAAAAATAAATGAATGCTTGCAGCCAAAGTTTTTAAAATCTGTGCAATTTCAGACACCTTACAGTGGAAGACGAGTTTCTTTTTCTTTGTAACTCCAATATTCTTTCAACGACTCAGACTGAGCACCCCAAAACCAGAAGGATTTAAGACCTGTAACTACTTTCAAGATGGTCTTAATAAATGACACAAACATTTTATTTTGCCTGGGTACCATATCTGCTTCCAGTACTTGCAGTTTTGATGCCACTTTACTATTTTAAGAAAGTGTTAAAGGTAACTAATGTAGCTGGTGGAAGAGATGCTGTCCACTCTGCAAATACACTTCTTGAAGACGGAAAGGGAGCTCACGTGGATCCATACTGACAACAGATTATTCATTTTCCTCTTCAAAAAAGATTTTAGTGTACGTATTGCCCCCTTCCACACACTACAGATACTTCTTTTCACAGAACAGCAACCTCCATCAGGAAGAAATAGGAGTGTCTTTAGGAGACTCTCTGAGGGAGCTATGTATCCCCAAACTAATACAGACCTAACAATTTAAAGATTAAAAATGTACAGCATCTTGAACAGAAGCAAGCAGCAGATGGGAAACCATTATGAATCATAAGGGCAGCTAACCATTGCAACTGCCAGAAGGAGGTAAGCAACCATAACAACAACCCAATTTGTTTTGTGTATATCAAGCCTCAAAAGTAAGCTGAGTAAAAGAAAACTGGACAAATCTGATTGAGTTAAAGAGTTCCAGGAGTATATGTCAAAGAGAATCTACATCCTGTAGGAAGACTCTCAATTTTTGAAGGGAGACATTAATTTCCTGTTAATTTCCTAGCCTGCTCTTTTCAAACTGGTTTTCATAATCCAGAGGGCACAGCAAATCAACAGAAATAACAGAAAACCAAAAATTATATCATAATAATAATAGTAATAACAGAAACAAGAAGAACTGATAATGGAAAAAACTCAAATCCATTGGCAAAAATACAGTGAAAAGTCAATTCAACAAGCAGTTGACCAAAATAAACTTTTCTTGTATGGACAGCTTGTTTCCTATGTATGGCCTAACATCGTTAAAAACCCCACCAAAAATCCTGTGCATTTCTCAATTGTCAGATCAGCTTTAGCTAGAAGAGCTTGAAGGTTTCTTTACTGAGTTTGCCTACAAAATGTTTCAAATGTTTGACTTCGGAAAGCACCACTTCTTTTCTTTTTCCATTTCCCCCCTTCTCCCCCTCCGCCAATTTATTTCTTTATTTTAAAGATGCTGTGAAGTCACAGAGTCATAAAATCACGAAACGGTTTAGGTTAGAAGGGACCTTAGTTCCAACCCCCTGCCACAGGCAGGGACACCTTGCACTAGACCGGGTTGCTCCAAGCCCTGTGCAACCTGGCCTTGAACACTGTCAGAGATGGGGCAGCCACAGCTCCTTTGGGCACCCTGTGCCAGGGCCTCAGCACCCTCACAGGGAAGAATTTCTTCCTACTGTCTCATCTCAATCTCCCCCCTGTCACTTTAAAGTCATTCCCCCTTGTTCAAAGCCCCTCTCCAGATTTCTTGTTGACCCCTCTAGGCACTGGAATCTGCTCTAAGGTCTCCAGGGAGCCTTCTTCTCCAGCCTGAACCGGCCCCGCTCTCTCAGCCTGTCTCCAGAGCAGAGCTGCTCCAGCCCTCACAACATCTCTGTGGTCCCCTCTGGACTCACTCCAAGAGCTCCACATCCCTCTTGTGTTGTTGCCCCGAGAGCTGGATGCAGGGCTGCAGGCAGGGTCGCACCAGAGTACAGCCCAGGACACGGCTGGTTTCTGGGCTCAACTGCACTCTGCTGGATCACAGGAAGCTTCCCATCAACCAATACCCTGAGTCCTTCTCCTCAGGGCTGCTCCATCCAGTCTTCCCCAGCCTGTATTTGTGCTTCTGACTGCCCTGACCTGGGGGCAGGACCTTGCACTTTGCCTTGCTGAACTTCACAAGGTTCGCATGGGCCTGTCTCTCAAGCCTGTCAAGCCCCTTTTCTAATTTAGTTACTTGATGTCCTGGACATGACTATGACCAAGGGTTTGTAGCTGTCTTCTGTTCAGATTCTCGCAGAGGGCTTGAACTATTTTCAAGATTACTGAATAATGATAATTTATTTTATTATAACCCATGAAAAGGAATTCTGCCCTGACTTACCTTCCATTATAGACTATTGAATCAATGGAAAAATAGTGTGCCTAAATTGGGAAAGAGCATGATACTAAGATTCTATTACATCTATCATTCTAAATTTAGTATAAAGGAGAAAGAATAGATTCTCACCTATTTGTTCTTGGAGACAACTGAAATCTGTTTCTCATAATAGCTTCTTCCATACAGAGAAGCAGTACAGCACAAGAGACGTCTTCTGGGAGTTTAACCCATCTTGCAGTCCACAGCCTGGATTATTTGTTGTGATTTAATATGATGTATTCTGTACCTAATAAACCATTTAATTCAAATAATTATTACATTATTCAACTAAAATTGGAGTGATGATAATATGTGGATTCCTCTACTGAACTCATTCCTTCTGTAACAGTTTCACAGAGCAATGTCATTTGAAGTAATCACTTTTTAGTGTAATAGCTCAGTAAGCATAAATTATTAAAAGCTACATTAAATGAATTAAAGTGACATAAAACAATCTGCACTGAAAGGGGAGGGTATTATTTTCACGGAGGAAAAGGCAGGAACACTGTCTCATTCAAGAAGCTAGTGGGATGGAGAGTACAAGATTCAAGCTCATGTCTACGTGGCAACCAGACAAGAGAATACAAGATTTGGAAGTAAATCTTCCAGAAAAATAGTGTTTGCATAAAATACATCCAGAAGTGCGATCCACATCCAATCTGTCCCCTCTCCCCTGAGAAGGGAACCTATCTAGAGGAAGAATGCCCTCAGGCAAGCATGCTGCCTCCTGGAGTAGAGGAGAACTCTTTGGTCTCAAATCAGGCTTTTGAAGTAGAAGTTGCAAGGCTGAGGCACAAAGTCACAGGTTTTTAAACCAGAAGAGACCATCAGTATGATCTAACACTCCGCAAAACAGAGGCAGAGCATATTACCGACTGCTGAAAAGTTTTGCCTTTCCTTGGTAAGGAAATAACCTTTCTGACACGACAGCGGGTGTCTGGCTAGTAAAGACAAAAATTTGCTTTCCCTGGCAACTAACTGCTCTTCACAGCTGTTATAGAAATAGAGACCTGGGCATTTACTTGACACTGGTCCAACATCTGTGCGGTCATCTGACACATCAACATTTAGAAACATGATTACAGGCTTTACAGAGAAAGCAAGCCTATGAATATTTTTCAGGCATCCTTCGGAGGCTGGCTCCCATAAAAAAACACAGTCTGAAACCAAGCAAGCAAACAAAAAATCCATCTTTAAAACCCTACCTCTATGAATCCATCCATCCTATCACCAGCCCTCTTATTCTGCTTGGAATTAGAATTACTTATTAAATATCAAGCCCCAAGTGTCACACTGGAAGAGGGGGTTCATAAGTGGAAAAGCAAAACATTAGCAAAATACAAATTAACAGCATGGTGTTATAGGAGAAGAGAAATATGCTCATTCTGGGTGCTGGCCAACAGAGGTTAATCTTATTACACCAAAGAAGAATTTGCCTTATGACAGCCTTGGGAAAGCATCTTTTTACAGGTGAAAGGAAAAAATGTGTGTAGAAAAAGCTCTTTGCAATTCTCATTCTCTGACATCACCCACCCCGTCCCCAATTTAATTTTTCTATTGCCTACTAGTAAAGGCACCCAAAAGTTCACTTTGGTTCAGTTGAGTGGAAGAGGAGAGTTCAGAGATTCCAGGTTGTTAAAACTCACCCATCATTTGTTGCGCCTGACGCTTACAGGCAGGAAAATCTCAATAGCCATTGAATGGTATGACATGTTGATCACCTCATTTGTAGGTGAGTACTTGAAGCTTTCTTGGATCAAAGCATCTTTAAGCCTCTTTAAAGCAATAAAAATGTCTGCTAATTCCTCAGTTTAGTATAAAGGTTGTGTTGGAATGCCAAATTAGTGCTGGAAAGTAAATGAATGCTTGTATGAACTGGGTTGACACAAAACCTAGACTGTAACAGTTTGCAAAAAGAGATGCTCACCTAAGAGCACCTCTTTCTTTCCCACAAAGAAAACAGCACATGACAATTCGGACTGCTTTAAATACCATTAAACATAAGAGGAAGTGATGAAGTGACAGGGAAGCATCAGAAAGGGGCTTCAGCTCTGGGTATACATCTCATTTAATGCTACCACATTGTGTCAAACAGGTTAGTATGTGTGCCGGGATTTACTCTCAAAAAGGCCATCATTTTAATGTCTTTGAAAAGTTATTTTTTTAGATATCAAAACGACCTTTTAAAAGACAGGAAGGAAGCTTTGTCTGGTAAATGAGATAAACACATTCAACTTAGATGATGCTATGTCATAGCTTTGTTCTGCTACTTATTTACTGGATAATTCTGAGAAAGTCACTCTAGTATTTTTATGTCTCATTTCCTCAGACAAAATTATAGTAGGAGTACTGGAAAAATAAATGCCTCCAGCCAATTTTTCCAACTCAGATCTGTCCACCACTGCCTGCAATCTGACAGTGTTGCAGGTGCTGTTTCCTGCCTGTGGGACGATGACATAAGCATGATGTATCGAAAAGTCACGCAACTAAGTAATTGAGCATTTTACTTTGATGATGTGGCTTATGTTGAGGAAGGAGGAGAGGCCATCTGAATTCATTTAGTTGTTTCTTTATTCCTGTTGCTTAAGAGAAGTATCGTTTGATTATCTGACTACTGGTTATCAATTTCAGCATCAATACAGAAGAGGCGTAGCCATTAATGTTATGGTGGTAATTCAGGACCACTTGGGGTGGGCAACTTACCCATGTTTCTCTTCAGTATTCAAATAAACAGACAGTCATGTCTGTAGCATGTATCTTTACAGGTAAAGCATTTCCATACACCTGCCTATGGTACACATTTAATTTACTGAATGTTTGCTCTTATTTCCAGGTATAAATTCATATGGTATCAATAATCATACAAATTGATAATATCAACAGCAGGTTCCAAGTAACAGCATGTGGAATATCCAAGTACGTCTTTTCCATCTTGCAGGCAAAATAAATATATTATGAAGACACCCAAAAGATTCAGATAAAAGCACATCATTTTTGCTGACAAAATGTTTACTATTTTTCCTTTTAAACAGATGTAAATTTAAAATTACATTTGCTATAATGATAAGAAGGTAAGACCGGGGCTTTGAGAACTTTTTCTCCATTATGGGAAGATATTCTTACAGATTAAATCTGCTGTTGACAAAGACAGAAGCTGACCTAAGAAGGACTGATGCCTGGTGGGAAAATTGCATGTACCCATAGATGAGAGACCTGTCAACATAGCTTACATTGATAAGGTCAGACAGATTTCATAGCTGGTTCTGTTTCGTGGGTTTTGTTATGGTTTTGTTTCAGGTTTTTTAATCATCTTTGCATTTGGGAAGCCATTCTGATCATAACGAGCAATTTTTGGAAACAATCAAATTTAAAGAGGCATTTTGTCTCTAAGACTAACCAACGTAGCGCATTTACAGTAATGTGGACAACAGTCCCTGCAGCATCTTCGTAACAAACCAGCATAACCATAAGGCATGCATTGTGAATGATACTAATCACAGGGAAGAGCAAAAACAGGTATTCAAAAAAGCCTTTTTATCTACCCACATCACAAATTGCTATTGCTTTCTCCTGGGAACTTCTGGAAAAACACTGCTTAGGCTCCTAGCAAGTATTATTCAAAATTACTACTCTTAAACCAAAAATATCTGGAAGGATTTATCCTGCTGGGCATTATGCAGATGAAACAGGCTCTTTCCCCTCTTTTCTTTCCCTCTCTCTTGCAAAAATCTGCTATCCTCATTGTGGCCAGAAGGGATAGTAATACCCCCTAAAAATACTTTATGACCAATTCCTGTGGAACAAGAATGACCCCTCAAAATGCCAGATGTTTAACTTGCATGGCTTCCAGTCGAAAATGCACTCCTACATAGTCAGAAAGCATGTGGGAAGCCTGACTGTATTATACAGCTATCCCCGAGAAAGCAAATGAGATAAATGCAGCCTGGCATAGATCTGGTTAGGCAAGTGAGCATGACATTGTGTCAGTAACCTCTTTCTGTCATCACTTAAAAATGAGAACTATTATATTGTCATCATAGAAGTAGGTTTAGCATCCCAATATTTTTTTGCCTTATACTGTGGAACTGAGTAAACCAAACTGCCCTTTCACATAAAAATGCATATAACTACCTCTAGAGAAAGTGCAAACCCTATTGGTAAAATGCACACAGCTCTGAAAACATCCCCAAAGCAGAGCATCAGCATCACTAACCAACCTCCAGGAACAGAATGAGCTAGCGAATCTGTAAAAATGAAGAGCACATGCTCTGGAAAGCATTTGAAAAGAATGAATGCAGTCACCAGCAGAGAGACAAAAATGCCTTAATTTGCATGCTGTGGTACTCTCTGATCTGTAAATAAGAGCAATTAAATCAGAATACTGCTACTGGCTGAATATTCTTTTTCAGACAAAGGCTTGTGATTCCATTGGGCCCACAAGAGCCTGGGTATTGGGCTACATTCCTATTTGCTTGCATGATTGTCGAGATCTCTGCTTACCCTGCAGAATACACAATTATCGAGGGGGTTCCTGCTCAGGCATGAGAAATAGGGGCTGTTGACTCTGAGGCCATCAAAATACAAGGAATCCTGATATTTTGTATTTCAGCAGAAATGTTTCCTAGATAAGCAGACAGATTGCCTCCATGAGGATCCAGTGGTTCTCTGGAGACAGCCTCACTAGTCTCAAGAGTGAAAGAGAAGTAGAAAAGCACAAGATTTGTTATCCTCACAGGAGAGGGGAAACATAAAATATGAATTCACAGACCTCAAAGGTCTTAAAGAGGCAAATGGATGACTCAAATCTTTTGTACACAGAGACTACACAAAACTAATGGCTATATGTGATGCTCACAAAACTTACAGTTTTTAAAAGCATTGCCCAGCATGACCAACAACTTTTCCAAGTCCAAACTTGCTTCTAAGCTGTCCTTAAAGGCTGGCAGGACAAGGGCTGATTCCTTTTTTCATATGTACATGGTTCCCCAGTCATTTCTCAACTCTCCTGCGTCTCAGGCCAAAAGAATTGCCACAAGGCTGTTTCAGATTCCTTCTGAAGGGCTGGTCATACCTGAAGAAAAGATTTCTTTATAGGTCTTCCTGTTTCATCCTAGAAGGACAGAGTTTCTTTGTTTTTATTTAGCCATTTGTACCAGCCACACTACTTCAAACAGATTCAGATTCTGATTTCCTGCTACCATTTGACTATTGCAACATCTGCTCCCTTGTCCCTGTTTCTTGCCTTTCTTAGAACCGTAAGTTCCGATTTTATTTCAGTCAAATACAAAGACAGGAGAAGTAAAACCATTTCTTCTGAAACATTTCTATGCACTTTCAAAAAATAGATTTACATAGATCTCAGAAAGCCTGTATTTGCTGTAAGCTTCATCTGGAATACTCACACATTCCATCTTTACATTACATTTTCATGCATATATATGGAATGACATAAATATGGATAGACACAAAATAGTAAACTCCTTATGTTTTATTTTCTCCACTCTTCCTTTAATGAAGGAAGTGCTTTTCCACACTGGGATTAGAAGAAGCTGACTTTTGAGTATAAACTCTCATCGTGCCAGAGTTTATATCATACCTTCCAGCCTGAAGATAGAGAAATGCACCCAAAACCACCCTGTAAAATGAACATTCGGGACCTTCTTCCATACTGTTTTTTGTTAGCATATTTCTGCTGCTCCTTGTCCTTAATCGTCAACAATCATTACATATACTCTCCCTCAGTTTCTTCCCCAAAGGCCTCATGTTCTTCTCACAGACCTACTTTCCCTGTGATCACATTTTCATGTGCCATGCCACAGTTAGAAATATTACTCTCAATGAGTCTCATTTTTATTCCTTGGCTGCTACTTTTACATCACAACTTCAGTAGAAGGCAGACAGGCAACCTCTGATTTCATTTTTGGTCATCTTATCATTATCAACACTTTTCTCTCTTTCCCTCAATCTCCAGAATACATCCTTTGATGAGCTCTGTTACTGAATTACCTCTAAATAAATTGCTATGTTTCACTATAATTGGCAAGGAAAGATAGCTTACACAGAAAACAACTGCTTTTAAAAATCATAATTCAGTGTATATAGCGTTTATTAACAGCAGGCTTCTTCTTGCCCTTCCTTTTACTTTCAGGTTGTCACCCTTCTATCACATAAGGTTACATCTGTACTGAAAATTCTTAAATGAAACTCTATAAGCACCCACAGTCAACAGCAACAACAATCAAGACCTGTCTCTCGGCAGCTGAGGACTGACATTGCAACTAAAGAGAGAGATTAAGTTTGTTGAAGCCTATTACTAACACCAGGAAATTTTCCCTGAAACAATGAACCTTGAAAAATTAATCACAATGTGGAGTTTTCAAAGGTATTAAGGGAGTGATGTCTGTCTCTCCCTTGCCTCTCTCATGTGTATCTTTAACAGCCTCTCACTGAAGTGTTAAATTCTGAGTGCTTTGACAGCAAAAGTGCGCCTATCTACCACAGGTATCTGGGCCCTGAGCGACAGTCCAGAGGTGATCCAAGGTATTATACTGGAGTACATTAAAATTTGTGTATTTGCTACATCTAAAAAGCTGCAGAACTACTTTATTTCTCAGCCTGCTTCCATCCTCTCCACTCAGTGAAGCCCTGTACCAAAACCAATACAATGAGCTCATTCATTCACATCTGCATGGAGTAAGGTAAAATGTATTTCTATAAGCACACAATCCAGACCTTTTTCTTTTTATGGAGTAAAATAGCTTGAAATGTTCCTCACCAAGTCCTGAAAATGACATAATTTGATATCCAAGACATTTCATGCTTGGATATCTATTCTGAAGCAGATGGTAAGTCTTGGAAGAAGATGAAGAAGTAGGATTCGGCCACAGCTAAATGTTCTGGAAAATGGATGTAGATTAGAATGCAAAAAGTACAAGACACTGGGGAGACTGATGTATCAATCCTACCTATTTTAAAGTGAACTCAAATGAGAGCTAGACAAACATAAGGCTATAACTTCATGGTCACAAAGAAGGGGTAATTTCAAAGGCCATAGAGGTTTTTTCTCATTTTTCAGTGCATGGGAATCAACCCCTGCTTAGACAGCATAGTACTGCTAATGTTTCCAACACAGTAATTAGCAGAGTGAGAGCTCCAAAGAAGTCTCTTTGAGTCTAGTATCTGCTGAAAACTGAATTGTTGGAAGCTTGTTTAGGTGTCAGCACCAAGAAGATAGTCTGGTGTTACCCTGAAATTGTTAAGGAAAGCTCAGATTTCTCCACCCGGAGCTATTCCAAGTACCTTACTCAACATTCTCCCTAATGACTATAGAAAACCTTGAGAATTCTAATTAAATTCCTGATAATCAATACAGAGATTTTGAGTACCATAAAGAAAGAAATGATGAGCTTGAACCTGCAGTCTCAGAAAAGGAATGAGATTCAATCAGGAAAACGCACATTTCCGCATAATAAGTAATAAATAGAATTACTCCTACATGCTGGAAGCTTATAGGTGGCAACTACAGAGAGGAAAATGTGGAGGTGCTACTAGCTGACTACAGAGAGGGTGTACCATGCACCTTGCAGGTCTGAAGTCCTGTTACTCTATTCATAACAAATTCTTAAGTCCTTGTACACAATCTTCAATAGATGTCTGCTGAGGAAAAAACAATACTCCAGATCCATAAAATACTAATATCCTTGTGAAGTATATCATTAGAAGGAGGTAGTCATTATCTCCCAAAGCGTTATTTTTACACTGCCATTGGCAATTAGTGCGCTGTCCTAAAATGTCTTATTTCCTAGTAGGTACAGACAAGGTCGCTGCTCATTGTTTCATGAGAATAATATCTGCAATACGAGTATCTGCACAAGCTTCAAGGTAAAGATGATAATAAGCTTAAGAAATAAAAAGTTGCCATTCTACCTGATTTCACAGATCTTCAAGACATTTTAATCTGCTAGAAAAATGTTTTCTATAAAGCATATAAAATTTTTCCTGTCTTATGGTCATAGACTCCCTAATAAATATCATTATTTTGTTACCGAGGCTATTTCAGAACAATCACATATCCTTTATGGAACTTTATTCTAACCATTCTGTTTTTAAAATTGAGGTACAAATGTGTGACAAGCTAGAAAAGTCTGAACCTGGAAAGCCAACTGCTTTTAAGTCAAACTGATAAGGAAATGAGCTGGAAAGCATGCTTTATAAAACAATATATTGATTAGCATTTAACAACCTGTCTTAACCCTAAGAAAATTATGTTGGTAGTTGTTTTAAGACATCAGAAAAATACTTTGAGTATCAATAATGGGTGCTAAGATTTCCCAGTAAAACAGGAAGGCAGTGTAAATATAGATTTGAGGTGCAAAGCAAGAATTCTGGTCCTTTCTCAGGTGAGCACCTTCACTAAGGAGTACACCTGTGTGTAAGTTCTGACTTGAAAAGGAATGGGATCTGGGAAGGGTGAATGATCAGGGCTGGAGCAGCTCTGATCTGGTGACAGACTGAGAGAGCTGGGCTTGCTTAGCCTGAAGGAGAGAAGGCTCCAGGGAGATCTTAGAGCAGCTTCCAGTGCCTAAAGGGGCCAACAAGAAATCTGGAGAGGGGCTCTTGACCAAGGGCCTGCAGGGACAGGACAAGGGGGAATGGCTTTAACCTGACAGAGGGGAGATTGAGATGAGACATTAGGCAGAAATTCTTCCCTGTGAGGGTGCTTAGGCCCTGGCACAGGGTGCCCAGAGAAGCTGTGGCTGCCCCACCCCTGACAGTGTTCAAGGCCAGGCTGGACGGGGCTTGGAGCAACCTGGTCTAGTAGAACACGTCCTAGGTCCCCCATGGCAGGGGGTTGAAACTGAATGAGCTTTAAGGTCCCTTCCAACCCAAACCAGCCTGTGCTTCTCTGATTAACCCTGTGCCGTGAATGCAACCACACAACTTGGGCACAGGCTTGGGCCTTTACTTTTTTTCTAAAAAAAAAAAAAAAAATCTCTGGGAATGCTAACAGGACCTCATAATTATTTACACCCTATAATTACTTCAAACAATCTCCTAATGGCACCATCAGGCAAAAAGAAAAGGGCTTTTGTTGGCAGACACTGTTAAAGAAGGCAGATTTTCCTTCCTTACAAGGGAAGAGGATGTGTACTGATTCACACTGATGCATTCTTGGTCCAACATGAAGATGATGCAATACTAAACTAAACAAAATAATTTGATGTGGTTTCATTTCATGGAAGAAGCTGATTTAGTTTTTAAGGCTTCACTTGGTAGGTAAACATGTAGAAGATATTTTATTAAGACAGGGTATAAGAGGTATTACTGGTAGCAGAGCAGTGCTCCTATTGGACTTGACTGTACCCTTACTGCCATTAAGTCAACATCAGATCATTTATGGAGAAGAGAAAATTTAAGTAATGATTTTCTGTTTCCTACCACAAGAAGGATTTATGAACTAATTTCAAATGATGAGTATTCAGTCTCTCGCTGTTTCTACTGGAATATTTTAATGATTCAGCTAGACCTCAAGAAAACCTGCCTGAGCCTGCTAAAACTGCTTGCCATTTTCCAACAGATCTTCTTCAAGTGAACGTTCATTCCAAATGAAATTGATTTTGAATTAATTTTGAATTAATTAACTTTGAATTAATTAATTTTCCGCATTCCTCTTTCTTGACCTCGTGCTGGCTTTCGACACTGTTGGCTGCTCTCTCCTCAAAGACACACCCTTCGAAGCTTTTTCAGTCATAGAATCATAGGATCATAGAATAGTTAGGGTTGGAAAGGACCTTAAGATCACCCAGTTCCAGCCCCCCTGCCATGGGCAGGGACACCTCACACTAAACCATATCACCCAAGGCCTCGTCCAACCTGGTCTTGAACCCTGCCAGGGATGGAGCATTCACAACGTCCCTGTCCTCATCTTCCGATTCATCTCCCGACTGTCCCTCTGCTCCTTTTTTTGGTCTCTTCTTTGATGGATCAGTTTTCTGTTTTCAGTCGGATTCTTCATGCAGTGCAGCACAGACATTGTCAATCTTGCTTTAAACAAGATGACTTTCCTAACTCAGTCTTGCGTACAGCAGAGAGCTCTGCTCAGGCTATTTTCTTCCTCTTCTCCCACTTCATGTTTTCGCATTTGCCATACTTTGGGGTTTTGATTTAGAAATTTCTCGTTAAAGCTTTATCCTTCTCCTTGGCAATACTAGCCAACACCTCTAAACCGCTTCCATAGTTTTTGTAAACCTCAAGGCTCCCTTCTACAAGCTGTCCACAAACCAGGTGCTTAAGAGGAGGAGCAAATGAGAATGAACCATCCATAAATCATTAACAATGCTGCTGTATTTTTTTTCTTTATTTTTCTCTCAACCTGGTTTTCTATCAATTCTAATTACTACCTGTGTGAAACAGTGGGGGACTGTTCGCATTACAAGTGGAAAGCACTTAGTGAAGGGGAGTATAAGCATCAAATCAACATTCCTGCTATGTTTTATACAGGCTCTTTCTGCAACAGGATTGCTTCCTCCCTCCTTGCCAAGGAAGGTTAGGCACATTTTTTACTGTCAGCTTAAACCCACATTTAAGGTTATTGGAAACAAAGCCTCAGGCTTCAGTCTTGCAGCTTGAGACCAATTCCATCTATATTAATGAGCTCTATAATTGTCTTGCATAACATAGCTTTCAAACCTGTAAACCTTTTAAAATTACTTAAATCTCCTTTTAAACTTCCAGAAATACTTCATGGATTCTGCTTGTCCTTACCAGAGAAGACTTCTTGCTAAAAGTGTTTAAGCTGCATTTCTCACTTAACAAAATAGTTTAAAGAAATCAAATCTTTGCATCCATCTAACTTTTGGTTTATTATGCAATTCTACTCCTCAACAAAATAACCTTAGATGTAAACATGACACATTTTTACCCATCACTTTCTCACTCTTACAAGCAGGCTCTGAGTCATGCCTGTGTTATTTCAGGCATTAGCTTTTCATTACAGCATATGCCAGAGTCTGCAGCGATGTAAGAATGAGCACGGTCCAAGACTGCATGATAGTCAGAGCTCAGGCCACTCACTTCGCAGCAGAACACTTTGGCTCAGACATCACATACATGTTAATCAGAATGCCACATGTAAAACAGGGCAATTACACACCATGATCACTTTAGCTGGCCCCAAAATCAAAACCCTTTGTAGCTCATCTCACCTTTAAAATGCAGAAGCTAAATGGTTCATCAAGATGCTTATGTAGTATGGTTGAGAGCCTTTTCTTTAACCAAAAAATACCCATGCACCACTGAGCATTCAAAGAATTTTCCCTGGATTTACTACACTCATTATCTTAAACAGAGTGTTTCATCTCAACTCACAAATTAGAGTGACTTAAAAGAAGCTTGATCCTGTATTAAGAAGCCAGTAGCTCAGATCCCTATTTCCTTCTCACTTTCTGTAGTTTCCTTCAACAGCTCTGGCTCAAATCTAACAAAAAAATCACTAAAACAAAAAAACAGCCTGTCTGCAGAAAACCAAACCTACTGACCTTGACATTTCCTGAATTGTTACCTGACAGTTTTTATTTCCTAGCAAAAGCAGGGAAGTGCCAAGTCCCATTCCTCGCTATACTGGTGAAAATGGAGAGAAATTCAGCGGATTTCAGAAGAAAATCCATGGAACTACATTGACTAAGAAGCAATTCTTTTGAAATCTTGCAGAAAAGTTTATTCCCAGGGAACTCCAGTCATCCACATGACACAAGATGGTGAGAAAACCTTGCAAATTGGTATAGGGCCACCTGAGAGGTCAGTTCCTGTTTCTAGAATTACGCTCACACAAATGGCAGTATTCACCAGACTTCCCACTTTGAGAAGTTAAAGAGGATCTCAGCTTAGTTCTGTTGTGATGGATTCTAACACAGAGGTCATGGCTTCATGTTTTATCTTTGACTGCTTATTCCTTTAGTTTTGTCTGTTCATGTGTGTACAGGACAGGTACATGCAGCACATGGTATTAAAAAGAGTATTTTCCTTGACTCGCCTGTTAATCAAGAGATACTGAAATGCTTAACCTATAAAAGCCAGTAGCAAGAGAAATAACAAAACAACTCGGGCAATGAGAGCACTTTAGAATTATCACTGAGCATGAAGCATCCTCCTCAAATCTTTCAAAGTCATGTTCAACTCTGCCTGTAGTACACAGCTGAAACTGTCTGGTGATGACAGGAGGATTGCTGTAAGAGGTTATGAACCTTTACACCTAAATGAGTTAATATCCTTCAAAGTCTCTTCTCACAACTGCTTCATAAAACTCAAGAGTTCAGGAACAGTGAACCGAAAGTTGGTCCTCAAAGTTGAGAAACACACAGGTAAGTTTTAATTAAATCAACACATTTAATGATACCTACTCAAGGTCAAAATCTGTCTCGAAGCGAAGCCACGTCTCCTTTCATTTCTGTAACCTGGAGGACTCAATTCTCCATCTTGCACCATCCATTTTTCTGTGCTTAAAGTGAGAAAATGTCAGAAGTGTTTTGCAGGCGCAAAGGGCTTTAAGAAATGCCTCAAATAAGGAATCGCACTGAGAGAAGGGATATCAAAGGAGCATTTTTGGTACACGATACGGGAAAAGCATTGTTCCCTTGACTATGGCATTCCAAAGAAACTCAAGTTGTACATTATCACTTACAGTCCATTTGCACACTACAGTGCTGTCTAAAGCTGATGGTAGCTCCATGAGATTAAAATGCAAGTTTCATTGTTTTCTATACAAAACTCCTTAAAGTCTTTGATGGAAGACACTGCTCCTAAGAAGTGAAACAAAAGCCCTACTAAAAGGCTGTATTTTTAGATTCGCCTCTTTACAGTGGGGCAAAGGATTTTTCAGAATGTCCATTTTACCTCTAACCTTTTTTTTTCCAAGAAGACATCAAACAATTATTCACAGCCCCTAGGCTCATGCATGTTCTTAGTATTGAGGCAATACTTAAGAAGTGCTCTACCACCCTGCCATCACATTTTGGTCCTGTTTTCTACCCCAGGATCAGCATCCCTACCCCACTGGGGGGAGGGTGGGGTGTCTGAAGATGCTGTGCCACCTGTCCTATGTACACTCTTACTGCTCTGCCAAACATAGTCCAGTTCATCCTCCATCCACTAAGAAATGGCCAGTGTTTCAATGGTCAGTTCTGGGCCCCTCACAACAAAAGAGATATTGATTTGCTGGAGTGGGTCCAGAGAAGGGCAATGGAGCTAGTAAAGGGCCTGGAGCACAAGTGTGATGGGGAATGGCTGAGGGTCCTGGTGGGGAGGTTAGTCTGGAGAAGAGAAGGCTCAGGGGGGACCTTATTGCTCTCTACAACTGCCTGAAAGGAGGATGGAGGCAGGAGGGGGCTGGGCTCTGCTCCCAAGGAACAAGGGATGGGACAAGAGAAAATGTCCTCAAGCTGCACCAGGGGAAGTTTAGACAGGAGATGAGGAACAATTCCTTCCCCAAAGGGCAGTCAGGCATTGGAACAGGCTGCCCAGGGCAGTGCTGGAATCACCGTCCCTGGAAGTGCTCACAAACCATGTAGGTAAGGCCCTCAGTGCCATGGGTTAGTGGTGGCCTTGGCAGTACTGGGGAATGGTTGGACTGGATGATTTTAAAAGCCTTTTCCAAACTTGCTGATTCTATGACTTTTACTTGAGCAATATCCTCCAAGCAGGAAGGACTGAGATTTATTTTAGCACTCATTTTTTGGTTAGTTTTCCCAGCTCTGAGAGGTTGGCTTTTCTCTTGACATGGAAGCTTTCCAATAATGCTAATATCAAAATCCTTTTTGGAGAGCAAAGAAAGCATGTTCAACTCTCCCTGCCCCAGCCATCCCTGAGACAGTCTCACCAAACAGACACTGAAATCTCACTAATTTCCTGGCATCCATAGGTAAATGAAGACATTGTTTCATGTATCCATTGATTTTGAGAATGTTTTTACTACCTTCACATACAAGGCACCTGTGCTGGGAGCTATTACTCTTGCTCAGAATCCAAAAACCCACCTCTGCCTTGGACTCACTGGTCACAGCTATTGGCTCAGGTCACGGCAGGGCTGACCTGTGTGGGCTGGGGAGAAATGTTTTCCTCCTTGTAGAAGCATGGGCTAAGAAACAAGTCTAAATATATGATGGAAGTAGGAGGCAGGAGTAAGAGAGAGAGAAAGGCTTCCTGAGGACAGATCTTACTGGAGTAGCAAGGCTGGTATTTCAGAATAGGGAAAATCTCTGATGGCTGTTTCTCTTGTATTCTGGAAAACAGGACTTATTTACAAAACAAACACACTGAGATTGCACCAAAAATATCGTGTGCTCGTGTTACCGATTCCTCCACCTACGCAGACTGTTCTTGCAGGGTCTTTAATTTTGACGAGCTGCTCAGGTTACTGGAGTAGTGTTAGTAAATTCAGCTCCTGTTGGTATTTACAGGCTGCCTTCAACTTTATCAGATAGTGATATCGGGATCAGTTAATTAATGTTTTCCTCAATACCACAAAAGAGATTTCCTGGGCTTATAAAAACAAGGCTACAAAGCACTGTTTTCTGAAGTCTTTGTCAAGCCTCTATCACTGCATTTGCAAATCGGCACAGGTCTGCATAGATACTTCAGTACTTTCTTGTTCAGGAAGCTCAGTATTTCAGCAGGACACAGACAGAGATTAAATAGCATGCTTTAGGGAATAAAATCTGCTATTCTTGAAAGCAGAGATGCTATATTGAATGTAAGCAAATCAGATGTGACCTGCAGAGGGTGCCATGGCAAGCTGTGTATGTAAAGAGAAAATAATAATCAGGTGTGTTCTTTAACACTGAGTGAAAACATTCATTCCATCTGAAAGGTATGATTAAATTCATAGAGGGGGTTGTGGGGTTTTTGTTGGGTTTTGGTTTTTTTTTTTCCTTCTTGAACTGCTTTGGTCTCTTTCTTTACTAAATCTGGATATTCAGGGTGGAAAAAAAGAAAAGAGCACGTTATAAATAAAGAACTGAAGTTAGGAGAGCTGATAAAATATGAATACCATTCCAAGGAGCTTAATGTGTCATAGCTGCATAATAGAAAAGGGAGTGAAGTGCGTATGTGCCCCTGCTGCTTAACAGCATGTTTGAAAGAGGCTGCAAAGGCAGCACAAGTGGAAAATTCCCTTGTTGGCTGCTCTCCAAGGCATCTATTCAGCTTATGAAAAATATGATGTTTTATTTGATATCAAGAGCATGGAGTGGGCTTTTTGTGGGTTTTCTACAGAGAAACAACTGGAGAGCAGAGTGGTACACAGGCACCCTGGGTCGTCTGCCCTTCCCTCTCCCCCCTCCCATCCAGTCCTTTATTATTTTTAAACCTCTCATCAAATCTGTAAAATCCTGTCTTCATACAGCATAGTCAATCGTGTATGTGAGGGATAACGTAAAAGTGCATTTCTGTGATCCTTTCCTGGTCTCAGAGGTGAACAGTAGCCTAGTAACGAAGGGATGCTAAATACTGATACCTTGATTCAGTGCAGCTCTGGTAAGCCTACCACCTACCATCTCCAGGGGAATCACTGCATTAAATTTGCATTAAAGACGGCTGCATGGCTGACCCAAGGGTCATATTAGCATTTTTACTCCGGTAAGTTGGTCAGCGGAACATTTCTGTACCATGAAAATTATTCCGGTACTCGATGGTTAGGAATTAAACATTTATGAGAAATTTTGCAAGAGCATATTAGCAAGGATGAGCTGGTAAAAAAGTACAATAAGGGCAGAGCTCTATCAATATGCAGATCGGAGAAAGAAAATCAAATTGGATTTGTTTCACCTCAAAGTGGACACTGGGAAACCAGCAGGAACATGCCTAAAAGGAATGCTCTGTTTATGGGAAGAGACGCAACAAAGGTAATGGTGACAAATGTGCTTAATATCCCCCTGCTCTTCTGCACTAGCTGAGCTCTATTCTCATGCAGACTCTTTCATCAAAGTTTGCCAGCATAAAGCAGATAAATATTATAGGCGAGAATCTCCAGTTTTAGATCAGCACAACACACATAGCTACTTGGATTTTACACCTTGGAGATTCAAGGATCAGTCACAAAATAGACAAAGGACTAATTGACATTTATTTTGTACTTGAAAGGAAACCAACAACCGTATGTTAAAAAGGATCAGCTGGGAAAAGATAGTAGAAAAAAGAAATATCTGCTCAAAAAAACCACCTCACAGCTGTATAAATGCAGGAGGAATGAAATGGAACCATCACAACTTGGCATTCAGAATGGAGTAACAATAGCTCTTACAGCCCATTAATATCTATTTGTCTGTACCCTCGATAATTCCAAATGGATGAGAATGACCAAAGAAAAACACTTAACAATCTAATAGGCACTAATATGCACATTTCTTTGCATGGAACAATAAATTTAAGACCAAGCCAGCAATGAATTCTATTCTATTTAAAGGAGATTTTGTTATTCTATGTCTTTCCCATCCACCCGCCTTTTTTTACCCATAAGACTGCCTTCTAGAAAAGAAGTTTTGATTGACAAGATGACATCAACATACTAAGGTAATTTCAAGCATTTCTCTTCTCCATTTCCAGTAAAAAGGAGCAACTGGGTGGTTTCCAACCTAGGAGTCTTGCTCTGTAAAGACACTAGCTCCTGGCTTGTACTCCTGCCTCAATCGCTCATATATAAAATGAGAAAGGAATAGCTTTTTAGTACTCCAGAGTTGTAAGAAAATTCCTCATATAAAGAATATGAGATGATACGCTTGGAAAGGGGATCATCAGACTTCTGTCAGACATTTCCTGGCTGGATCTGGAAGGAAAAGGATGACTTCTGACAACAGGAGAGGCAGAAGGAATTAAATGTTCTCAGACACAAACAAGGGAATTGAAATACAGCTATTCCCATCAGATAAACAGTGCCACTTCCTGGAATATCTCCTGCATTATACAACCACTCAGCCAAGAATCTATTGGTTAAATAATGTGCTAAATCACAAATGTGGAAGCATCATGTGTGCCTATAAAAGAAAAAAAAAGTTTAGAAAGAACTTTTTAATCTCTCTTCAAGCCAAAAAGCTCTTTAAAACACATTCACTGATTTTAGCTGCAATGTGCCAACTCCCAAACTGAAGTGATATATTTGAAATGAGTGACTGACTTGAACTAAAGGCCTGTGTTCCTGGAGGAGCAGAAAGACTGCACAATGAGCCTGTACCTACCTCTTTAGCGAGCGCTGAAAAAGCATTCTTTATACATGTGTATATATATATATATATATATAAAATTCTTTAGCTTACCACGTATTCCTCTTCTTGTTGACTTAGGGTTTTTTTTGGTTGGTCTGGTTGGGTTTTGTGGGTTTTTTTGGTCCTATTCTTTGCTGTTTTCCCTTGAAGGCTTGTCTCCTAATATTCATAACTTGTTTTTCTAGGGCTGGTCATTTTATTCTTGTTTTCCCTGTCTACCATCCTCAAGTCATCAGTCCTATCAACATATGTTAGAACCCATTCAGATCCCTGACAGTCTAAAATTTGATTCACACTGGAATATAGAAAAACCCTAAGTCTTTCAAAAGTGACATAAACAGCTATTACAAAAGCATACAAAGTCTCTTCCTGCAATGACAAGACATTTCAGTTGGAGCCAGGACAATCACTTGCCAATGGAAGAATTTGCAAGGTAAGAAGGCGTCATGTTCACAGCACTGGAAAATTGCTGTTGAGCACTAGAAGCGCTCTCAGACCCAGTAGTCATGATACTGTGCCAGACTCAAGGGGAATTAAGCTACCTCTCTACACTCTTTGCCTTCTGGGGGCAGGTGGGAACTGTCCCAAGTCTGGCAAAAAGCAGAAGACACAAAAAAGCTGCTCTAACTCATACCTGAGCACCCACCACTCCAACAGCCTGTTCCAGCAGCAGGGACTGGCAGGGCTTGGAGGCTGCAGATCTTTTCTTCCCCCCCCCCCCCCCCCCCCCCCAAGCAAGAATAGACAGCGGAATAAAAACCTCAATGCTTTGCCATGAGGAAATCCCTCTCCACTGAAGAACCCTCCTGCGGCTGCATCTGTGGCTGCTGTGATTGCTTTTGGCAACTGCAGTAGATCGAAGGACACGGTCAAAACATGCCGACAAGAAGTGTATTCACAGCTTTCTATTTGACGCAGCCATTTTGCAGAGACTTAAAGCAACACTTCTAAAGCAGGACAGAAAGTCATTTTAAATATTTATGTGTTATAAAGAAGTCAGCAATACCCCATGTTCAAGGCTAGGTTGGACAGGGCTTGGAGCAACCTGCTCTAGTGGAAGGTGTCCCTGCTCGTGGCAGGGGGTTGGAACTGGATGAGCTTTAAGGTCCCTTCCAGCCCAAACCAGTCTGGGATTCTACTTCAGCCTAGGCACAGTAACTGAAAATTTTTACAAGTTTGCTGAACAAAAAGCTTTCAAGTTCTTTTGAAAATCTGATTTGAAAATAGGGAGGAATTTATCTTTGTATCTTATTTACATGACAATTTCACAGGTATCATAAACCTCTTCCTTTTGCTTTTGGATATTCACAAAGTGGTTAACCTCAGAAATTAAGGCTAGACTTTCAGCTGAGCTGCTTCCAAATGAACCACTATGACTACTCTGTGCATTTTTCTTTCTTTCCAGATGCATGCAGGTTTTTACAGAGCACAGCTATTCATTCAGATTGCATATAAAACCCTCACTGGAGAGTAAGTGCCTCCCCCTTTCACTCACATGCACACAGGACACAAGCAGCAAATACCCATCCTGTGGTTGAAAGGGTTTGAACCTGTCCCCCCTACTGCCAAAATGAAGAGTCAGACTACCAGCCTATGTAATATTTCAAGGTTGGTGCTTTCATATTCTTTATACTATATAGTATTCCATTTCGTAAGAGGAGTGGAGTATGGAGAGAAAGAGTACCTACACGTGAGTAGGAATCACTGCATTCTGGTGATCTCGGTAGTCACCCAGGAAGGAGCTGACCCAGCAAGAGCTTGTTTCAATAAATATATAAGTACATACTGGAGTGGGGATATGAACCCACTTCATGTTTCTCCTGGAGACACCCACTAGTCATTAGACTGTGGTTGTGTTTTTTTGCACTCCAGACCAATAAATTATTAATTACTTTCAAGTAAAAGCAGAATGAAAACCTTCAAGCATGTGTCACTCAGGAACTGCAGAGCAGCACTAAGTTACCAGAGTCAGCTGCAAAATGGCAGCAGATGCTCTAACTTTAGGGAAAATGAACAAAAGGTTTCATTCCCACCTTTTACGATTGCAGCAGTGTTGTTACGTGCTTTCCTCCACTCTTTCTCATACTGGAAGGAAATCAGACTAGAGATGGATGCTCTCCTGCAGTACACAGCTGTCTTCCCCCCTCCAGCATTTTCTGCTGGTTAGCCCAAACTTTTAAAGCACTAGTTCATTTCTTTAAGCACCCAGCTCCCCTCCTGCATTACACCAAGTACCCTGGCACTCAAGTCAGTGCTGTCATGTACATCAGGACACAAAGCACTTCAAAGTCAAAGCTGCAGCGTTGGTTGAGCCCACACCAAGATGAACAAAGTGGATTTAAAGCAATAAAGGATGTGACCACTCTCTGCCTCTCTATGAAACACTATCAGCAACAACCCCCTCTTACTCCTCATCAGATGTTTCAAAGATCACATTGGACAATCTGAAAGGCTTGAGACAAGCCATGTAAAACCATGCCTGCCTTTGTTAGTCAAGCCATAAAAGCTCTCAGAAAAAGGAAATAGTTTCTATTTTTGTGCAGAGTACAGACTAAAAATCTGCCTTTAATATCACTCTCCAGGGTTTCAAGCAAGATCTTTTGATCTTTCAGCAGGTGCCTTGCATAATCTCACACTGCTAATGGTTTTAGGCAGCGACAAACAGCAAACTGTGCCTGACTCGGCAGTCTCTCACTTTCTATATGTATCACCCCAATGAAAAATGCAGCATTTCCCTGCTGGCTGTTCCTTTAAAATATGCATTCTGCCTTCAAATAAACAGAGAGAGAAGGGCAGTTGCAAACAAAAGAATTAAAACCTAACACAAAGAAAACAGGTATCGCTCACAGAAACATAGATCACAGTTCTGCCATCAGGTAGCTTATGTGAACTGGAAGAGTGTTGGTGGAAGGTTTCAGCAGGACTTCTCATCTACTTGGAGAGTCTGTGTGGCTAATCACAACTGAATCACAACTTAGCTGATCAGGGCAAAATGTGTTCAAAGTGCCGTAAACCATGTAGTACCATCTAAAATCCATTTAACACTGGCCTGCACAAGATAGGTACTTGATGAATTGAGGCACCAAGGTTTCACTCAAGTCTTTACCTCACAGATAAGCTGTCCGAGAACTCTACTTCGCATCTGAACTTAAAAGAGATCACAACACTCTACATCACGGCAGTGCTGCTCTAGCCTATTCAAAGCAACAAAGATGTAAGCAGCTCCAAAGACTGATGATGCTGTAAGAAACTCAGGCTGTAGACGAGTTCTTCTGAGTTTGTGTTTTTTCTGTGTCCCTCGAGAAGGAAATTTTAAGAATTGATTGCAACGTCTGTGTTAAAGAAATTCTAGCAAGAATGAGAGAGCAATGCAAAAGCTGAAGCAAGATTACTCTTCTTTTTCTTACCACAGGCAGTAGAGTGGCAATTAGTTTAGCATAATTTCACAGGAAAGTGAGAAGAAGGAGGAAAAAAAAGGAGAAGAAAAAAATTTCAATAGAGTCTGGAATTTAAAGTTAACCTTCCCCCCAGCCTTTTAAACAGATGGTGAGGAGAAGCCCCACTCTTGCTTTTTGATTGAGCAACCACCACTTCTTCAGAAAGTTTAGAATTACTTGTTTCCCTCTTTTGAACAAGATCCTCTGCTTTGTTGCTTTACTGATGACCCCCCTAAATCTTTTTCTGCTGTTCTGATTTTGAAAGCATCGTGCACAGAGCAAATATGCCAAGAGATTCTGCAGCTCAGTGACAACTCCAGTCATTCATCTTATAGCTTGTTTTTCCTCTCACATATGTCACTTTTACAGTGCCATAATCTCACTAACTTCAGTGGAGGAGCTCCTGATTTACACTTACTTTGCAGAGTCAGGTCATGTAGTTTCTATATAGTTCATTAGGCTGAGGATAAACTAAAGCCTGCTGGACCACTATGGAGTAGATGCCTTTTCCCTTTGGGAGAACTGCCACTCTTAGTGAGGGATGCACTGCAGTGGGTTCAGCATCCAAGTAAGCTTAAATGTCCAAAGTCTGCGGAACCTTCACCTGTGAAAGCAACTGATATATGGAAATACATACAGCCCTACTTACAAGTCACACATCTCCTTCACTTAGATATGACTTCTGCACCTGCCCACGGGTAAAACACATCTGATTCTGCAGGGAATCCCACCCATGGCACAAATGTTTCTCAACATCAGTCATTTTGTCACAGCAGGATCCCCAAAACTGGCAACACCATCAAAATCATTTTCAACAACTGTCTGAACACTGCAACTGTTATGTACTATCTCAACGAAAAACTCAGCAGTGAGTATTCTAATAGGATTTATGCGTTGCAAAATGACTACTTCTTATGATATACACAGGGTCTTGTGAGTCTAGAAAAGGTAGAAACCTCTTAAAAGTAAAATAAAAATAATTTAAAATAAAGTCTTTCAACCAGCAAAAATGTGCTAAGTGTGGGCTAAAAAGGCTTTCAGCTGGAAGCAATGTGCTAAGTGAGGACTAAAATGCTTAGAGAAGGCTCCCCAAGACAGGGGAAATGACTGCACCAGGAAATTAGTGAAAAGAAACAGGGTAAATACTAGTAGAGATTTGCAGCATCCAAGTAATTTTCTTTTTGGATAAAACAGAAAGAGAGTGCTAGTGAGCCTGAGAAACCTGTCTGAAACCAAGGAAAAAGAGGAAATGAGTCAGAGAGTGCCCACGGCAAGCAGGACTAAGCTGCTCCCTTCCCAAAGTCATTTCACACATCTGCTCTCAAAGGCAGTTCTCCGACTGGGGCTTTGTAGAATCAGCCCTCGGCTACAACATCTCAGACCATTCACAATCTTATATGGTACTTTGGAGAAAAGATTGCTTTCAGGTGCATTTTACACTGTACATTTCCTACATTATGCCTCCCTTCTGCAACAGCCTTTCTAGCTTTGTAGTCAGGAGCTTATCGCTCGTTTTAATCTCACCTGATGTTTCAAACAGACCCAAGTGAATCTGACAGTCTCAAGACACATGGCTTTTACGAAAATGACAAAATCCAAATAAACTGGTGATGGTGATAAACCCTTGGGGCAATCTGCAGCGAAAGGTACACCTGGAAATCCCAGAGGCTAGGTTAGGCCTCCTGCTAGTCTGCAGAACAGCGATACTGCAAGTTACCATATAAAACATATGATGTTCCCTGTAACGGATTTTATTCATTACCCTTTGAAAAAGCTGAGACAGTTGGGAAAAAACCCTAAACATTGCCTTTCTGGCATGTATTTAGGTGAGAAACTTCAGACTCCTGCTCCCTCCATTCTATTTTCCCCACTGAGCCTAAAAGGAAGTTGGTTTCTTCTCTTCAGCTCTGCATTTTCCTGAATGGAGTCTAAGCATGATGCCTAAAACAGCCCTTACAATCTGTTGCATATATTGGATTTATGGCTAAGGTTATTACTACACTTACAGAGTGGCAGGCCTTTGTATTGCGTGTTCATGGATATTTTTGATGTCTTGAGCTCTTCAGCAGAAGACGGTGAGCTGAGGGGTGTTTGGAATAGGAGAGCTTCCGGCTTCAAAACAGCCATCATAATGGTATCATAGGTGGGATTCTGGAGCTTGAATTAGTACATGTACAATAACAGATTAAAATAAGATTCATAAATTTGCAAGTCCAAGTCTTACATGAAGACACCTGCAATACTTCAGTCTTGCAGTACACAAGTTTCTGTTCAACTACCTTCAATGACTTTATTACACCTTGACCTTCAGACACATGGAATCCTAATATTCTGAAACGGTATCTGGGAAAGAAACACCTCCTGCATTCTTTAAGTATAGTTAGAAAAGAGCACAGTCCATGTTCTTCCATTTCCCAGTCTGAGCTGTCTTCAGTGTTGCTGTGTTTTAAGCTTCAGCCTGTTTACCTCTGCAAGCCCATGATCCTCCAACACTCTCTCAGTCATAAACCTCAGATGCATCACACCCTCTGAATGCAAATGACTCATTTCCTAGTGGTTCTGATAGATACTGAAACACCCCCTTGATGTCTTGTCCCTTCCTTTTTCCTCAGACTTCATGCTTTAAAAGAAGAATCAACACACCCAACCTTCAAGCTCCCTACAAGAGACTCTTAAAACTCATGGAAACTATAACCAGATAAATAGCTTATAATAGTATTTCACTACTTTCACACTTATTTTTTTTTCTGGTTTATTCTTTCTGAAGAGAAACACTAATGATTTCTGCTTATCAGATTTCACCTTTTTTTTCTATTTATGAACATGCACAGTTCTTCCATTACATTGCTTACAGGACTCTTCAGAATGTTTTTTGTGTAAGTAGGTCATCTATTTGCTATGAACCATAAGCTCAGAGTATGCAATCACTAAGTACTCCATGAAGCTGAGTGGTGTTATTTCACAGAATCCCAGACTCGTCTGGGTTGGAAGGGACCTTAAAGCTCATTCAGTTCCAACCTCCTGCCACAGGCAGGGACACCTTCCACTAGACCAGGCTGCTCCAAACCCCGTCCAACCTGGCCTTGAACACTGCCAGGGATGGGGCAGCCACAGCTTCTCTGGGCACCCTGTGCCAGGGCCTCAGCACCCTCACAGGGAAGAATTTCTTCCTCATGTCTCATCTCAATCTCCCCTCTGTCAGGTTAAAGCCATTCCCCCTTGTCTTGTCTCTACAGGCCCTTGTCAAAAGGGGAGATTTTCCTCTCCAGATTTCTTGTTGGTCCCTTTAGGCACTGGAAGCTGCTTTAAGGTGTCCTCTTCTCCCGGCTGAACAAGCCCAGCTCTCTCAGCCTGTCCAGAGAGGTGCTAATGTGTGTGTATGTTAGCACATTTCAAGTAATTTCCACATACAAGTTCCATGTCACTGTTACTCCCTGCAGGATCACCTTTAAGCATCCTCAAGAGGTAAAATTGGTGAGGTCTTTTAAATATTAAGAATGACACAATACATTTTCAAATGGACCAGTCACCTTTCCAGGGAGGGAATGAGGAGCACTGTGGCACAGCCAGTTTTATTCTGGCATAAAGTGCGCTTGTGAACAGCACTGACTCTTTTCTTTCAGTTGCAACCACTGATCCTATACAGCCAGCAGTCATCCTACCAAACAGCAGCACATAAGGAAAAGTCCAAACTCTCTCAAAAAATGCTAGAGCAGCTGAGGACTCTGGGCTACATCCTCTGCTTATGTGATTTGCAGTAGTTTGATTTATTCACACTAGCTAAGAAGCTGACTCTTTCTTGTGTTTCCCATTGCAGCTTATTCAAGCAACGATTCAAGGGCAAAAAGAGACAGATGCTTTGGAAACAAAACATGTTTTAATATAAATGCTACATTTTAATACCTGTTTGCTGGGTTTTGTTTTAAGTTTTCCAGCTGAAATTCCCATAATCAAAATTCCCATCATTATGATTTGCTGTCTCAAGAAAATAACACTGGTTTTGTATAAGCAATTAGTACTGTATGAACTGGAAATTTATGCTGAAAATATTTTTCTCCCGGATGTGTCAATTTTATCGTGGAGTTTTAATTCCAGTGGAAATTTTAGCTAATGAAAAAAAAAAATCTCTTGCAGAAACTTTACCAAGTGATTGGAAAACGGTTGTGCAATCAAATTGTCTCATGAGAAAAATATTTTTGAAGGAAATGTGGTCTCTACCTACCATTTTCTTAAAACACACCGTAATTTAAAAAGGAGAAGGAAGAAGAAAAGTTAGAATAGCATGATACTATGCATTAAGCAATCTAGAAAGTCTTCTTGGTATTCTACTAAATACAAAGGGGATTTTGCTTTATCAGAAAGCGATGGTACTTACTTTTACCTTCTCTGTAAAAATGATCGCCTTTGAACTGTGATGGCTCCACACCCTCCAGTATCAACACACTATTCTCTTTGCCATATATGGTTCAGAAGAATGCTTTACTACTGGAACTACATCTTCCCTTGCCCTAGTATCAGCCTTTCATGAGTGGAAGCTTCCTGTGTGAACCAAAAGTTTGGGTACCATTTTGGGGTACCATTTTCATCTATTTTGAAATGACCCCAGAAGACAGAGAGGCCATTTGCTGCACTCCACCATGATAAATTTGGTGCAGAAACAAAGGGAACTTCATACCAGCTTTCTGGCTGGGATTTAACCTGGGAAAAGTCAACCTGTGGCAAGGCAGGACCATTCCCAAGCATGTCTCAGATTAAACCATTAGAGCCTGAAACTGAGAGAGAATAAAAGAAACCAGCTATGACACTGAGGCCTGGGAGTGTCTCAAATGCTTACAACAGATAATTTCTTAAACACAGCTGGTTTTTAATAAAGAGGTAGGTCCCGAGAAGCTTGTCAGTGCTCACAACTGGACAGGAATATTGGCGGAATAAGGATTATTCAGAATGAGTGAGATTTTTACAAGTCTCACTTTTAGGCTCAAAACATGATGATAATAAAGGCTGGTTTCTGCTCCAAACAACTTAGATTGTGCATATGTGCTGGGCAAAGCTATTTTTATTTGAACATACAAGGAACAGTGTTAGTAGAAAAATAACAGATATTATGTACTCCTATACTGAAATACTTTCAGTGGAGAATCATCAAGAAACCAGTTATTTAAGTGAAGCTGCTCTTGGCCTGTTCTCATGTGAAATCTGAAGAATTCTTTTGGCTTGTGTCAGTTATTGGAAGTACCACATGGGAACAGCCACTTCTGCCTGCGCTTCAAAAAACTACTCTTAGTGATGTGTGGAGAGCCAGTGACTTCTGACTGCTTTCCATAGCCTGAGCAAGACAGAGCGCCCAGGACAGAGGGTAAAAAGCTATCCCAATATGTGAAAGCTTATTCTGAATGTTGTTAACATTTGTGCAGTTACTTGTGTCTAAATACAGAGAAAACAAAAAAGGAAAGGCTCATCCATTGATGACCCTCCTCTCCTCAATACTGAGTATAAAGTGCTTTGCACTTTGTGGTTCTAGAGCCTGTAATAAGAGTGCTGCATCCTCAGAAATGCTTTGATCTGAGAGCACTACTGAGTTAGCTTGCAACAGCAAAGATTGCTGTCATTGCTAACAAAGTGATATATATAATCTCCCTTTTTAAAACTCAGTATTTAATGAAAAAAAAAATTTTCTTCAGATTTACAGTAAAGCCCAATAATATAAGGGAGATGAGAGAAGGCTAGGGAAAAAAAATCACTTATTTGTGTTCAAAGAAACCATATGTTCGCAAGAGTGGAAGACTGCATCTTGCACTGTAATCATAAGGAAGGGAAGATCCTTGAGAAAGAGATGAACTTAATCTTCCTTTAAAACTAAACCCATTTTCAATACCTTTGTGTATTGATAACAAGGTTTTCAAGGCTGAGCAGAAGCACATAATGAAAGCCTTATTTGGACAGATTACTTGGCATGATTTAGCTCAGGTGTTTTGGTCTATCAACAGATAAAACCTGTTTAGATAACACTTGAGCCAACTGGGTTTAGCTACAAAGTTGATCACATTTTCCCACTACTAATACCTCACCAAGGCTGCAAGTCCAGCCTCTCTCACTGTTCCCCTTGATTTAACTCTCAAATGTTGACGAGTTTCCTTTTAAGTGTAGCAAAACTTCAGCATCTCTTTTTCTCCAACCATAATAAATGTAGCCTGTCTAAACAATCTTAATATGAGTTTAAAAAGAAATGATTTTAAAAGTGAGTAAAAATCACTGCAGCATTCACAAACGCTTGAGCAAAATATTTTCATACACACATGAACGGCTGAAGAGTAAATGAACTCTATCGGCCAAAGAGAAAATAAAAGGAAAAAATACAGACATTCAGTTTTTAAACAGAAGTCAGAAAGAAACATGAATTTTCTCTTAGTTCATATGAAAATCAAGGATATTAAAAAAAGAGAGATGCTCTTCACTAAGGGAGAAGAAACATGTTCCAATCTGAGGTCGCATTAAACAGGTTGATCAAGCGTGAAAGCTTTTTTTGATTTTGTTTTTTCAGAGCTGGAAAGCTACATGTATTTTTTTCCCCCTAAGCCTATTACCCACCATACCCTCCCTTCACCTTCTTTTCTAGTTCAGCTACTAATGGAAAACATCAAGTATTTTTCCTGGACTCCTTGCACAGTAAACGTTTAAATCTGTTCTAAAATCTACCTATTTTATAGCATAGTACCAAGGCTGTCGTCTAATATTTTGGCACAGCTGATCTTGATCAAGCAATTAAATTAATTAGCTTGATGAATCAGCTGGACCTACAAATTCTATCTGTAATCAGCCAGTTAACCTGTGAGACAGACAAAATAATTTGAGAGTTCTTAAGGCTGAACTGATGTCACGTCTCTAACGGCAACCAAACAAGACTGTATTAAGTAGATGTGTTAAACTCATTAATAACAAAACATCCTGGAGGAAGTGAAGCTGAATAATCTTTTTCTAGTCCCCAGCACCTTGCAAAATATGCTAAATATGAGATCTGTTGCAGTGTGGTTTAAAAGGTACAAACTTGTGGTTGGCGATAATCCAAGTTGGCAGGGCCCATAAGAACCTGAGAAGAGGCTGCTTGGGTTCATGGGATGGAGTCAGTAGCAGTGATGCTACCTGCACTCCCCACTTCTTAACATGATATAGGGGAAGGAGAAGGTAGATACGTGAAGAACTAGTTATGCTAGACTCCCCAAAGATGATAATTTGTTTCTTTCCTAAACTGGGAAGGCAGGAAATGTGCTACCAACAAACTACAAAACAGAGGAATGATACAAACACAGCAAGATTAACTGGAAAAATAAAATATAAACCCTTACCAAGCAATACATTTTATTCATTAGACTTTCTTAGACTTGCTCACTGCACCATGTGAACATCTGCCCATCCCAGGCTAATGCTCTCCCAACATGAATCAGGTTGGACCCCATGGTAAGGACTGGGGAAGAACTGGGTTCCCTACTAACCTCTGAATTCCCTCCTCTAGACTCTCTTCTGATGCTCTCATTTGTGCTGAGGATTCTGTTGCTTCACATACATACAAACATACATATTTGTATCTTCTGCTGGCACTAGTGACAGCTGAACTGTCAACAGTGACTGTCAAATGAGGGTACTACTAGGACTCTTGTAATGAGAAGTAATAAGGTATTAGAGCAACTAATACACTCTAAGAAGAACAAAGAATTCACAACAAAGAACGATGGGATCACCTTACATATGCTCACATTAGCATTTTGTTTCAGAAAGGAGGCCACATCTGAAATGAATTGCCCAGTTGTCTGCACATAGCATCTTCCTGGTTTACATCATGGAGCACTCCTGATTCATGCAAACTGGCTTTCTTGCAAGTGAAACCAAACCAGAAGGTTTGTACCAGGACCACATCTAGTAAGTTTCCACCATGAATGGGGAAGCAAAGCTCCAAATCAGTAAGGCTGCACCTTCATCACATCCTCCAGCATTGAGCAACTGCATGAGCAGCAGCAGAAGACTCCCCAAACACTGAAGTGACTATGAAGTGCCTTTCCTGCTCTACCATGTTACAGTGCTATGCAATGTTCCAGGTATACAGTTCTGCTCATGTGAGAAGGATGGAGGCTTTTCTGATGGAAGAATAAAAGAGCTGCAGAGTCAGGACCACTGCAACCTGATGACAGCTGCCAAATAGTGAAGAGTGACAACCGCTATTCAATGAAATTTAAGATCAAGAAAAACCACCAGACCTCAGGGGTGGCATAGCAGATGCATCCCGACCACACAGATTCAGGTGGGAACACATTTCTGAGTGTCTTAGTATCTACAATGCTGGCCTAGGGACTGTCATGCACAAGTGCCTGCAGGAGAGCCTAGAGGCTATAAGCTGGAGGAGAAGTTTTCTGCATAGCATCTGCCAGCAGCCTCAGAAACTATGTTCCCATTCACAACTATATACAATTTCCTAGCTCCATCCTGGGACTGAACCTGCCATGCTTAATGCAGCTCTCACAGCCCATCATCTCCCTCATTAACCTGGCAAAGTGGAAAGCCGTCAAGCCTTTGTCCAAAGCTAGAGCTTAGATAGTCTGTCGTTCCCTTTTTTCCTCCTTTGACTTTTTATCAGACAAAAGAAGCAGCATTAAGTGGTTAATATTAAGTAAAATTTGGCTCCCTTTCATTCTCTGTAAGAAAGAAAAGAAACAATTTCTGAAGAGTATTAGAGAAATCACACCCTAATATCTGAGGTACCTGTACACCATAATGGTAAGTCTCAAGGACTGCCTACAAACATACTTAACCTACAGAAGGTATTCATTCACTGGAAGTTCTTCTCTAAGCCACCTGGTAATTACAATAATTGCGTAGGCACAAAAATAAACTTGAGACATTTTTCATCTGTTAAGGGATCGTCATTCACAGCCTTCGGGCACACAACTTAATATACAAATGGTGGCAGGACAAAGATTGTCCCTTCTGCCACTTCTTCTGGGGATGGGGAATCACCCAGTGTGGGAAGAAGAAAAATAAAGTTGTCAGAGACTGGTTCACGCAGAGGGGAAGTCTGCTGAACCGATTTCAGCCCTTATAGTCCTGTTCCCTAGACAGTCACAGAGCAATATTAACAGAAACCCAAAAGGCAGCACGCCTCTGTCATTCACCTTCTGCCAAGATAAGGTTGAGAACCGATATAACCAAAATACAGGATGGTCATGAGAACATCCATAATACATACGTAAAGGGACTTATCTCCATTTTCTTTCTTGATAGGATGGGGGCAAGTATCCATCTCATATAAACTGGTTCTGGGCAACCTGGTCTAATTGAAGATGCCCCTGCTGACTGCAGGGGGTTTGAACTAGGTGACCTTTGAAGGTCACTTCTAACCCAAACCATTCTATGATTCTACCCTACTGCCAACACTGATTTACCATCAGCAGAGCAGCAAGTCACAGAACCATTTTCCAGCCAAAATACCCAACCAGCAAATGGGCCTATGAGGCTCAAATTTTCCTTCTAGCCCTAGCAGTATTTTCAGCACACAACTAAGTGGCAACTTGAATGTAAAACTAGCTTATTCTGTCACCCTCATTTGAACACATGTCCTGTCTTAGTCCAGGTGAACAGATTTCTGCATACAGAAGACCTGATCTTAAGTCTAGAAGTAGTTGTTCATAAGCCTTTTTCTTCCCCAAGAGAAGAGGAAAGAAAGATTGTATCACCTGTCCCTTATTCCAAACCCCAGAATGGCTTGACTGGCTTAGTTTCTGTTTCCTGACTGGATAGGCAATGTGCAATAATAAACCTTTAAGTTGCAAATACCCATAGGGAGCATTTAAAGCATAATAACACACACGCTTATCCAGAGAACAGAAAGGCTGACAAGTAATCTTTCACTTTCATAGGGATAACTATTAACAAACCACTGTGAGAAAGACTGCCCTCACTGTAAGGACAGCTCACAAAATACCTGCCAGATGAAGTCCTGCCCTCGTCTTCAGATGGGGCTTTGAGCAACCTGGTCTAGTGGTTTCTAGTGGAAACCCCGTGGCAGGGGATTGGAACTAGATGAGCTTTAGGGTCCCTTCCAATCCAAAAGAGTCTATGATTACATGATTTTACGAGACTGTGACTCAGCTGGTCAGTACGCTGTACAAACCCAAGTATGTCAACTGTTGAATTGTGGTCCACTGCTGCAGAACATAAGTAAATGAACAAGCCTCTTTCTTCAAAAACCTAAAACATCTTACAGCTTATCTGCAAAGATAACTAATTGTGCAAATGCTATCTTGTGAATGCTTAAGATGCTGAATTGAAAAACATGTAATTAATGACTTGCCTTGCAACACTACTGCCACACTGACAGAGCTTAAATAAAACACAGCATGCTCAAAAATAAGAATGCAAAAGCTAAAGCCACCCACAAAACTGACTGAAACTACCACTGTGAGAACCCAGCTGGGGCAGGAACAAAAGTACATATGAGGTCACCTCACATCTGTCATGCTGTTCCGATCTGTTAGCCAGGCGTGGGCTTCCCTGCACAGCCAGACACAACCTCACAGAAGCTGGCTAGACATGACAGAAAACTGCGGAGCTGACTCACTAGGACCCAGCAGACCTGGATTCGGGGCTTTACAGATCCATCAGCTGGAACCATCTGTGACTGCTGTCCTACTACTTCCAATTTCTGTAGGCAGCAAGCCCTGGAGAACCTGGAAGGGAAAGGCACTCATACAGTCTCAGCTATTAGTGCTTCATTTGCACTAAAAAGGATTGCCTACCCTCTAATGTTGCTTCCTTGGTTGTGAAGACCTTATATTCACACCAAACGCTAGAATTCATGTTTCTTAGGTTCATCTACCTCTCCCAGTATTGACAGTTAAAATACTTCAAAGCAATTATTCTATTTAGGAGCCTAAACCCACTGACTTCATTGTGTGCCAAATACACCGTGGAATATTACAGCTAATCTCTCAGAACAGAAGCTCCTTTGACATTTGCAATCGTATCTAATGTACAATACTATTCAGGTAAACCTAAACTGATTATTTTTTTTTAAATGGGAAATTCTATAGCTGTCAGTGACGTTTCACACAGATGAATTCCAGCTGCTATACAGAGCAGAAAAAAAGAGAGGCATAATACAAAGGCCAGCAAAGGCTGAAGATATCCTGCCTTCACCCGCCGAGTAAGAGGGAAAAAAAAACCTACCAGAAACCTTGGCTAGCTCATTATTACACAGCTTCACTGTGCTCTGTAGAACAAAACACTATTCCAGTGCACAGAAAAAAAGTCATACAGTACCTTCATGCAATTTACAAGTTCATAAAAGAGCTGCATTCTGGGATTCAGATGACTCCAAGGGCACAGCACTGATCTGCCTATAGTATGAGGAGATTAAGCCTTAGGTAAAGCCTTTTTGTCTATCACACATAGGCTTGCATATACATCTTTTGCAGACTCATTCTTAATAGATAAGAACACACAAATTCTTTTGGAACTGGAGGCGAGTCAAAAGGAATTTCATTCCCACAGCAATCCACGCAAGCTGTTAGAAGAGACAGATGCTACTTCAAAAGTTTTACTCTACAGGGTTTGGCAGCCATAAGCTCCAACTAACAACCAGTTAGCACCAGAGGAAAAGAACACAAAAAATACTAATAAAAAAAAAAGATGCTTCTTGACTGTAATTCTGTTGCCTTCTCTAAACCTGAGAAAAAGCTTGTGAGATACTTATTATTTCACTGTGCCGGCAGCATGCACTGAAACATCACAAGATGAAAAAGGAAACAACCATTTATCTTAATAGCAAAGATTTTTAGTATAACAAAATGAAGGAACCTGCATTCGATGTAATCAATTTTGAAATTGGAAGCTAAAGGGAAGTATCACAGAGGAAAGAAGGTGCTTGAGGATAAGACATTAAGGGCCTGACACCTCAGTTAATTAAAACCTTGCTTGAGTAACGAGTGCAGTATCAAGACCTCATTAGTCACAGTTTCTATTCAGGTAGGCAATCACCCTGACAGTGCCATCAGGATCACTTTCCTTTTTGGCACTTTAAAGCTTAAGGCCAGGGATACGAGAGACCTCTCATATTTACAATAAGAGAGATTAAGAACTGAAGAATGCACGTTTTAATAAAAGAGTACCTTGTCACTAGCCAAAGAGTTTAACTTAGACCTCTTGGTACACCTTAAGCCTAACACTGCTTGCCATCACTTAAATTCAGTCTACTTCAAGACTTATACCTATTCATCAGGCTTAAAGCCATTTTCTTCCCCGTTTGAACAGAAAAGCTGCATCCTTATGCCAGCAGATCAGCCTTTCTACCACACAAGTGTCTAAGGGAGAACAGTTAATGTGTCAGTAGATGAACCCCTTAATTTCAAACATTTGCATGGGGTGGCTTCAACAGTACTAGCACACGAAGTCCCATTTGCACCATGTCATCTGCTCTTTTCTTTAAGATCCTTTGAAGCAGCAGATACCAGCCAGCAATAACCGATGCTGCTACTCTAATTGTAGGGGATATAGATGACATTAAAATGAAGGTTTAGCAGGAGTACACATCCAGAAAAAAGACATACAGAGAAAATTTCTACCCATTTCTGCATCTGTGGTTTTGCAAACAAAGCTGCCCCTGCATGAACTTCTCTTCAAAGACTACAGTCCAGATTACTCCCTCTTTCTCTTCATATACTGTCAACTGGTTAAAGTGGAAGAGTCTTTTTCTAAAGCATTAATGTTTTGATAGTATGAATCATGTGGGGAGCTTGAGGCTGTTTCAATTCCATTTTTCTGATGATATTGGAAGCGATAATTGATTAAATCTCACTTCTTTTTACGGGTGTCAGGGAGGTGGAGTGTCAGAGAGTGGCAAGAACACTATGAGAAAAAAGCTACACAGAAACCCCACAAAACAGCGGCAGACCAAGGTGCTTTATACCACAGAATAAAAGAATGTGAAACTAAAAATCAAGAGTATAATTCAACATCTTTCTGTTGATTCAACAGCATATATATGCACTTTGTTTTGCCAATTATGGATTTCCTATCAAAGGTCATGCAATAAATAAAAGAATGCCAAGTTCATAAACTTAAGACATTGCCCCTTTCTTTTATATTTAACTTTCCTACACTAGCTGTTTTGTGGCCTGAAATACCCAAGAAGAGACAATAAAAATACACAACTTTCCCCTTTTTCATAGTAGATTTAGCCTGGAGAAGAGAAGGATGCATGGAGACCTCACTGCAGCCTTCCAGTATCTGAAGGGGGCCTACAAGGATGCTGGGGAGGGACTCACTAGGGACTGTAGTGATAGGACAAGAGGTAATGGGTTCAAACTTAAAAGAAGGGAAGTTTAGATTGGATATAAGGAAGAATTTCTTTACTGTAGGGGTGGTGAGGCACTGGAATGGGTTGCACAAGGAAGTTGTGAATGCTCAATCCCTGGTGGTGTTCAAAGTGAGGTTGGATGGGGTCTTGGGTGAGATGGTTTAGTGCAAGGTGTCCCTGCCCATGGCAGTGAGGTTGGAACTAGATGATCTTCAGGTTCTTTCCAACCCTAACTATTCTATGATTCTATAATAAGAGATACAAAAATCAAAATAGTGATGAGCAACATCTCTAACATGCAGATCAATCTCCATCCGCAAACTTGTCTAAGATGTTGAGCTGAAAGGTACTCAGATTAAAATGTCTGAGTGCCAGGTTGGGAGCACATAGTGCTATCATGAAGAAAAATGCTCTGTAATTTCATTGCACCAAAGCTGAAAATGACTAAACCAAAAAAGTCATTGGCTGGTACTACAGTATTGCAAATTAATGTCTTTGGTGCTTTCTTGAACCGAAATATCATCTATTAATGACGACATTTGACTACCCGCAATCATGAACAAGAAAGAAAATGTCATTCATACTGGATCTGACCTGGAATCTGCTTGCACTGTATTAAAAGTCCACAAGACCACCATACAAAATCCTTGTTTTCAAAGGAGTAACATGCCAGCACTGTAACAAAGACGGACCATTTTGTACTACACAAGACTACACCCTTTGTAAGGCAGTAATGAGATAACAAGACTACAGGAAGTGAGCCCAGTGGCACTGAATTTGACAGAAGTTAAGCCAATGACAAAAGCTTTTATTATAGTACATGAACTTCCATCAGTGTTCCTGAGACTGGAAAATTCTTGTGGAGAATTTGCAGCTGTTCGTTGGAATTCAACCCAAACATCCTCATACTTTTCCACTAATTGTAGAGAAGACTATTCAGCCTTTTTTTAGGCAATACTTCTAAAAGGTAATGGTTTAAGATGTAGTTTTCCATAGTTTTTCAACTACACATCAAAAGACAACTTTGGGCATGAAATTCTAAACCTAGCTTTTTCACAGTAGATAGTAATTCCAATTTTTTGGGCTGCTGTATTACAATATAGGACAGGACATGATAGCCATACTGTTGACTGGCATTATTTATTGATGTACTTACATCATAACCTTTTGATGTTAGACAACTTCTGCTTAAACTTAGACAAAACGGTAACAAATACATAAACTAAAGGAATAATTAAACTTCACTGCTAATTAAATAAACACTAATATCTTCTCACTGAGCTGGTTCGTTCAGTTTGAATGGTGTATTATTGATTATATTTAAATTATACAATCATATTATACTTCAATTATATCTTACATATTTAAATGCTTAACAAGCATTTAAATCTGTCACTGTACTTGCTCCAATAGTCAGGTCACAGTGAATTGGACCGAGTTAACTCAGTTCCTGGGTATCAGTGAATTATAAAGATTACTTAATAAAGAGTTCTCCATAGTAATATAGGGAGTCAATGACCCTTAAAAGAAATATTCCCTGCAATGATTGAGAACTGGCAGGAAAATAGCTTCAACAGAAACCTGCTCTAACAAAAATGACTAAGTAGATAATCGTGAAGGAAATTCTTTTTAACACTATAAAAAGAAAGCATGTAAATGGTAAAACAACCTTTTCTCACCATTTCAGAATGGAAGGATTAATTGCCTATTTCATAACTGCTTTGTTTAAAGTCTGGTCTTTAAAGTAGTTATAAGAGAACTGAAACATTTCAACTGACTAAAAATTACAAAAGCTATTATATGTTGGCTTTTTTATCAAGGTTAGGGTTAAAAATGTGAACTATCATATTTCCAAACAGTAGAAAATCCACTGCTAACTGATTCTACTTGGAGCTGCACCTTTAGCTCCAGGGCTACATTTGACCCAGCAATCCCAAGGTTCACAAACTGAAAAATCTGGTTCTTTGGTAAGGGTGGTGTTACTGTGACAACTGAGGGCCTGTGTAGGACTGGGGAAGAGAGACTGCACATCTAGGGCTGTTGTTGAAACACTGCTTACAGTGGAAGAACAGACTTGGATTGCGTTTCAAATCCCACACTCTTCCTAGAGCATGTTTGGTTCAATGTTTCATACCTAATCGGAAAGAAAAAACTCCCTGCATCCTCTTACATAGCTCATGTAGAAGAAGCTTCATAAGACATGCAGTTTTGCCTGTTCCTGATGTTGCAGAAGATGCTACAAAGACAACACCTTAAATGCTGCTTCTTCATCATTTTATTTCTGGTAAAATGCTTTTTCTTTTGCTTCTTCTCAAGAACACGTCTGAAGTGCCCATGAGCAGACTGACATGGAAAAATACAAGGCTTGAAAAAAACAGCCTAAAGAGCCTGTATGAATCGCATCCTGCCCATTGCTTCTGTGACACCTACCTGGAGACCATGGAGGAAAGCAGCACAGCCTTATCAAATTGAGTCACCCAGAGTGAAACTCTGATGGGAAATTAGCACCTGTAGGTGACTCGGCCATGGATAGATGAGGAACGAATCAGAGACCAGCTCCCCAACCTGCTCTGCCCATGCAGGGAAGAGAAAAACAAGCAGGGTAAATTAGACTTTAAATCTGCTGTGGCTAATACAGGCAAAGAGAGAAAGGCTGGAACAATGCAAATACGGGAAAATCCTTTAGTATTTTCAATGCCACAGGACAACTATTGGCAAGTGCTGCATTGTGCTTTGCTTTAAAATTGAAAACACTGCATTTTAATTAAATAGGTAACATTAATTGCCATAAGCAATGCAGATGCTACAGACAGAATATAACACAAACACATGGGGAACAACTGAGTGATACAAGAGTCCAAACACTCCAAAATCAAGTTGTCTCTTGGTGTTTTCTGGCTTAGATGTCCGAGATGATCTGACTGAAGCTCTTCTCAAATAAGTGGGTTTTGATCCCTCCAGCTGCCTCCCATTTCAGACCTCAATAGTTTGGCTCCCTTATCATCAGTAAAACTCAGGACTTAAAACTCAGCTTCTAAGTTTGCTCCGGCTTAGATGCAATCTAAGTAAAAAATACAAGACAATTCCATGCAATAGTCCTTCCTAAGATTACTGAATGAAACAAGAAAGCGGCTTTTGTTTGTTTGTTGTAAGAAAAGAAGATGAAGTAAATTCCATATAAAATTCAGCAATGGAGGAATAGGTAGGCATAAAGCCCCAGAGTGATTCACATATATAAAAGCCTGAATGTAACGAAAAAGCATTAATAAGCCTTTCTGCTTCCTTTAGTGCTCACAGAATGTCCCTGTTCTTTAAATGAGAAGCTCACTGCAAGGGGCATATCTCAAAAGTAACTAAATCCAAGGCGTAGGTCAGCTACCGGGAGACCATGGCATGCATTAGAAGTGTTTTAAAATTCAAAACATGCAAGCCCAGAAAGAAGGGGTTTTACTCAGGGATCCAGTGTGAGTAAACCATCTGTAAGGCATCTAAATAAGACAACATTTTGATTCTCTTTCTTAGCTGCTTAGTAAACATCACCTGCCATCGTTTATCTTCATTTGCTTCTTGCCCGCTCAACATTCATCGCCTCTCATCATTTATCTCCATTCGTTCATGTCCACTTAACAATCGCCACCCAACACTGCTCAACTTCATTTGCATCATTTACATCTCGTCAGCTTGACAGTCATTATCTGACAGTACTCATCTTCATTTGCTTGGCAAGATTTCCCTGATACTCTCAATTCAAGGATTCACCAGTGCTTGGAATTTCCCATTTTTTCAATATACCAATATCCCTCTATCTATAAGCATCAAAAGTAACAGCTTTTTGTGTTGTGACATGGCTTAAAACTGGTTTCCAATTCCAGTAAATCTAATGGAAAGCACTGCCCTGTCCCCCTGCTTCACAGTGATGAATGTTCAGTATTTCCCATTTTTACTTCACGACGAAAAAAGAATGTATCTGTATCATTTTATTTCTATATATAAATATGTGTATATGCACACAAAATACATAAATATATAAATCCTATTATAATCTTCAGGATAAACAAAAATATAACTCAGATAAATAACGCATTCTCTTGGCCTTGAGCCTTCAGAGTAGAGAAGCTGTCAGCCAGAAGCACTGTACTTAGGAGTACAACACATTTAGGTCTTTCTTAAGCCAAAGATGAATGTATTTCATAATTCATTATGTCCTCCTGCTTTAGTATTTTGTGGGGAAATAAAACCCTAAATAGTTCATAGTAAATATGGCATCTCCCTTACTCTTGAATTTTTCTTCAAGTGCCTCACATCTTTGACATTAACTTCTTAAAAAATACTGGTTTTACTCTGAAGATAATGATGAGATTCTTGCACGTTTGTAATTCCTCAGTCAAGATAACCTGAATCTACTCAGTGAACCAAATAACCTCTTTATACCATGTGGATCTCCTCGATCCAGATATCTGATGTGCATCCAAAACAAACAGAAGAGTTTCAATACTCTCTCCAATACGTTTCTATGAACAGTCTGCAAATAAATTTGTTTTCTAACGGATCTGCAGAAGGAGACTACAGAAGACAAATAAATAATTTATACTATGTGAGGTAAGCTGTGTTTCATTAACTGCTACAAACAGCACAAATCTGTCTTGCCTCAAGGCACCCATTACAGTTGGCATCATTTATTCTGGCCAAAGACCTGGTCAAAGGCTCCATCTGAAGGTTTCTTGTGATTAGAGGTCACTCAGCACACTTAAATGAAGGAAAACTGCAGTCCGCAAATATGACTGCTGCTGCTTTTAGGTATTTAACTTCATCTCACATGCACAAGGTTGTATCATAAGTATGAGATTAGCTGCAAAATCACTCCTTTTTCAGCCAAGTGACACCAACCTTCAAACAAAGACAATGCCAGGCTAAATGGAGGCCTTCCCCCCTTGCATTACCTTTCACACCCTCCTCCTTGCATACAGATTTCTTGCTTGCCTTTTCCTAAGCTGCAGCTTGTTGTGCCACAGCCCCCCCCTCGCTCTCCCATTTCCCCCTCCACACACAGGTTTCTAACCCCCCACATTTCCCATCACAGTATGGGCCATATAAAACTCTTCTTTCACAATTGTTGCAGCTCTGCCTTTATAGCCCTCTTCCAGGGTATCTAATATCCATGAAGTGTGTTGTAAAGCAAGACGGTTTTTTTCCTCCTTCTGGTAGGTAAACCAAGATGAAACATCACTCCCAAGCCCTGTTTCTTTAGTGTGCACATCCCCAGTTCTTGTCCTAATCCTCCAAAGATGATGGCTCTGTGGCTAATACAGACCAGCAGAGACCAATGGAAAGTAAATGAGATACCATTTTGGACACTGCAGCCTAGCTGTATCACATTTTCAAGCTCCTCATTTGAATTCAGGTCAGCCTCTTCTTTTTCAATTACACCAACAACACATACGAGTTGGCCCCATAACATCTATTAATTCATCACAGAATTAGTGTAAAAACTATATTTTGTGCAAAGCATTAAAAAAGCTTATCACTAGGATATAATTTTGTGACCCTCTCATGCCCCCCAGCTGTCACAGTGTAACATTCCTAACATTATCGAAATCTACTGGTGAATGTGCATTTATAACTCTCTAGAGGAGACTGGCTTTAAATAAGAGTAGTCCTCTACTTTCTCCAAAACCAAGTTTCTTAAGCATACACCTCCTTTAGTTCTGGGCAGAAGTAGATTATTTTTATACCAGAAGTAGAAGTAAATTGTTGTGTCCTTTTCTTTCTTTAACCGAATACGCAGATAGAAACTATGCATTATGACACTGTTCAGCCATATCATCACCTTACTGAAATTTGTGTGCATCTTCTGGTTGGGGATGCATTATAGATGTTTCAAGACAGTTATCAAAGAGCGTATGACTCACTCTGATACTGGAAAGGTGATAAAAAGCTTTAGGAAACAAACAACAAAAACTTCCTACTGGCAAGGTCTGTTACCATGTGAAATAATCTTCCATGATAGGCAGCAGAAACCTCATTATTCAAGATGTTCAAAAGAAAGTGAGCACAACCACTGGAAAATACAGTATATTAATAATCCTTCATATTAAGAGGGAGTTTAACCAGATGACCTTGGGGGAACCTCTCCTCACCTAGTTTATAATGGGTAATAATTTAGGATACAAAAACGCAATCAAAACAGGCTGAGGTAATTTGTGAAGTATTCAGATTGTGTGTAAGACTACACTGTTTATATATATATATATATATATATATACACACACATAAATATGTACAAGAAATTAGTCACAAAGCTCCCTGTGGAGCTTAGGTAAGTTCTATTGCTAGGTCAGCAGCCATGATCCATCACCTTTTTATGTTTAAAAAGGGTTCTCAAATACTGAACATCCTCTGCACCCACCTCCCCAAACGCAGGCAGATGCTCTATCTTCTGGGTTTTAAAATGTGTTAGAAACGTGTACAAAATGGGTAATTTCATGTGTATCTCTAAATTATCCTATGGGGACCCACAGGCAGTACACACAGCTAGCTAATGTGTGCAGGACAGGATAGGTGCTCAGTGCATGCAAAAGGCTATGAGAGTTGGCTTGCAAATTAATTTCTCAGTAATTAGAAAGCATCTCTGCCTCATGTGGATTGATCTAAAGAGCTTATGGATCACCAGTGTCTCAGTGGATGAGGACAACTCTAAAAGGGATTTATCTTCTTTCTTTTTTGTTTGAAAATCAGTCATTTTGAGACAATGAACTTTGCATTTCAATTGTTTGGGGTTCTTTTTTAATTCTCAGATTATATTTCATATATTTACAAATAATTCCAACAAAAAAACCCATCCATATCTACTGCATAAGAAATGTCTTCTTCGAACCCAGTGCAAAGATCCCATCCTAGATGGTTTCTATTTCTTCTGATGCTTGAGCACTTCTTTTTTCAAAACACTATCTCCAAGGAAGTGACATACATGGAGAGCTTTCCAAAAAGCTGAGCTTCAAATGGAAGCTAACAGAGCTGCAGGTGCTGCGCACCTCCACCCACTAGGAACTTGTTAATCCAGCTCAACACCTCCCACAAGGAAATGCAAGATTTCTCCCTCCCCTCAAGCTTGCCTGCAGATAAATGTATAGCAAGGGCAGTCTCATGATCCCTGAGTGCCAGCACTATTTCTGATCTACTGATGCTCTGGGGAAGGCTCTTGACCTGCAAGCTGGGTTTGGCACGAGCAACTCCATTCCCTTCTTTTAGAACTAGGTTTTAGGCTGGCGCAGTTCAGGTGTCTGTGGCTGTTCAAAGCAAGACTTCCGCTGATAGCTGCACCATGACATTCATCATGTACAATTGCATTTAGGCAAATTGCATCTCATTATACCTTATCCCTACAATCGGCTAGAGAGCAATTCTTTCATCTCTCAGCTGCTGTTTTGACAGAGACTTCAAAACGCTTAAGCAAGAGTCTAGTGCCCAGAGGGTTCCCAAAAATCTGAGAGGCTGTTTAACTTGCATTGCAGGATAAGTGCCCAAGTAATGAACAGCTATCCTGCAAACGCAGCTCTGCAGCAGAAAAAAGTGTATGAGGAAGGGACAAATGGATATTTTTCACAGATAGCTGGAGTTCCATTCAACCCTTAGAAGGACAGGTAAGTGTCTCCTTTCAACTTGTTGTATGTCCCTGTATTTGGTAAGGGTAAAATTTAATACCCACTGTGGCAACGTCCACCATAGCTTGCTGAGTCAGTACTGTTTTAAACAATTATCTTTGAATATACCTTAGGTAGGGGTTTGGTGAACAGGTCTGAATCCTTGAATTTCTTTGTTGCAATTCTATTTATTCCAACAGAAGGGTGAGATTGAGGGGGTCCCTGGAGTAGGTTTTTTGCTTACAGACTGTGCTTTAACGACCTCATCCAGTACTACCATCGTTGATGAAAATGCAGGTCAGATTTGTTGAGAAGGCTAAACTGCATGGGACCTAAGGAGGTGTCATGAACTTCAAGAGGTGTCTTGTTCCACCAGCACTCCTCACGTGGCCTCAACCAGTGTTTCTCATCAACAGGGGATGATGAACATGATGATCAGAGCAGCACCAGAGCAGAGCAGTGAGACTGCAGCCAGTCCTGAAACACATTTCCTCCCTGAGTTACCCAGGACTCCTCCAAACACTATACTTAAGATTTCTGAGGTCTGGGGTATAACCATTTGTGAGGAAGAAGACAGACATAACTGATGCCTTATCAGACTAGCCATTCCTGCAAACAGCAAACAGAGTGAGAAACAGGTTTCCACTGTCACTGAAACCCCACTGAATACATGATGCACAACTGACTTCACCTCTTGATGCTGCATATGATGGCTCACAACCTCCATGCTGCATTCAGATGTTCACCTTGATCCCTGCCTAGAGGATTATAACCCCAAAACAATAAGAGAAAACAAACTGATCTACAGTGCATTTCTAATGTGGAAGCAGAGCAGAGAGTTTGGAAGCCTTTCAAGTAACACATTTTGTTTGCGGTTTTATGAAGGGTTTCTCTTTTTTGATCACATTTAATTTGGCAGTATAGTTTATGAGACAGGCATAACAGTGCTGGAGAGGAAACCAAATACATTCATAGTTTTCATTCTGGGAAACCCTAGGAAGAGATTAGGAATAAACCAAACATCCAACTTGTCTTTGGGCTTGAGAGGGAAGAATGAGTTACACCATAACCCAGGAAAGTATGTGTTAAAATACTGCAGTTTAAAACAAAATAAAAGCAAAGCAACAGCAGACCACTAAGAAGACCCTGCACTTCACTGAATAAACCTACACACATGAGAATGAAAGGTTAATGTTTAGATTTAAGCTGTTGATGCCAGGACTTTGGCCACAAGCTTCTTTCCATTTCTTTTCTCCCCTGTTCTAATGCTGCTTTTATTTTTACAGGCTACATGAGCTGCTGTAGTGAATCACAACCATAAACTGTTGACAGAGCATCCCCTCTCTCACCCCCCATCAAAAGAGAACCTCTAACTGAATACACCTAACTGGTGTTTATTGTGTGTTACAAAGCCACATCCAACGAAAAGCACAAGTCTGAAAAATGCCTGCTCATGAAATGGCACTACAGCAAAATGACATGTTGGGCAGGAGGGTGAATGCTACCTTTTCTGAATGAGGCCAGTGTCCACAGGCTTTAAAAGCTTTAGTTTCACATGAATTGAGCCTGATGTTGCATAAAAATGTGTCCTGCTGCAATCCTAGATAAAGCAGCCATTCATATACACCTATTTCACAGCCTTAACGCTTCACAGGAGGGAAAACCAAACAAATACATGCCGTAGCCGAGGTTTTATCCATCTCCAAAGACCAGACTGGTGGTCTTCGAGTACCGGCAAGGAGCTGTATTTAATCTGTCTACAACAACATGATAGCCATTATAAAGATTTATAGCTAGTAATCACAGTAATGCTTGAAAGCATGAGGCTTCTGAAAAAATTGTTTTATAAAAAATGACAGCTTTATGGTGCCTATTCACAGCTAGAACTTTATTTGTTCAGTGTATTAATGGAGACTTTCTTTGGAGGGTTAACATTCAGGCTGTGGAAATCTGTGCATATTCCCTGCATTTCATCCTGCCTGGTCAGGTCAGTCAGCAGCATCTTACAGTCTGCCCAGAATCTTAAGCTACCCCAGGCATCAGCAGAAATTCAGCCGGAATTTGAGAAGTGCACTGATCTGTGACACACTCAAACCAGACACACAGGATTTGGGCGACAGGACAAGGCTTCTCACAAAGACCTTTTTCATGTTAGTCTTTCAGGCGCTGCAACTCAGTCTAGCCACTTCTAAACCCACACCAAGCTGTATCAGCTGAGGCCTAGATAACTGTGTATTTCCACCTGACAGTAACACTAAATCCAGTCATACTTAGGCAATACCAATTTTCAGACTTCCCCTGCACAATTTCCCATGAAGGGACCTGGACAGGCTGGAGAGGTGGGACCATGCAAGTCTCATGGAATTCAACAAGACCAATTGCAAGGTCCTGCCCTGGGTCAGGGCAATCCCAAGGACAAACACAGGCTGGGGGAGACTGGACTGAAAGCAGCCCTGAGGAGAAGGACTTGGGGGTGTTGGCTGGAAGGGGCTTGGAAGCAACCTGATCTAGTGGAAGGTGCCCCTGCCTGTGGCAAGGAGTTGGAACTGGATGAGCTTTAACACCCTTTCCAACCCAAACCATTCTATGACACTATGACAGCCAAGTAGTAGGACCTTCACACTGATGGAGGAGCAGCTATTCTGGGAGTGGTAATATGGAGTCCTCAAAACTTCCAGAACTTTCATGGAAATACCATCTTTATGGGGAATAAAAAAAAAATTGCTCTTAACTTTATGAATTAATGAACTAAATTACTCAAATATTTTGTACACAAGAATTCTGTTTTATGTTCTACTGAATCACTGTTTTGCTAATTCCCTGTTTTGGTGTCATATCTGTATTTATTAGCCCAAACATTAGAAAACAAAATTGGACCTTTTCTTACACCAAGCAGAATAGACCCAGGAAGTCCCTCCCTTGATGTTAAAAAAGGTCTGAATTCATTATTATTGCCCTAGAACTCATGCAGTCATTTTCATAAAGACATTATAAGGGAAAAAACAGTTGGAGAATGTCAGAGAAATGACAATATCCTGGCTAAAAGATTACACGTGGAGTTGCGGACCTGTACTCACAGGTCTCATTTCCACAAGCATCAAAACACCAGCGTGCCTTTGCTGTCAACTCCCTGTGCCAACCAGGATTGTCATCATCTTCTCTTGTCTCTCAACTCCTTTTTTTTCCTAAGGAAATATGAAATTTCAGGAGCATTAACAAAAAGGCAGGTATATGTTTTACCATGTACGCCAGCTCCACTCTAATTGAGCCAAAACCCTCCCCCTTTAAAACTGCATTCTTGCACACACAAAGCATGAGATAAAGCCAGGGTGTCAATTTTCACTCTTTCCGTGCTGCTTTGTTTTGATACAGTGCCATGAATAATTCCCAAAGGGGAAAAAATAAAACCTAGTGTGTTCATACTTTTCAATACAAAATTAATGTTGATAGCAGCAGGCTTCAGAAGCTCACAACCTTGAAAACTGAGGTGACATTTACACTGTTCCACTTAGCTTTAGTTTGGATTGATATGAGCTATATGATTCTGCCTCAGAAGCAAATGAGCACCTGTAATGCCAAGTGAAAAAGAAACTCGAACTGGAAAAGAGCCATTCCCTGGTTTCTCATCATTCCTGTTGCCAGGGCAACAGCTTCCCCATCAATGGATGGCATGGGGTCGGACCAGCTGCCTCCTCCCAAGGCTAGCTCCCCAACATCACAAGGCTGCACTGAAGAGTTTAGGAATAAAGCAGAACAAATGCACCTCTCCTTAAAAAAGACCAGCTGAAACAAAACTCAAGTAGAATTACAGGTTTTTTTCATGCCTTTTGAGCATGGCTCCACGAGAACTGTCTCTCAGAGAAATCATAAATCCAAGATACCGACAAAACATGGTCATTAAAGATCCCATGCCATCTATTCATAAGATTAAACACACTGTTAGTCTCACTGCCTTGGCTGTGCTCCAAGTTGAATAATTGCACTCTGGATAACATCCCTAAATTCCCCTGCTTAAACATGACAAGAAAGTTTTCATCGCTTCCTTTTGTAAAGCACCAGGGGCTCTGGTGCCATCATAATGGCTTTAAGTCACCAATATGCCCAGGAGAAGTGACACATTCATTCCTGAGATGACACAAACAAACTCATAATTCTATCCATTGGAATAACACAATCTTCTACGCAAAAGTCGAATACATATGTTCAATTTAAACACACTGCTGCTTGCAAAAAGATGATAATAATAAAGCTAAACATGAATAATGAAAGACTAAAAAAAGATGGGGAAGCCACAGGGAACGTGTGTTTACTACGCTTTTTGATACACCCCAAGGACTTGATCAGATTTAGGTTTTGACATTTATGATTTCTTCAGGTCTCCACATCACTCATAATTACTTGGAATATAAGTTCAATTTCTACTTTATGACAGCATTTCAGAACATATGTTCCCACAAAGCTCTGAGGAGACCTTAGAGCAGCTCCAGTGCCTAAAGGAGTTGACAAGAAACCTGTAGAAGGGCTTTTGACAAGGGCCTGTAAGGACAGGACAAGGGGGAATGGCTTTAACCTGACAGAGGGGAGATTGAGATGAGACATTAGGAAGAAATTCTTCCCTGTGAGGGTGCTGACGGCCTGGCGCAGGTTGCCCAGAGAAGCTGTGGCTGCCCCATCCCTGGCAGTGTTCAAGGCTAGGTTGGATGGGGCTTGGAGCAACCTGGTCTAGTGGAAGCTGTCCTTGCCTGTGGCAGGGGGTTGGAACTGGATGAGCTCTAAGGTCCCTTCCAACCCAAACCTGTCTGTGAGTCTATGATTCTGTGACTTGTTTCCAGTATTACTGATGTTCACATATTTTGCTTTGCTCCTAGTGTTTACTTGAAATCCAAGAACTGCTCTCTCATAAATGGTCCAGCACGAGAGTGGGATGTTTGCTTGTTAGCTTTCTTCCCCAAAGACCCCCTACCCTGCTTTTGTTTATCCTGGGATAAGAAATGACAGTGAAGTGGTCTAGACTTACATAACTGCCAACAGGATCACAATCTGTCCCTGGTTTTCTCTTTCCCTATTGTGACATACTTGGTTCTTTAACTAGGCACATGATGAGATGTAATTTGAATTTACAGCATGGAAAAGAATCCCCGAGCACATTACAAACTCATCTGCCAACTGCACACAGTGATTGCTCCTCTCATTTCTGAAACACAACCACTTTTGCTGGGAAGCACACTGACTTTTAATGGCATCACAACTGGTTAAGATGGAAAAGAAGATAGACACCATATCCAGTGATAATATCTGAGAGATTCGCAAGCTGATCTGCGTTCCTCCAGTGCCTCTCGGAGCGTTTCCCAATGCCTATGAAATCTGCCTGATTGTATCGTGCAGAATTCTTCATCAGTTATTTTAACCATTCTCCCAGCTCATCTTTGTAAAGAAGAGGCTGCAAGTTTTATATCTGACCCCTCCATGGAAAAGACACATTGAGCCGGGGAGGGGGTGGGGGGAACCCTGATATTTTTTAACTAAAAGAGAAAGAATGAAAGGAAAAAGGCAAATATAAAGTGTGAAGAATTATTAGAGAATGGCACAAGCTACGGGACTATTCACGTCTGAAGACTTTCTAGAACGCGTCTATTAAGTGCCCACAAAATCCTATGGCGTTTGTCCCCACTTCAACAATTAACTGCAGGAAATATTTCTGAAGTCCCAGAGAAACCAATTAGAAGGTGTTCCTGAACTGAGGCTCGAGTCACAATTAAGTTTCATGAGGCTTTCTCACACACTTGACTGAGTTATTAAAAAAATATCAAAATGAGTCACCATGACTCAAAATGACATTTTATTCCTGTTTTGGCAGCTGTGACTCACTCTGACATCTCAATGGACACCGTGATCAGTGACCACAACAGAACCTGCTTGTAGGATCTTTAAGAATTTTCTATAGCCAAAATAGGCCTTTTGCATACACCTGAATGTGCTTCTCTTGCTTTGGCGGCATGTAGGGCTGCACTAAAGATAGTGTTTTGCAAGCATACTCGCTGGGTCTGTAACAGAATGCAAGATATACAACTGCACGATACACAATTGCACAGCATCTGATTTGTCTAAGTTACAGCAAGTTGCAAAAGGAAAAAGAAAAGCTACATGTCATCCTTCTCCCAAGGAAGCAAAGATTTGAATAGGGGAGGATTAGCAATAAGCTGAGGAAAAACCAATGCAGAGGAACTGCACAGTGAAGAAAGAAGCAGTCAAAAGAACAAATCCCCCTTTCGCAAACACAAAACCTACCACGCTTGGCAGGAGGGAGACTATCGAGGACTACACACAAGACAATCTCTCACTGCCAGCACAGAGCAGCACAAAGACGCCATTCCCCCCATCAGCAAGGACCTTCATGCCACAGAGGGAACATTGCCAAAGAAAGTAGAGCCAATGACTTTACATTACACTAAGTTTATGGCATCACAGGGAAGCACTGAATCAAAGCTAATCCTAGCTACTTGTAGGCCTGTGACTTAGCAATTGATGATTTTTGCGGCATGCCACTCTTCACTGAGCAGAAACAAAGTCCCTCTAAGCCCATGGCAAACCAATTCAACTTAGAGTCCCTGACAGCTCTTCCTGTTACACTTCGGTCTGTATTCAGGCAAGAAAACATACAAGAGGGCAAACATTAACTATCCTCATAGCTGAAACCCTTTCCCAATTCCAGCCCTGTCTGCTGCTCTCAGACCTGATTTTATCACTGCACCAGAGGTATAATAGTGGCAGAGAGGTGACCAAGATCTCAGGATTTAGTCCTTCATTGCTGCGGCCTCTACCCTTGTTGATCTGGGGACACGGCTGCAGGACTGGGCCTTGAACTCCTCAGTTTATTTCACAATCTCTTCATAACAACAAAAGACGGACAAAAAACAGAGTTCAGGTTGTCTGGCAAGTCAGAACAAAAGATGATGTTTCCAGAAACCCATGTCTAACCCGAATCTGAATCCTTGCCCTAGGTTGGCTATTGCACAAAATAACAGCAGAAAAGGGTTATTTAGCATTTTTAAACTAAATTTGCAGTAAGAATTGACAAAGAATCTGATTGCTAAAAACTGCATCATCCACTTCAAAAGAAATGCATTGTGCAGGGGTCATTTTTGTCAAGCTGTCACCAACCCATAAAGAGCACATTAACAGTTTCAAAAATACAGACAGTTCCTTTTGCTAGGCAGTTTGTGCAATTTGCAAAATCCTCGTTCTTCCAATCTGAAGTGTGCAACTCATTCCCAACCTGCTAAGTTGGGAAAGGAAATCGTGAACTAAACTGCAATGGCAATTTATCACTTAAAACCAAAAAATCTGGTTTTGGTTGCTAAGTGCACTGCAACAGACACCAGCGTATTTTCACATATGCTGTAAAAGTCTTTATTGACTAATAATCCTGTTGCTACCACATATGTGACCATGAAAGAAACAGTTAAATAAATAAACAATATAGCTCTAATATCACTAATGCTCTAATAAAATGCAACCTTTGTGAAAGACTACTGATAGGAAATAATCTGCATCCACGCTTTTTATTGTATTTTTACTACAAAAGTCCTATAACAGATATACCTATATCCATTTCTGTTCAAAGCCTAACATGTCAAGGAAAATAGTAAGGGCTTTATTCTGACTTGTAGGTGAATCCCCACTGTATGAAGATGCTTAAGAAACAGTCTTCTAACCTTCTCTCAACTTCACTTTTCCACTAGACACACGAGTCAGCTCTGATTTAATAAGAATGGTCCAAACGTACCAAATTAACCCGAGATCAAATCCATATCAAACCCCTTCTGAGCCTGACTTACGCAGAAGCATCACCTTAGGAGAGAGACATTTCATAGTGAAATTGAAGACTCAAAGCTATAATATTGAATCACAGAATCAAGCAAGTTGAAAAACACCTTCAAGATCACTTATGTCCAATCATTCCCCAGTACTGCCAAGGCCACCACTAACCCATGGCACTGGGGGCCTCATCTACACGGTTTGTGAACACTTCCAGGGACGGTGATTCCAGCACTGCCCTGGGCAGCCTGTTCCAATGCCTGACTGCCCTTTGGGGAAGGAATTGTTCCCAATATCAAGTCTACACCTCCTCTGGTGTGCTTGAGGCTGTTTCCACTTGTCCTACCCTTTGCTCCTTGGGAGAAGAGATCAGTCACCTCCATGCTACAAAATGACCCATCCCTTAATCAAAACAGGAACAAGAGAAGATTGACAAAGAAGAAGAAAAAAAACCCCCACAAAACTAAATAAAAGGTACAATGTGTCTCCACTATGATTAAGTTTCCTCTAAAGCAGAATCACCACAGCTAAGGATCTGAAAAAGATGGACATCCACCTCTTACACAAAGAATGGTATTAATACCCCATGACTTACAAATCATCTGCATGTACCACATCTTAATGTAAATGATCCATTTCCTTGGTGTGGTTAAGCCACCTTTCAGAATTGGAGGGTAAGAAGTACCAGCTTATCTAATACAACACTCAAAAGGCAGAGCACCGTCTTCCTTTTGCCATTTCCTTTCTTACACTCAAAAGCATTAACAATGAAAAGAAATAGCACACTCCTTCAAGGAACTGAATGTTGTGGAGCAAGACAGATGTGCTGAGGATCGTTCACTTGTAAGTTGTATTCATTTGCTTTCTCTTGCTTCACTCAAAAGATCAGTTAAATGGAAGGTGACAAACTAGATGGTCAGATGAGCAGAGCTGACATAAGAGGAGAGCTCTGGTAGTTCAGTGTAACTCTGTGTGTGCAAGAATCATCCTGCAGAGCAAGAACAACCCTTAACATTAGCATGTCTATGTTGTGGACTGCAGTATGCTGGCAGACCAGAGCTAGCTTTCTGGGTGCTGGAAGCAATGCTACCATAGAACCATGATATTATGAAAGAGTTATTTTACCATAATTCTCTAAACAGACAGAGCCCAAGAGTTGCAGGGTTAAGACCAAAAGATTGCAAGTCTGTTCAAATGCCAAGCTAACAGGTCCTCTTTCTAAACAGGGAATTTATTAACATGGTTAAGACATGCTGATGACTATTATTATTATTTCCCTTATAGTGTCATCTAGAGGGGCCTCCAGCTGAGATAAGGATTCTCAGCTGTGCTAAACACCATGTAGGCATATAGCAAAAAACAGGTTCCATTCAGAAGAGCTTACAACATACAGTGTACTGTACAACTGTTCACTCAGTTCTGCTTGTCAGCAATGCTGCACTCTCAACCCTGTGTTTTGTATCTGCGTCTTTGAGCAATAACTTTGTGTAAAAACACTGGCTTGCCAATCACAGAATCACAGACCGGTGTGGGTAGGAAGGGACCTTAAAGCTCATCCAGTTCCAACCCCTGCCATGGGTAGAGACACCTTTCACTAGACCAGGGTCCTCCAAGCCCTGTCCAACCTGGCCTTGAACACTGCCACGGAAGAGGCATACACAGCTTCAATCTGATGCTCTATTATTATTCCCACTAGACCCCCAGTAGCTGATTTTGATGATACCTTAAACACAAGGAAAACCTAAAATCTTTGTATTTCTTTAACACAGTATTAATACTTTAATAGTAACTCATGTGCTAGTTAGCCCATTCTGCTTTACAAAGTCATATGTCAATCTGCTACAGTAAACCACGTGATGGCTCTTAAACATCTAAAACATTTCCCTTGGTGTTCAGTATTTTATTACATGGATGCCAATTATGTTTGAGCAGCAGACTGCACAAGCCCGAACAGTCATCTATTATATGAATGGTTCCATTGATTCCTATACTACAGAGGGTTATGATTTCATATATCATGCTGAATAGGATTTGCTTCCACAGACACTGGGGGTAAGCTATTTGTGAAAGCGCTTTCACACGTTGTAGGCACCACCACTGTGCTCAACCTTACTCAAAGATCTCCCAGGCTTCGAATAGCAGATCTTGCCTTTACCCCAATTCCACTGCCTTTTTCTTACAACACCCATTTTGCTATGAGAAAAAGAACTGATTTTACAGATGTACAGTAATAGCCATTGTGCTTAACACAATTTAACAGGACTGAGTTACAGAAAGGAGCTTGAAAATAACCAAGGATGAACAGCAGGTTGTCCTCTAAATATACGTATTTCATGAGCACTCAGTAAAGAAAAGCCTCCTGCTCATGCAGATGTATACAATACAGGACCTCAGTACACAACACTGAAATAAGAGTAATGGTCTGGAGATTACAGTGCTCTGCCTTTAAAAAAGTAACATCCAGAACTGTGTTCTTCATGAAGAAGAGACACAACATTCTTAAGTCCCAGGTCAGTGTCACATGGCCAAGGTAACACTCTAAACCCATGAAAATAGCCACATTTAAGACATCCGTTCTTGCAACACTGACATTTATCATTCACAAACGTCTCGTGGCTGCTTTTAACAACTCAGCTACTGGTGACTGCTTCCTTGGAAGAAGTGCAATTGCCTGCTGGAGCATCACCTACTGGCAGGAGAGATGCCCAAGAAGGCAAGAGTGGGGGAGACAGAGCACACTCTATGACACTGTTCTCAGCATGAAAACCACTGAAACAACTTCCAAGAGAATGCAAGAGCATAGAGAGAGGCCCAGCATTTCTCCTGGACTGTCTATGCCACTTGAAGTAGGAGGTGTCTCTTCCCAATCTCACTCCAGAGAGGCTGATCAAAGTACTCCCTCTTTCTCCTTTGAGCTAAGTCTCCATCTGTCACCGTCACCTCAGCATCCTGCTACTCTATTGTATCTTAAGTCATAGAATCATAGAATGGTTTGGTTTGGGAAAGACCAGTCAGTCTTTGGTCATCCAGTTCCAATCCCCTGTCACGGGCAGGGACACCTTCCACTGGACCAGGTTGCTTGAGGCCCTGTCCAACCAAGTCCATGGACCACTCTTTGTGGGTACTAGCTTAGTAGCTAGTGCTACCGATTCCTGCCTGAAATGTGAGGCAATTTTGGCTCCACCTTCAGTGAACTAAATATTTCCTGTCAAAGGGATCAGAAGGCTAGACCAACTGTAAACCTCCATTGTGCCTCCAAAGTGAGCTTTGCTTCTAAGCAGAAACAGAAGCATAAATACCAAAGAGCTTACTGGCAGGTAGGGTCAGGAATCTGAAGACCCTGAATGAACCCTCTTCCTCCACTTCAGTTGAGAAAGGGCTTCTCAGTTCAGACTGGGGTAAGACTGGGTTAAATCAGAGTCAGATGGCAGATGGCAAATTCATTTCATACATAGGAAACTTTGGCGAATTTGGTCCTTTATTTGCAGCCTGCAGGCCTGATGAGTGGAATACAGTAAAACACTTTCACCGCTGTCTTATTTTTGCCTGACTGGCCTGGCCAACTTAACTAGCATAATATTATTTGGTTTAAAATATCATTTTAAAGTGGAAAAAGAAAAAAATCTTTATTCTATTGGCTGCTAATAAATATCAAGTATTATCAAGTCTGTCCAGTGCCTCCTGCATGTCTGTGCAGAGGCTCTCTGAATTGCTCACAGACACTATGAAGCTCTCAGAACCACCACTCATCTGTATGCTATAGCCACCTACCTACTGTGCTTTTTATTTTGTCTTACTCATCCACCTCAAAGATTTCCCAACTAATCTCATGTCCACCCAGTTTCCTTTTCTATTTCTCAGACTACATGTTTCACCTTGTCTCTCCAACACAGAACTATAGAATTAACTAGGTTGGAAAAGACCTTTAAGATCATCAGTATCTTTGGTTTTCCCCCCAAGATGCAATCTCGAGCACTAACAGATGCTTCCCTGCCGTTTCTTCACATTTTATCACTTCTTCTCCTGTAGCTATCCTGCCACAAATAATTTTCTGCCTGCCTCGTTCATCATTGTTTTATTCTGTCTCTGTCCATTGTACCGTTAACTCTATTGCTTCTAGAAGTATCTTTGGTCTTGGCTGGTGTCTGCAAGCCCAGTATTTACAGCAGAGAAAAAAAACTGTCCCACTAGAGAAAAGCCACCAATGCTCAGCACTGCCCAGCTGTCTAGTCCATGCAAAAGATGTAAGCCATGTATGGCCACTGTGCTGCTTTAGTCTTTTGAGAGCAATACATGGAAGGCAAAAGCTCATGAGCCTGTTTCATAAGAGATCACAAAAGCCCTGGATGACACCTCAGATATGTCAGTCACAACAAGGAGCATTCATAAAGGCACCTTTAGAGGCTTCACTGGGCCAAGTGATGAGTATGTTCTCCCCCTGCTTGGATAAAACCATAAAAGCCCAAGTTGTGAAGTGCCAGGTATAATTTATTCACATTACTTCCTACACCTGGTCAAGGCCAGGCTCATTTCTGCATCCTCCAGATACACAGAGATGGCTCTTGAAGACCCAGTATGGGCAGCATACATGAGCAGTCCCAGAGCATGCCAACAGAACAGAGCTGCAAAAGAGACTGGAGAAAGTGAGGGCTGCCCAAAGCATGGGTCAAAAACCAAAGTGGCTGAAGATGCAACTTCTCATCACATCACCACCACGCAGGGATGAATGAAGATTAAGACTGCAGGAGTTAAGAGCCAAATGCTTCCCCCTAAGGAGTTAGATTCCACACATACTTCTGCTATAGCATTTCTAACAAGATCAGCAAATGGAGAGTGTAACGGGGGGGGGGGAGGTTGTCAAGGGAAAGAAACTATCATGTGGCCAAATGTTGTTAAGTAATGTGATTCATGGCTTACAAATGAGGAAACTTCTTCCAAGTGTCTGTAATTGCACAAGATTTTGACAGTGTGAAGATACTGATTTATCCATTACAAATCCAACAGTATGGCAAAAGGAAGAGAGAAATCAAAAGCAAATGAGCAACATATGTCATACAACACAGTCTTATGGTGGGTGACCTGGTCATGCAACTAAGTACACAACTTATAGGAGCCACTGGGCTAGATTTTCTGAAATATTCACCTACAAAACATACCTAGAATAAATCCAGATGCTTGCTGCAAGCTAAACTGTAGAAAGTTAATGGACAGAGATCTGAGGTTTTCTATTTTTTTTTGCCCAAATGTGGCTTGCAAAAAAGCACAAGTCAACACATGGCTATAGAAAGGCAACAACACAACACTCCATGACTGAAAATGCATCAGCAGTACTCTGGATGTTAAAAGCCCATGAACTCTCTCTCCCACTGCTTGCGAGTCAAATATGTACACTTAAAAAGTAAGAGCTGAACATCTGTAATTAGAAGTCCCCTTCAATAAAAGCCACACGGAAATAGCGCTGTGTGAACCAGCCACCTTCAGAATTGCAGATGCCTGGGCACAGGCACAATCAGCACATTGGTTTACACATGTCCCGGAGTATGGTGTGTCATGGCAATTATCCCACACGCTCTGCAGAGTATATTCATTTTGCTGACAGCAGTATACATTTGTTAACAAAGTTCAAACAGTAGTTAATCGTAAAAAGGTTTTAGTTAATACAAAGAGATACCTTCCATAGTGGTGATCTTAACTACCTGAGAGGAAGAACACAAAAACGCAGGGATCCCAAACGACTTCTACCAAGAATGGCCATGGTGGGAGAGGAAGGGGGCTTGCAGTTGGTGGAACAGATGTGTTTTACTCACAATAAGGGATTGCACCCAAATAAGAATAAAGGTTTTTCTTAACTAGCTTACTGAATCAACACCTTCCCCTCTCCATTTATCACTACTACCTGTAAAATAATATTTCTTTAGCTCACAGATGGGTAACACTTTAAGCACAATTTTTATAATGTGCTTGATCCTTGCCTAAAAGACACTTAAAGAACTACCAAGTATCAGAAAATGCATTCACTGCCACAAAGTTAGCTTGACCCTTTTAATGTCTGCCATCATCATGGGAATAAGCAAATGCGTTTACAAGGCATGCATGCCCTCAAACATGAAATGAAGCAAGCCAAGAATAAATAAACTTAGCTGAACTGCATATGCTTATAAAGCCAAACAGACAGAATTCAATGCAAATACGAATTTTACTTGCATCTTTCTTTTTTTGCCTAATAGGAACATTTTACAATAGTTCTGTTTAATCCTTTCAGATATTCTGCTAGCTGGATGGAGACCATGGAGATTTAAATACATTTTCAAGCACTCAACAAGAGCTTACCTTTGGTCTTTAAGAGCCAGCCATTCAAATCTGCATGGTACATAAATACAGCTCTCAAGACTGACCTCGTGGGGGGCGGGGGGAGATAAATTGGGATCTGCTCCTGTTTCAGGTTTTTAAGGAGTAATTTCCACCCATCCTTCCCAATCTAGAACGTTTACCTTCTTCCACACTGATTCTCCAAATGAGTGATATACAAAGAGCAGACTAGAACTAGATGCTAAACTTAAGATGAAGGCAGCATATGCATCCAAGAAAGGACAGAACAGAATATACGTAAAGAACAACTGTCTGACTGAATTACAGAAAATACTAATATCTTCCTCTTAAGACTAATAAACACTGATAATCTGTGAACAACCTCTACTCTTTCAGTGCTAATTACGCAATGTTCTTACCTTTCACTCGACAAGTTCATTTTGGATCACCAACTTTCCCATATGTGCTGATTTTCCATCCTGCTAACTGGTTTTGATAGCTTGTCCTGTTCTGCTGCAGCTCATTGGTTGTTATTTGAAGACCCCCGCAGTGAGGTCCTTGGTTAGGAAGGAGACCGTGGCTATAATGACAGCTTGCTCTGCAGGAAATTGTGCTCTGGTGTCCTCACCTATAAAACAGAGACAGTGTTCAGCCCAGCAATTTTGTTTGTTGGGATTAATAAGGTACTTAGAGCATCAAAGAGAGTACAGAGGTGATATGCATTAATATTTTTAGGATTGCATACTTTGGTTTCCCATTTATATATATCTCTCTCTACATGAATTGCATTTATCATACAGAACTGTTTCGTTTTGTATGCTATTATTCTTTCTACAAGATCAGTTGTATGGGAAGAATAAGCAGCATTCACCAACTATTCTCCTACTGAAAAGCTGTGGAAGCTAGTGAAAGCAGAAACAATCACATGCATCTTCCTAGTAAAACATCAAGAGCAAGCAGTCAAGAACAGTTCACAGGAACCCACAGTTCAAAATTTATGGGTATGAAATGTTCTTAACACTGAAAGGCACTTCTTTTTCTGAGCAGAATAAAATGTTCTACTCCTCAACTTCTGTGTCAGAAATAAAGAAAAGCAAACAAAATTCTTCACTGTTCAACCTACAGTCACAGATGTCACCGAAAGCAGGCCTTCCCAGTATCCCAGAACCGAACCTGGACAAATCCTCCAATCTCCATTAGCCAGAGGCTGAATGTGCCACTTCATGTCCCACCTTTCAAACTTGGCTTCTTAGCTGTGCTGGCAAGAATAAGACAGTCTGAAGACTGTCTCCTGCCCTGCATAACCCCCTACACCTAACTGCATTACCATGACAAAGAGATTAGGATTCCTCCTACAGAGAAATACAGGAAGAAAAACTTGTAAATTGGCAGTGACATCATCTGCTAGAAAGTGATTCACACCTCGTGGAACAGCAGGGAAAATTAAATTTACTCCAAGCCATCCCAAAGCTTTTTCACTGAACCCGAGTGTGGCAGAAATGATAGGAGGAGATGTAAACCCTTTCTGGTTTAGAAAGACACAGGTTGTGTAATGAGCTAAAGTGCATAGAGCAAAATTACCATCTACTGTCACCGAGATCTATTTCCCCTGTCGTCTTCTAAAAAAAAAGGGAAAAAAAATAAAAGAGGAATGAAACTGGAATAACAAATGTAAGAGGTGATGGCATAGGCAGAAAGTGGATTAATACACATCACCAGTGGTATGTGACTGGCTTACAAAACGGTGGGTTGCATGACTGACAGTGCCAGAAGATGAGCTGTTTCATACGCTCTCTGAAGCTGTTCTGTCCTCAGCCACACCTGAATCCCTTGCAAGTGTCACATTCCCTGCTTTGCCAACAACGTGCTGAAGGAGAAAATTTTAACACATGAAGAATAAAGGTTTCCCACATCTCTCTGAACCCTGCTGGACCCTGCCAAAAAGAAAAATGAAATCATTGTCTAGTTTTCCTACAGAATTCCTCAGCTGTAACTGCTACTTCTATTTCTATCATAGCAGTGCCTGTGACAAGCAGACTTGTGCAGACAATGTGAAAGATCCTGCCTTGCTGTAGACTATAGCTGATTGAATTACGTGACTTCCAAGCTGGTACCATTTTCTGTCTAGGGGTCAGAGCACTGCAATCTCCAAATAATTTAGACATGAGCACCACCACAGGAGAGAACTCTAAAGAGTAGCCACTTATGAAGATAAATCAACTTGCCTCGACTCATGTAAATCTACCTGCAGCAAGAGCTACCACATGCTGAAAGGAGTAACATTTATCTAGCTCTGCAGAGAAGACAAGCCTGAAGTTCCATTTCTGCATTGAAGAAAAGGGAAAAAAACAAAAAGACTAAAAGATTTAAATAGCTGCAAATGAAGTAGCCTACAGCCTTTCTCTTATCTCCCAGTGCTATGATCCTACATGACATAAGGACCCCCGTACATAGAAGAGCATGTGAAGGTAGTCATTTGGGTAATCAGTATCTGAACAACACGAAGGCATCCAGGCTCCATGAGTCCAGCAAACCATTCATCTGAACATTAGCCAAAAAGTTTATAGAACTTTATGAACAAACCTAGGCACCGATTCAAGCCAGCAAGACCCTGAATACCGTTTTGCTTCAAAACCACATGAAGCTGACTGCTTCCTGCAATTCTGATGGTAAAACACAGCTGTACTGACAGCTTTTGTCATGATTCAATGTCCTTTTTAGAGCACCTCATTGGCAAGCTGGCAACTAGCCACAAGCACAGAAAGAAAACAAATGAAATGTACCTTCCTGCTCCTAACCAGGGCTGAAAAAGGTCCTTGTACTGCAGCAAGTGATAAGTCAACCCATGCCTCCTATGAGTTACTTTCTTACACTTTCTTTTAATCAACTACACACTTCAATAATGTGGGGTTTCTGTAACTAACTGGTTCAGTATAACCTCGTACACAATTTAAAGCTGAAGAAAAAAATAAAAGAATTACTCAAAATTTACATTTATGTAAAAGATGCCTAAAAACCAGAGAAATTAATCTGAGATTCACATGGTTTTAAAGCCAAGCTCTGCCTCTCAAGCTGGAAGTAGAATAGGGGTCACAAAAGCCTGACTCTTCCCTTGGGCTGGTCAGCCCTTACTGGAAGGGCTCTCTGTTAATACAGCACTTTCCAGTAGCCATGGTGGCCAATGGCATCCTGGCCCATATCAGCCACAGTGTGGCCAGCAGGACAAGGACAGTGATCGTCCCCCTGTACTGGGCACTGGTGAGGTCGCACCTCAAATCCTGTGTCCAGTTCTGGGCCCTTCACTACAAGAGAGACATTGAGGTGCTGGAGTGGGTCCGGAGAAAGGCAGCAGAGCTGGCGAAGGGCCTGGAGCACAAGTGTGATGGGGAATGGCTGAGGGTCCTGGCGGGGGTTTAGTCTGGAGAAGAGAAGGCTCAGGGGGACCTTATTGCTCTCTACAACTGCCTGAAAGGAGGATGGAGCCAGGAGGGGGCTGGGCTCTGCTCCCAAGGAACAAGGGATGGGTCAAGAGGAAACAACCTCAAGCTGCACCAGGGGAGGTTTAGACTGGATATTGGGAACAATTCCTTCCCCAAAGGGCAGTCAGGCATTGGAACAGGCTGCCCAGGGAAGTGCTGGAATCACCGTCCCTGGAAGTGTTCACAAACCGTGTAGATGAGGCCCCAGTGCCATGGGTTAGTGGTGGCCTTGGCAGTGCTGGGGAACAGTTGGACTGGATGATCTCGAAGGTCTTTTCCAACCTGGTTAATTCTATGATTCTATGTGGGTATCTTATTTTTTTACTAAAGGGTGGTAAACCTTTAATAAAACCTTTGAAACCCACCACAAATGGGCTTTTTGCTGGAAATGGAGATTTCAGATTACGTACGTTTTTCCTTCAAGAGGTAAAGTGCAATATTTCACTGCATCCATTCCAAAATTTAAGGTTTAACTATTAAGGTTTTTTAACCTTAATTTAAAGTTAAGGTTTAACTATTGCTGCCCTTATACTTGAGTAGGGCTGCCTCTTTGGATGGCAACAGCCACTTGTTATGAGAAAACCACTTTTTAGGTGAAACCCTCCTTTCAAAGAAACCATACAGATTAGCCTGGAAATACGAGGTTAATGCTCAAAAGCACTTCTGATGTGGGAAAATGGGCAGACCTCAGAACAACAGATACCAAAACAAAAGAAAAAGACATCTTTTTGCAAGGAGGAGGAATGTACATGGCTTCCCAAACCCCTTCCTGGCACCAGACACCTGGACAGCCCATCAACGACATGTCCTAAAGAAGGCAGAAATATCTTGGTTAATATAATGTTTTCCTTTGACAGTGGTATTAGATCATTTGATTGGTCATGGTGACTATTCCTGCAGTTGCAGGGAGCAGAAGCAAGACAATTCCCTTCTCACAAAAATTGCCTCAGCTTCCAAGTAAGCACAAGAGAACCTGCTCCAAGGCAGAGTAATTTAGAGAGGCTGGAAAATCCTCACATGCAGTTTTGCCAAAAAAACCCAAAAAAGAGTATTTTGTCCTTTTTTTTTTTTTTTTGAAAAGATGAAAAATGTCTCAATGTTCTGATCTTTTCTATTCAGCTTCTTATTGACATAAGAAACGAGTGGGCAGATTCAGTATGTTCTTTGCCAGTCTATCTTGTTCCCAATCTGTGCACAGTTCCTGTCCATCTTGAAGAAAGATGGATCAGACAACAAAAAAATGCTACAGCTTTGTAAACATCTCCTTCCAATTTCAGTGCTCCTTAAGGCCTATTAACCAATTACCTTGACTAGTAATAAAAAGCCCCTCTCATCTGGTAAAGCTGCACATCCACTGACATCCTTCTATAGTCTCAGGGCAGGACCTTCCCTGGGCCTGTGATGGCAGGCATCGTGCTTCTCAAAAGGGTCACATAACAGCAAAACTGCTGGGTCTTCTATATGGCTCCAGCCCCTGCTGTCTGAAGACTTTTTGCTTGATCCTTCTGTTTCTCATTTAAAAACAAGGGCTGCCACCCAACGTTATTTACTTATTTTCTGTTATTTCAAAAGGCTTCTCCAAAATCACCATGTAGCAGAATCAGTAACAGGCCTGCTCTACAAAGAGTTGCTTTATATGCACAAATGACTAGTTAATAGAAAAACATACATCAATAAATAATGTTTTAAACATAAGGAAGGCTTATGGGTTTTATAGGAACCAGTAAAAATGGCTACACAATGCTGGTGGCTTCCTTCATGTAGCTTTTTATGGACAAGCAATAAAACCCATACCAAAAACCTAAACCAAAACAACCCCCTTCCCTCCCACATACACAAATATTCATTCTTTGTCCTGTAAAAGGTCTTACCCACCCTACATCTCCCTGCTCCTAAACAGTAGCCAGTAAAATGTATTTTCTTCACTGATCTGCAAAAGCTATTTTTCCCAACTGGGTTCTTAAGCTGCATACTGCACCCTATAAAAAAGATTTGGGCTGATTTACAAAATCTATTTCTCTCCTTGGGCCTTTAAGCCGCTGTTGCAGAAGTGATAGAGGTGTTCTCACTCAGACTTTTACTGTTTCTGGGCCCCTTGCCACCTGTTTTTATTTTCTCCCTCTTTTACTTTCTTACCATCTCTCTTGCACACATGCCACACTTGTCCATCAGAGCGGATTCTGAGTAACAGGAGACATGCTTTCACAATATATCTAATCCATAGCCAAGGGGTAGGAGGTATTAATCCACTTGATATGCCTTGCAGGAGGCAAATTTGGTCAGAAAGTAACTTTAGAAAAATTTTCAGATATCTGTTTATCATTTTTATGATAGAATCATAGAATGATTCTATCAGTTGGAAGGGACCTTAAAAATCATCTAATTCCAACCCCCGGCCATGGGGAAGAAGACTGCTTTTAAAGAAAAGTAGCCCTCTACTTCCTACAAAATCAAGCTTCTCAGGCTAGCTCAAGCTGGCTCATAAAAAGGAGACACAAGAGTCACGGAATCCAGACTGGTTTGGGTTGGAAGGGACCTTAAAGCTCACCCAGTTCCAACCCCCTGCCACAGGCGGGGACACCTTCCACTAGATCAGGTTGCTCCAAGCCTCATCCAACCTGGCCTTGAACTCTTCCAGGGATGGGGAAGCTTCTGTTACCACCCTGCTGAATGTGTCTTGTATTTGTGCAGTTCATGTTAATTATACATGTGGTTTTGTCCATAAAATTCCTGTATATCAGTGAGTACATTATGAAGCAGCAGAAACACAGATAAAAATGGCCAAAAGAATCAAAAAGCTAACACAAAACTCTTAGTCACTTGTCAGTGGTTTTCAACTACAAGTTTACTAAAAGCACACTCCAGTTTTTATCTGATAGATCTACCTGCACTGCAACCTCAGATGAGATCATATAAACGTGACTTAAGAGTAAGCACCTTTTTTCTTAATATCTGTCCTCATTAATATATTCTACTTCAAAGGAATGGAGTAGTTCATCCAGAGTTCAAATGAATATGGTTTGATTTTGCAAAAAGTATCTTTTCTTTTGAGTGTTGCCACTTACTGCATCACTTCAGCGTGAATTAAACATGAATTCATGATAAAATCATCAAAATGCAAAAAACAAAGTGATGGTAGAGGGGGATCAAAGGCACCTTCTAGTTGCCAGAGAAACCAACACAGCAAATGAATGTGAAGTACACAGTACTCGCACAATCTCCTAGGACAAGTGTGCATGAAGTGTATGAAGAAACTCTTCATCTGTGTGTTACAGCAGTAGAACTCAAATGAACAGAGAATAAATTCATGAGCATTATGCTCAGATGAGTTAACAGTCATCAGACTAGTAGGTGGCACTTCTGGGGCAAGTCACCGAGAAGAACTTCACACTGTCACTGTGTAAGTCGAGTGGGTACAAGAAATTGAGATCCATGTTTTTCAGAGTGCTATTAATCAGAAACACATCATTTGCATCAGTCCTGAGAGCCCAGAAGAAACTGTATTAAAGAGTCTGCATGCCCAGACTGTGAGTATGAAGTGCAGCTTTCTAGGCTGGGCATTCAAAAACATCACACAGAAAAGTGTGTAGCGTAGGACTGAGTTTTTCTCAGTTCTCACTTCCCCCGTGCTCCTCTCTTCTATCTTCAGCTAGCGTGCAGAGGCTCTGAACACGCCCCCTGTAATATTATTTTATGTAATAGGAATCTGTCCAGTATACTTACACATTTCACAAAGATGACAGACAAAATAGCATATGGTAATGATTTTCAGTCATGGCAGCCCTTGCTGGGATTTGAAAGGGGAAAGGCTCTGTATCCATTACTGCCTCCCTGAAAATCACACCCTTCAGGGAAGAAGAATTGTTTCCTTTATTCGTTTTTCTAATTCTCTGCTTAATAATGATAGTTTTGACTTTAATATGGAAGAAGACAAGCAGCAAAGTGATATTAGCACAGCAGAACTGATTATAAGGCGACTGGCAATACAATGCTGCTCTGAGGGGACCCCAAACCCCGCAGTGACCCACACAAAGAATCATAAAATCACAGAACAGTTTGGTTTGGAAAGGACCTTGAGATCACCCAGTTCCAACCCCCCCGCCATAGGCAGGGGCACCTCCACTAGACCAGGTTGCTCTGAGCCCCGTCCAACCTGGCCTTGAACACTGCCAGAGATGGGGCAGCCACAGCTTCTCTGGGCACCCTGTGCCAGACCCTCACCACTCTCACAGTAAAGAATTTCTTCCTAATATCCAACCTAAATCTTCCATGTTTAAGTTTCAACTGGTCCCAGCACAGGAGCCGCTTTACAGATTTTATTAGGCTAGATGCTGTGGTCCAGCTCTATAGAGAGGTCTCCGGTGGAGGCAGAAACAGGGGCAAGTCCCCCAGGTCCCTCCCTGTGAGCAGCCCTTGCTGTCAGGATGGGTTTTAGGCTCCCCACCCAGGGACATGTCCTCTACCCCACCACTATGCCCCCAGTCTGCTGGACCTCCAAAACCTGGAGAGGTAGAAACTGGCTGCAAGGATGGAGTTCTTCTCGCATAACAAAGGCAAACTCCTTTGAGTATTCCAGGCAATGAGGAAGTGTATGGGAAAGACTTTGTGTGCCCTATTCACCTTCATTAGCTGCTGCAGGTCCAAAGGTAGTATTGTAAATGGTTGAATCATGAATGTTGTTTCTATTAAGGAATGAAAACATGCTAATGCTCTATAGATGATGTTTCAAGGAAAAGAACCACCTAAGGCAAACAGTTCTAAAGTTCACCTTCATGTAGCCTGTGCAGCACCCTTGAAGGACTGAGCAGTGCTGGCCCTGGCATATTCATCATTCTGCTCTTGTCAGCTCTTGACTGAATGTTTTTTTTTGAGGTAGAGATCAAAATGAACCAGAACTAATTGAAGGTATATTAAATAAAAGCATCATCACTGTAATGAGTATACAATTGCTACGCTAATGCTGAATAATGTTTAAGCTACTGAACAAGTCCATATTGTTTCACCTAATGGGACTCACCGATTACCAAGTAATTAATTCTACTGTAGTTCTGCAACACCATGTGGAAATGTGAAACCCACTCATAAATTAATTAATGCTCAAGTCAATAGAGGAGACAAGTGTCTGGGACTTCCTACTGCTTCTCCTAAAATCCATCAAGGTATTATCGCTTTGAGCCATACAGGATTGGTTTTGGTTCTTCAAGCATTTGGCCTAGTTATTACATTGTAATCATGTGTAATACAAATCTGGCTGATATGGGCAAACAATCAGCAGCCAAAGCTGCTCTGAGCCTTTTACTTGTATTCAATTATATTTATTTTTGTAGTCAGAACTCTAATAACTATAAGCTGGGGTGGGGTTTAGACTTCCTCCTCCATCACTTTTACCCTATGTACTTCGCAACTGCTGGAACAGGCAGCACCTCATCTAATGCATAGCAACTGTTGGGTCCTATCCACAACCATGCATACCTGGCAAGTACAACCACAGAGATTTCTGCAGTCCTTCCAAAACCAACCAAATTAACAAACATATAGGAAATCAGGGTAACACCTTAGTCTTTGAATAGTCAGGGTAAAAACTCTTAGCTCTCCCATTCAGTCAAAGAGATGTCCTGATTACACCCTGGACTATCCTTAAGCATATGGGAAGGAATTGGCACCAGTCTTACATTCAGCATTTATGGTCAAGAGATGGCCTTTTTCCGCGTATTGCCTAGCACTCATATCCAGACCCCAAGGCACATCCTTGCAAACACCACCAGAAGGTTTTCCCTTGCCCCCTTACATACAAAACCACAGTGATTGCTCCACAGCATTCAGGGTTCAGCTCTTAATGGTGCTGCCCTTGCTGGTCTATGTCAGAGGAAAGGGCATCCGCAACCTCACGGTTTTTCAGAGCAGGGGACTTCTCAAGGTGGGAGAAAAGAAGACAGGAGAGCAGAAGCTAAGAGGTACCAGTTGCCCCAGGCCATGGTGTGATGTTTAGTTCATAACAAGGCCTGGGGTGCCCTGAGACAAGGTCCAGCTCCGTGGCTTAATTTCTTTCCACCGCCTCATCACACTACAACATCTGCATTTAAACTCTGGTTCTATTTCTCATTCACTGTGTATGGATATTAAACCATTTAGACAAATATACTAAACCATTTAGACAAGTATGCTTGCAAGACATTTTCCAGATTGCCCAGAGAAGCTGTGGCTGCCCCATCCCTGGCAGTATTCAAGGCCAAGCTGGATGGGGCTTAGAGCAACTTGGTCTAGCGAAAGCCATTCAGTTCCCTTCTGCATGGCTTGCCTTAGCTGAAGTATGGACCTCTTGGAATGGAAACAAGTTAAAGCTTGTTAAAAATACCAGAGCCAAGATAACACAGCATCCAGTGCCACACACTGAGTTACAACAGTTTCAACATCACAGATGAACACTGGATATGACACAATTATTTGCAAATTATTAAAAAATCTTCCCAAAACCAACCAAAAACCCCAAAACATCCAAGCCCCAGAAAACTCTGGCATGAATAAGCTAAGTTTTACTCATGTGCATCTTAGAAGTAAGCAGAGATATTTCCTGTAAGACACAGAAAAACTACTCAGGTTTCCAGGTGTCTATCTCCTCCTGGTAGCTTGACACGTCATTTTCATTTCTAACATCATATCAGTCCCAAATCAAAACCAGACAAGCAGCATAATAGGTGGGAAAAAACATCTAGAAGGTGAGAGAACTCCAAAGGAGTGGAGCTGGCTATGACAAACAGCCGTTAAACTGGCAAAAGGAAGTGAGAATGGAAATAATCAACCCCAACCTGGCCTAGAGAGCAGTCAGAAAGCCAGGGCATGTCCAGCCTGACTGCCCTGCTCCTTACCACATCAAACTAGCAGTAAAAGGCAGCTGATGAACAGTTTTCCTTTTTTCCTGTATAAAAGAGACTGCATAAATCTTCCTGATTCCTCCCTTTTACACTGGCCACAGATATTTTGAAAAAATGGCTCCACAAGATCCCCTAAATCCCTTAATTTTCCTACAGAAGAGGGAAATCAAAAGACTATGGCAGGTTTCTTGATGGGGTCCCAAGAACGGCTGGCATTTTCTTGGGTTTTACAAGCATTCAGCCAAAGCCGAAGGTGTACTAAAACGTTACAATCCAAAGAGACAATACCTGAAAAGCAAAGATTACAACACCCATCTTCAAGAGCGGAGTAATTCAGTACTTTATCTGGAGTATCTGCAACAGAGCAGAAGCAGAACTGAGATTCCCGTCTCCATTAACCACAAAACCATCCTTCCTCATAAAACTGTTAACTCCATTATTTATCTTCCTTTTTCTTTTCTGCGCCGTCCCCTCAATTATATAAATAGAAGCTAAGTGTATTAATTTACACTTTAATTAACCATTTAAAGGAACCTGTAAAGAAATTGTTCTACAAGGCAAATAACTGTAATTGTCCTACAAAAGAGAGTGCATTCACTCTATCTAACAGAGCTTTTCTGTTCTGGCCCCACATATTTCCTGAACTGATGTCCTATTTCCTCTCAGTCCCCAAGATTTCCCACAGGGGTGTAAGATGGCTAATGAACATAACATGTAGAGCCAGATTCTGTTCTGAGGGTCAGGGGCATGTGAAAGGGATTCAGGACTCCTTATCACTGTATCTGTAATTCAGTTCAGTCCCTACAGAGTCCCATCCAAAGCTTGTGGAAATCGGTGCGTGCCTTTCAACTGACCTCAATTTTTATATCAGGCCAAGGTCTAAGGGAATAAAAAAAGGCAGAGTAATGCTCAACTAAAATCTACTCTCAGAGTCCCTTATTGCTTAATGGAAATAAACAGCCAGTGCTTGATTAATGAAATTATTCATCATGTACGGGGCATCAAAATCCAGGATTGCTGACATCTTGGCACAGATCTGAATTAGCCCAGACTCTCCAATGAAATGCCCATCTTCTTCAAACACGGGGAGACTATGGACAGCTCTTCCTCCAGCCTGAAAACTGCTTCACACACACCCATAAACACACAGGCTTCCTGCATGGGAATAGTGCCTCGGAGTCTGGTACACTCGAGAGCCGATTCCCTCTGAGGAATAGCGTGTGTGTGCGTGCATGAGAGGTTTACATGCTATTAATGCTATTCACAGTCATAAAATATTCACTGCACTTCAGAGGCGCCGAGAGGGTCAGAGGCTTGCATTCGGTTTAGAAGATTTCATAATTATGACTGGGGTGGTTTTTTGGAATAATTTGCCTTTAACTTTCTGTTTGTTGAGGAAAAGGAAGTAATTTCATTTCCCATAGCAGCTGTGTTCAAATCAATTGCAACCCTCTTTTGCCTCTTCCAGCCCTTCTCCTCACCTGCACACACACGTGCACACGCACGCTTGCTCACTCTCTAGCTGGCCGTGTACTTTGCTCGGTGCAGACTGGAAGCATAAGGTTGGAATTATTTGGGCAGAGAACAAGTTCCCTTTTTTGAGGTAAACCACATGTGGGGCTTCTTGTTAAATGATGCTTTGTCAGTGAGGTCCTACACGCAATCAGGAGCCGCACCACATATTGTAATAAATCACACAGCAAGAAGTTTACCTTTGTTTAAAGGGAGCAACATTCACTCCATACCAATTAAGTTAGGTATATTGGGCAGTATATCATGCCTTTGCTGGTATATAAATGAGAAAAGCATCATTAATTCTACAATATTCATAGCTATAATGGATATTACAGTATAAATAATTAAGGGAGGGAAGTAGGTTTGCTTTCCTTATTAAAATAACTGGAATCGTGCTAATTTACACTAAGTAGTTCTTGACTTAGTCTTTCCATAAAAAGAGAAAAATATCTTTGTAAGGGTTAACAGTTTAGTATACTGCAAGCTAAACGTGATGATTTCTCATGTCAAAATGTACATGTTAAGCAGACACAAAAGCAAGGACTGTTTCATTAATTCGATGATGAGGGCACAAGCAACTCCATTTGATGGCATTCTTCTGACCTATTCCCAACTAATGCTGGAAACAGCTTTCACAAGACCTTAAGCACAGGAAGTTTCACCTCTGTGACTCTGAAGTTTGGCAAAAGTAAAAGGAGGAGATTTATAATCTCTGCCATGTAATCTTAATGATAACACCTCTCACTCCACTAAGACAGAAAGAAAATATTTAGATGGTTTATATTGAAGAGATGAAGAAAAATAAGGTAACCTTCCACACACAATTTGCCAGTTTTAAAGGAGAACATTTCTTTCTTCTGTCTTATACGTGCCCTGCTGAATTATTCTTCAGAAATTCCCTCTCACCAAATATTCCTTCCAATAACATACTGGAAATTAAAATCACATGAAGGTTGGCAGAACAAATTATCTTTTCTTTGTTACTTTATCCATCTTACTAGCTCCATTTTGAAAGCTAATTACTAGAGAAGATTATTATTCAATACGCAGACATTCAATTTAAACAGCAAATTATTTTCTTCTTCCACTAAATATTTTCCTGTAATATAATGTTTGCACTGGTTTGTGATCACTTCAAATAATCAAGATGAAAATATCTTACTAGCTGGAGCAACCCAGGAAACATGGTTTGGGAAATTAAGGCTGGTGATAAAGTAACAGAGTCAGGCAGTGTCCAACAGGATGAACCAATCTGAATTCTTTGGAAAGGAAAATAATAAGTAAATGCAGTTCATCACTGTTCTTTATGAGCATTCGTTGCTCCCTGTATAAACTGCCTTCCGAATAGTACCAAGGCATTATTCTGGAAGCAAGATGATAATTTCTTTGTGATTACTCAGTGATTTGATGATTACTCTTTTAATGTCTTTCCAGGTGACACCTGGATAAGCCCTATTTATCTATTTATAGATAGCCCAATTTCATCCATTCATCTATCCGTCTATTCTGATAGCTAAGATTTACAGATATAGATGCACCCACCTCATCTGTGAAACAGTCCAGAGTTCTGAGAATATTGCATTTCTTGGATTGCTACAACTCTTTGATTATTTCTGTAGCAAAATAAGATTTTCCTTTGCTTTTAAAAATCTAACTGAATATGGTTCTTTCTTATTTGTAACTGTCCTTTAGTATGATGAAAAAGGACAGAAAGCACTAGGATAGCACTATAAAGTGAAAAGTAAGATAAGATACTGCAAATGCCATTGTGCAAACTCTCTCAGGAAAAAAAATCATTACTTCAATTTAGCTAAAGAAGGGTTAAGAAAATGGAGAACAACTTTGTGAAATTTGGAGAGAATTTTACATTTCTAGTAATGTCAAAAACATTCACTTACCAGAAATGGATAGGGATACAAATACACAGAATAGTATGTAATAAAGCTGCGGCACTCACTACTTTCGTAACTGTAGAACTCTAAAGACTTCTCTATAAAAGAGCTCCTTCTCAGCTGTGTACATTGCACAAGGTAGATGGCACCATGTTTGCCATCTACCTTAATCCCGAGTAGGAAAATGGGACTTATTTGTTTGGTGAAGATATTCCAGCTGTTAAGTTCCACCATTGTAAGATCAAGAGTTAAAATGTATTTAGCACATTTTATTCTTCTTTTCAGCTCTTATGACTTCCTATACACTACACTAAACTATACTTTGAATTAAGGAACTGATTATCAGTAAGAGATAATGATGGACTTTGGATATAGTATACAATTATCCTATTTCTATGTATGCAGATATGAAGATACAGATCTGAATATATTCTTATTTATCTGTAATCGCATGGAAGTTCCAAAACAACCACTGGGAGTTCTTCTGTATGTCAATTCAAACCTGTTATACAGTCACTAAAAACTAGGAGTAAGCCACTTCGTGCTATTTCCTCACTGTATCCAGAATACATTTGATGACTCCACCACTAGGGTGAAGCCTGTTTCTCCTTATCATTTCCTCCCTTTTAGTTTCCATCTCTCCAAGTTAAACGCTGTGTGGATAAGCTATTTATACATTTACACAGAGTGATGTACTGCTGACCATAAACTCTTTTTCTAATTGCTACTTATTTTTTTATTTTCTAAAAGATTTGTTCCCTTAAACCAAAAGCAGTTGTGCTCCTTTCTGGGTCATCTTCAAGCTATCCTGTATTTGATTTATTTATCTTTGAGGTCATACTCCTAGTTGAATTTTTCCCCTATGTTTTCAAAGTTCACACTGTGCGACTCAAACGTAAATCAATACCTAAACCCTACGGAATTAAGTGCTTCTGCAAATGTAACCTTTTGTAACAGTATCTGTGTGCACTCTGAAGTGGTCTCAGTAAATATAAAATAAACTTTGTAAAATTTACAGCCAGATCCTTCTCACTTCCCTTTAGTCACTAACCATGGGTTTCTGTGCACAGTCCAGCTCATCTTGAGTCACAGATGTTACAGATGGGACGCCGCTAATTGAGGTTCTGCAGCTCCAGGTAGCAGAAAACAACCATGCTGTTCTGCAAGAACTCGCAGGATCCTTCTTGCGTAAGTGTAGGAAGCATCTCACATTATGGAGGCAGCTTCCCACAATGCAGAGACTTCTTTCAGCTAATGCACACATCCCAGACATATCCCTGCCAGCTGCTTTTAGAGATGCATACCCCACTATTCAAATTGTATTGACTTTCCTTTTGGCTGATCAATGTCTATCACCCCATACTTTGAAAAATAATAAGCAGTTGGAGCTGCTTTGCCCAGAGTGTTTCAACTTCTGAGTTGTGCCTTCTTGGGTAGAAACAGGCAAAATCATCTCTTAATTGACATATATAAAGACCTTACTCCCTGTGAGTTTCCACTCTACCCATAATGATCCTTACTGAAATGCTGCTAGAATCATAGAATCAACCAGGTTGGAAAAGCCCTTCAAGATCATCATGTCCAGCCGTTCCCCAGCACTGCCAAGGCCACCACTAACACATGCCACTGAGGGCCTCGTCTACATGGTTTGTGAACACTTCCAGCAATGACGACTCCACCACTTCCCTGAGCAGCCTATTCCAAAGACATCCAGCAAGGAGCTAATACCGAGTAAATTATTTACTGAGAGTCACTCGTTATTCTTGTGCATTGAAAAAAAAGAAAGAAAAAAAGTGATTGCAAAAAGCAGGATGTGAAAGCGAGGTCATCACCCTTCCCCATCAGCCTGCTCGAGGGAGGCATTTCAGAGCAGCCCATGTTTCGTTTTAGCATGCTGAGTGTCAGACACTACAGCAGCATTTCCAGAAGGGTGAGACGCTTTCATTCAAGGAACATGAGCCCACACAAGTGCCTCTGCCAGCGCTTCGGCATCTCCCTGAGCTGCTCCTAGAATCATGGCATAGTTCATATTGGTAGAGACCTTCAAAAGCTCATCTAGTCCAAACCCCCTGAAATGAGCAGGGATGCCTTCAACTGGATCAGGTTGCTGAGAACCATGTCCAGCCTGGCCTTGGATGTCTCCAGGGATGATGCATCCACCACCTCTCTGGACAACTTATGCCAGTGTTTTACCACCCTCAGTGTAAAGAACCTTTTCCTCACATCCAGCCTGAATATCCCCTCTTTTAGTGTAATAAAACCCCTCGTCATATTGCAACAGGCCTCGCTAAAGTCTCTTCTCCATCTTTCTCATAAGCCTCTTTTAAGAACTGAAATAAGGTCCAAAATAAGGTCTCCCTGGAGCCTTTTCTTCTCCAGGCTGAACAATCTAAACTCACTCAGCCTTTGGGCTGAACAACCCAAACTCACTCAGCCTTTCCTCACATTCCCTTTCCTGCAGCCCTCTGCCTGCACAGGGATGAGGTCTAATGAAAATAAGAATATGTACCCAGTGTTCAACCCTAGAAGCCAAGTCACCTTGGCTGAGCTTCAGATGAGTGACACTCCTCCTTGTCTAGCCTGAAAGATGAGCAAAACATTTATATGGTCTTCTCTCTGGTGACCAGCAACAGGACATGTGGAAATGGAATGAAGCTCTGTTTGGGGAAGTTTAGATGGAACATTAGGAAGAGGTTCTCCACTGAGAGTTTGGCCACCAGAACAGGCTCCCGAAAGTAACGGTCTCAGCAACAAGCCTGTCGAAGCTCAAGGAGCATCTGAGCCACACTTTTAGCCATATAGTTTACTTTTAGGTAGCCCTGTGAGGAGCAGGGATATGGACTCATTGATCCACATGGGTCCCTTCCAACTTGAGATATTCTGCAATTCTCTAAGACCTGTGACTCACCTTGTCACCTTAGGGACACCTCTTGGCAAAAGGCAGCAGCCATGGCCTAAGCATGGTCACTTGCCCAGCAGCACACCTGAGACACAGCCCTAACAAGGGAGAAAGTGGAAACCTGAGTCACTGCTGCCCTAAGAGAGCAAATTTTTTTCTCCCGACACCTCTGCAGTCCTGCAGCTCCTGGGTTCGGCAGGAAACAAGGCAAGGCACTCTCTCATTATCACTTCCTCCAGCAAAATATCGAGAAGGAACAAACTATTTCCTTCACCCAGGTGGTTCTTTGCCATCACTTAGTGGGGAGTAAGTGGAGAGGAGGAGAAGAAGGAGAGGACAGGTAAACATAATTTTCCTTCCTGCCTCACAAAGTGCTCATCCATACCATCCCTGGTAAATAAACCGTTACGCAGAGGAAACAAAATGAAACAAAACCTTGCCTTTTAAGTATTTTACGTTTTAGATTTGCTGCTTGCTCTTCCACCAAAAGAGCATCAGGCTGCTCTTAAGCAGCTGTGTTCCTCTGGGACACAAACAGAATTCAAGCCTTCCTCAGACCAATACTCACAGCTACCTTTAACCCACCGAGGCAACTGTTGTTTTCAAATGTACAAATGAGTTTAATAAGGGTCCCAGCAAGACTCTGAAATCATGGTTGACTTGTCACACCTCCAGCCCCCCAGGCTACATTTTGTTATTGATCTGTTTTTTGCTTCCGCTGAGTGAACACTGTCAATCCACCCATGTCAGAATCCAGCCTGCAGCATGCAGCGGACGCTGTTATTACTATTTAAGTGATAAATGAGACATGCATTTCATTCAGCATGTTTGTGAAGCAGAAATTACTTGGGTTTTTTAAAGCACTGATACATAAGGAAGTCAGAAAGTCCTTTTTTTTTCTGTTTTCTTGCTGCAAGTTGTTATCAGTTTTACTGAGCTCCAGGTAGAAATGCCCACATGAAACCAAATGTTGCTATTAAACTTTGGTACTTTGGTTGAACCTCTTTGGAATAAATATTACAGGATTTAAAAAAAGGTAAAGGAGGAAAGTATGGGCTCCCTGCAAGACCCACTGAAGTCTGTGAGAATCTTATTATGGACTATGCGTGAGGAAAGGTTGAGAGAGCTGAGCTTGTTCAGCCTTAAGAAAAGAAGGCCCAGGGGAGACCTTATCACCATGTTCCTGTATGTAAAGGGTGGCTACAAAGAAGACAGAGACACCCTTTTTACAAGGGGTCACATGGAAAAAAACAGGGATGATGGGTACAAGTTATGCCTGGGGAGAATCTGACTGGATGCAAGAGGAAAATTTTTCACAATGAGAACAATCAACTACTGCAATAACCTTTTCAGTCAAGCGGTGATTCCCCAACGTCAGACACTAAAGATTTGGCTGGATAGGATGCTGGGACATCTTGTCTAGGTTGTGCTTTGCCTAGAAAGGTTGGACCACATGATCCCTGAGGCAACTTCCAACCTGGGATTCTGTGATCCTATTACTTCAGTGGCCTTTTTTAATAAAGGAAAAATAGAAATATTCAGCCCAGTCTCGGAGTTCACGTGTTGCTCACCAGTTCCTTCCATCACACGGAGGAGCACTGCAGTTTATACCCCTGTGCATGGAGAGCCATGAGGCTTGTTCCCACCTGGGGATATTGGCTGATTCTACCCCTCCTGGGAAAAAGAGATATTTCAGGGTTGGAAAGAGCTGGCACGCTGCCTGCAAGTCTCATCCTTAACTTCTCTCCCAAGCCTCTGTGGCGAACACCTCAACCACCCAGGCCCTGACCCAGTGAGTCCCTTACTGTCATGCACAGGCATGCAAGGGGCTTATACCCCTGGGAAAATATTTACATGCCTAAAACTGATCGCCCAGATAAGGATTACAAGTCTTACTGAAGTCACCTCATTAGGAAGGAGGTGGAGGGGTTTTATTCTATTAATATCATTGTTTCTCCAGTGGCCCAGCAGAGCTTGCACCTTAGTGCAGGTTTCTGATCTATTAAAACTTTTACAAGGCATTGAGTTGCTTGCTGTCTTAAGGAAGATGATGGCTAAGATGTGAAACAAAGCCTGCTTACATCTGAGGAAGGTTCTGTCTCAAGATGATAGTAGGAGCACATTTATATTCAACCCCCACTTTGCTGCTTTAAATCATTCTGAAAAACATGGGAGTGGATCCCGAGCAACAAATCACCTCAGTAGCTTTTGCACTTTCCAAAGGGGAATCAAGATGAAAGAAAAGATTATGTTTCTTCCTGCTCATCACATTCCTCCTTATTCACTGTACACTGGTTGCCCACTGGAAAAAGAGTAATTTCCCAGGTTAGTAATGGAAAGAGGCTGTTTTCATTTGCATCAGCTGCACCTCTTCAGTTTAATCCTGTACCAGCCATATAGAACAAGCTGATTTCACTGCTGCGGTACACCTGAGCAGCCTGGGCTTTTGCTGAGAGAAGGACGGCTGCTAAGAACTCTTGAGACTAAGGAGCAGGTGAGACTCTTGAGTTGCTCTGCATATTGTTGGCCTGTAACAAGGTATCTTACAGATATGAATATTTTAAGGAAATAGCATGCTGGAGCTAGAGGCATCGACAAGTTCCCAAGCACTAACCGAGTTCCTTCTGACAGACAATCTAAAGGACAAAATTAACAGGATGCCTTTTTTTAACCTCCCAAACATCATGTTCTTTGCTTAAGGAAATAATAAAAGAAAAAAAAAACAACCCACCAAACCAAACAAAACAACAGGAAAATTCATCTTTGATGAAAGAAATGCTCGCCCTGGTTTATTGCAACTGATGAGAAGCCCTGACATGAGTAAGTGGTGAATCAGACTTCAATTTTGTAGATGCTACAAATTACCAGTACAAAGTCTCTGCTTGGTTTGCTGTGGTCCTTCACAAAACTGGGGCTGTTAGCCTGAGGTTCCAAACACCACGTAGGAGAATCGAGTAACCTTCTCCCTACAAAAAGATCCATCTAGAGAATGTGAGAGGTGACCCCATAATCTTCCCCAAATTGCTAAGAGCATATTATCATAAAATTAAAATCTAGAGGATGTAACAATTTAGGTCTAATTTATTTCCCACAGTGCTCCAAGTTATAGTTCTCATAAAGAATTTTCCAAGTGTTAATGAATGAGGAGGCACCCATACGTTTTCAGTATGGTGATGCCAAATCACTGCTGCCGGATACACTTCATGAAAAGATAAGGACATTTTTTCTCAGAAGCCAAGGGAAGAATGTTTGAGTAATACTTTCCTTCCCCTTTTTCAGTTAGCCCCTTCTTCCACTGCTTAATAGCAAAAATTAAATACCAACCTAACAGACTTCAAACTTCCCAAACTATTTTTTGCTGAGATAGTAGTATCTTTTTAGCATGCCATCCAGTGTCATATTCAGACTGTCAAAAACCAGTTTTTCCCTTACTGAAGACACACTGAAGCAAGGTGACATTAACCCCTTGTGTCAAGCAGGGATATCTCTTGCAACATGACAGAAGCTGGTGTTTCTGACCTGCACTACATTTGGTGTGCTGGAGGGAATGGGCTCAGAGCTGAGAGCAGGAGAAAAGGAAGCTGTGATCTGACTGTTCTGCCACACCCCAGGAAGAGCTGATTTATTATCATAGAATCACAGACTGACTGGGTTGGAAGGGACCTTAAAGCTCACCCAGTTCCAACCCTGCCACAGGCAGGGACACCTTCCACCAGACCAGGCTGCTCCAAGCCTCGTCCAGCCTGGCCTTGAACACCGCCAGGGATGGGGCAGCCACAGCTTCTCTGGGCACCCTGTGCCAGGGCCTCAGCACACCCCTTGTCCTGCTGGTCACGCTGCTGGGGATGCAGCCCAGGACATGGTTGGCTTCTGGGCTCAAGCACGCACTGAAGCCAGGTCATGGGGAGCTTCTCATCACCCAACACTCCCAAGTTCTGCTCCTCAGGGTTGGGTACTAGCCAGGATCATTAGGGTTAAATAAGCTTGATCCCAGATTTAGATGCAATGCCAGCTGCAACAGCTGGAAAATTTATTCCATAGCAGTTCACTCCTAAATCATGACTGACTAGTGTTTCCCTCTCTTTTTATGCTGAAACCACATAACACACTCAGTTTCGCTATCTCCCATGTAATCTTTCTGTTCCTGGTAAAACATGATAAACAGTTTCCTACCTAACCTTGAGTTGATGAGTCCTTTAAAGCTTATAATATATCATTCTTCCTGGGACTGAAAACGTGTACTCCCCTGCTTAGACAATCTAAAACCAAACTAAATCCACTACTTAAACTTGATTTACTTCAATTATTGACAAGGATGTTTCATGGTACAATGCCATCTTAATAGATAAACCCCAGACCCATGAAGAATCAGTATTAAACACTGTTAACATGCAATATGGTCTGTATTTATCTTACTGAATAGAAAACCAGATTTAACATGGTGCTGTTAGGAATCTTTTTCTGCTCAAGCAATTCTAGCCTAATTTTTTATATGCAAGATAAAAAAAGTCCTGTTTCAAATGACAAGAGAACGGAGAACAGCTACACTGCAACTGCTCTCCAGCAACCTTTTATGGGGAGGAACAAGCTGATGGGGAAACTGCCTCTAGATGTTTTGAGAAGTGAAGGATTTTGTCAGAGGGAGGTGGAACAAAGTGGCTCTCTGCTTGGAGAAACTGTCTTGAGACAAACAATTATGCGAGAGGTAAAAATCTATCAGATCTGAGAAAGAAAATGACCACATCAGTTTGAGAATGATGACTATTAGGGAAGGACTGGAGTAGGTTGGAGTAAAGGGGGAAGGAAGGCTGGATCTGGACTTGCAAGGTTTGTTTCTCACGCACCCCTCGAATATTTGAACCACAGAACAACTAAAATGTGCTTCTGTCTTAACACGTCCCAGACACACAGAAGCAAAGCAGCATTGTGCGCTGCAGTAAGGAGTACATCTTTCATACGAGTCACAGCTAGGCATTTCCCACAGCTTATTTTAAAACTCTATTTGTCAACTGAGATCTAGCAAGCCTTCTATCTAGAGCAAAATAATGAGATTTATTTTTAACTTATGCTGGTCAACAGCTACATCCAGAACTACAGACAAAGGATTATACCCTAAGGTGCATTAACGTGAATGGCACACACTGTTTGGATTAGACAGCACAACAGGAAGAATTTACTGAGACATCATGCCCAGATTATATCATTTCCTAAGACATAACAAGGAGGGCATTAGCCTTTTCCTACAGATGCAAAAGCAAAACAATTTTTTGGGGTTTGTTTTGGTATTATTTTTTGTTGTTGGATTTTTAATTTTTTTTTTTTTTTTAAGGTAGAGTAAGTCCCTGAAAGATGACAAGCTACAGGTACCCTATGATAAAGCTGGATGAGAAACTGAACATGAGTCACCAGTGTGTGCTTCCAGCCCAGAAAGTGCCAACCGTATCCTGGGCTGCATCAAAAGGAGCGTAAGCAGTAGGTCGAAGGAGGTGCTCCTGCCCCTCTGCTCTGTTCTCGTGAGACCTCACCTGGAGTATTGTGTGCAGTTCTGGTGTCCTCAACATAAAAAGGACATGGAACTGATGGAACAAGTCCAGAGGAGGCCACGAGGACGATCAGGGGACAGGAGCACCTCCTGTATGAAGACAGGCTGAGAAAGTTGGGGCTGTTCAGCCTGGAGAAGAGAAGGCTGCGTGGAGACCTCAGAGCAGCCTTCCGATATCTGAAGGGGGCCTACAAGGGTGCTGGGGAGGGACTCTTCATTAGGGACTGTAGTGATAGGACAAGGGGTAACAGGTTCAAACTTAAACAGGGGAGGTTTAGATTGGATATAAGGAGGAAGTTTTTTACTGTGAGGGTGGTGAGGCACTGGAATGGGTTGACCAGGGAAGTTGTGAATGCTCCATCTATGACGGTGTTCAAGGCCAGGTTCGACAGAGCCTTGGGTGACATGGTTTAGTGTGAGGTGTCCCTGCCCATGGCGGGGGGGGGGAACTTGATGATCTTAAGGTCCTTTCCAACCCTAACTATTCTGTGATTCTATTCTATGAAGCAAAAGACATATACAATGAGCCTGGAGAAAACTGCCTTTTGTCTGCCAAGTGCATGGCTAGACCAGGAAGAAAACCTCTGAAAGAAACTCCTGTAAGAATGAGTCCAGAGGAGGACATGGAAGTGCTCTGAGGGATGAAGCTATGTCTCCACTGCTCTGGAGACAGGCTGAGAGAGCTGGGCTTGTTCAGCCTGGAGATGAGAAGGCTCCAGGGAGACCTTAAAGCAGCTTCCAGTGCCTAAATGGGCTGACAGAAAGCCGGAGAGGGGCTTTTGACAAGGGCCTGTAGGGACAGGACAAGGGGGAATGGCTTTAACCTGACAGAGGGGAGATTGAGATGAGACATTAGGAAGAAATTCTTCCCTGTGAGGGTGCTGAGGCAATGGCACAGGGTGCCCAGAGAAGCTGTGGCTGCCCCATCCCTGGCAGTGTTCAAGGCCAGGTTGGATGGGGCTTGGAGCAACCTACTCTAGTGGAAGGTGTCCCTGCCCATGGCAGGGAGTTGGAACTGGATGTTCTTTAAGGTCCCTTCCAACCCAAACCAGTCTGGGATTCTACGAGAATGTCAGCTCCAGACAGAGGGACAGCAACAGCTTCTTCTCAGTGAGGGGCCCACCAAGCCCAGGTCCAAGCAATGTTTAATCCTGTTTTTACTCTTAAACAGATGTCACCTCACTTGCAGAACTGCCTTGTGGGTAGGTTGAGTGGGCAAGAAAACAAGCAGAACACATAAAATTATCCATGTTTTCCTTAAATTCCTCTGAATTGCTTCATTCTGATAACTGCATAGCAGCCGGCAAAGCTGTAACCCAGTAAACTACCCACCAGGGTAAAAGGTATTTGAGTACAATTGCCATCAGCAGAAGAGCTCCTTTCCCTCTCAGTAGAAAATAACTACATCTGAGGGGGTTTTACCTGTACTTATCATAGACGTAGGGTGCATCTTTTCTGCATGGCAAGCTCAGTTATCAGTATCTCAGACACGTATCTATGGGGTATCAAGTACTAACTTGGTCCTAAAGTAATTAAAAAATCTACTATTTAATTTTATGATTCCATTTTAAATGATATTATCTTTTAATTATGTATCCAGCCAGACACTAAGTCTGTCACCTTAATTAAAGCATCTTCTTCCAGGCATGGAGACCCTCCGCTGGTCCTCAACTGCCGGGTTTTGCCTGGTAGCTTCCACATCTTTGCTCAAACACAGCGTTTCCCCTTCATTTACTCTTCTTGATTTAGAGTGACCAAATTGCTTTTAATCTCCCTGTGGGTATGATCCTGTGAATTGCTTTATGACCACATAAGGATGAAAAAGAAGATGGTCTTCTCTGGTTTACAGCTGACGGAACGGCAGCAAGAAATCTTTACCTCTCCAGTGCACGGTATAAAAAAAAGCACAGGAGGATTTGCAGCCCATTCCATGCTGCTTAATGTTTTGTGTCTCTCCACTGCTTTGGAAGGATGGAAAGAAAAGCAGCAAGTTCTGAAATAGCAGATGGGCTCTAGAACAGGCTGAGGCTTCTTTTGTCTGCTTGGTCTATTGCCTTTAGAGGAAGTAGAGGACTGGGGTCCAGCCTGATGTCTGTTAATGTCTCTAAAGAGATGAACGTTGGGGAGGAAATAGCACGTATCTTCAACAAATGTATTACTCAGATCACCCACTTCTACTGTTCATATGGATATTGTAATAACACTACTTACGTGATACCTAGAAATGGCACTTTCTCTCTTCACTCTATCTTCAATGCTATTTGCAAATTATTCTTATAATTTAGGCAACCTCAGCTAACACAGTTATGTCCTTTTGTTGTTAAAAATACCATCAGACCATGTGTCATTTATATAACAGAATACACAGAACTTCCAAGTCCTAGAGACTCACCACACAGGCTCTCCATGCAGCTTCTCCATTGAACTCACAAATACAGCCTCTAATATTCACGGATAAGAAGGATCCAGGTTATTTTACTATGATAATGCTTGTCACAAAGAGCCTAAACCGAGAGTCTCTCTGCTATGAACACTTATACAGAAAAGCTCTATGGATTTCAGTAGGTATTTTCCATGTGTCTTACACTTTCCTATTTTTTTTTTAGCCAGTTTCACTGAGTCCAGAAAAGTGCAAATAAGTAAATTATAAAGTGGCACGTTTCTGCTGCACTTCACTCCCGAGGCACAACCTCATTACTCAGAGAAAGCCTTAGTGCCTTTTGTCCAGATGGCGTTTGCTGGCCTGAAATGAGCGTGGACACGTTCCACACAGATCATGGAATCAGAGAATAGTTTGTCTTGGAAGCCACCTTCAAAGGTCATCTAGTTCAACCCTCTGCCATGAGCAGGGACATCTTCAACTAGATTAGGCTGCCCAGAACCACACCCAGCCTGGCCTTGAATGTCCCGGGCTTTTGAAGACAGAGTGGGTGGAAGAGTCAGAACAAGCACTGGCTGGTTTTGGCAGGAAGGTGCAGCTGAAGTGACTGCTCCACACCCAAGTTCCATCAGCTTTATAAAAATACTCCATTAGAGATCTACAGGTTTTCAAAAGGAACAGAAAAAGGAGATTACAACGAAGAATATGTATAAAGTACATACAACGGCTCACAGAATAAAAAGTAGTGGATCCTCACTAAGAGGAGAACAAGTAACTCATTTCTGATCAGGAGCTGACTACACTCCAAGCTATCAACTCAACACATATTGAAACAACAATTTGGCTAATTTGTCTATAAACATGTACTAGCTGAAACAGGTCTATATTAAATAATGTAGTTCTCTCCATGCACAACACCAGCTTTCTTTTAACCTCTGTCCCCAGTGGGTGTAGTGTCTTGCAATGCTTAAAAGAAAAAAAAAACCTGTTAAGAAAGAGCAGGACTGAAAAAGTGTACCAATTTCTTTACTGGTTTAGGTTTACCTGAGTTTTTATGTATTATTCCTGCTCCCTAAAAGAAGCAGAAAGCACAAAAGGCAGTTCAGTAATTTATAAAATGATAAAATAATACTAAAAATTTTAGCCTTAGAAAAGGCATACATTTTTAGGAGTGCAGAATCAGGCCCAGTGTGTAAATGTGTATCAACAGAAGATTACATTTATTATCATGATGATCATCAAAACCCAGGAGAGGAAACTGCCCATATAAAGACAGCATCAGGTTGAACAATCAACATAGTTCAGCCCACAAGTGTATTGATTGCATTGATTCCATTTTTGTTTTAATTTGCACTAAAATTCAGTTGAGAAGCCATTACAGCCATAAGGGATAGTAGAACAGCCTATTAATACCAATCAAAATTAAAAACTATAACCAATTCTAATAGCTGAGCTCTATTTTGACATTCGAACACATGGGTAGGATGTATCAATGAAAAACCTAACACTGAAGAAAACTGATAAATTAATGTCTGTTATTCTCTTCCCTGACTTTTTCTAAGCTGGTTACCTAAAATACACCAAAATGACTGGAAACGTACAGAAGTCGTTCTGATTTGATGTTTAAAATATCCCTTCTTTCTATTGGCCTGTACATCTACAATAACTTAGTTTAGTGGGAAGCAAACTCACCACACAATACAGAAAACTCTTTTGCAGTGGTTACAGCACTGGATTTTGAGTCAAGTCTCATTTTAATCCATGATAAAATTGTCCCCTTCTTCACTAGGAAGCACATCTAGGCAAAGCTATTCCACAAGTTTCACTATTTCATCAAAAAATAAGAGTATGACTTGAAAGAAATTTAACTGATTGTGTATTTGCTTGCAATTCATGAAACAGTTTGAAAAACAGGAGAGGTCTTTTACAAAAGCTTAAATGGATTTTCATCCTTAAGGAGTCGCAATGGTGTATAGTTATATGTGAAAAGAATATTTCAACATATCCTAAAACAAGTCTGAAGTCTATCCAGCTTTAAAATATATAAAACTGGACTTTAATAAACAGGACAAAAAATAATATTCACTCTGAATGTGTTTAAATATAGAACCAACTAGGTTGTAAAAGACCATTAAGATCATCAAGCCCAACTCTTCCCACCAAAAAGCTTAGTACTAGCCCTCCCAGATGATTTGTTTTGGTTTACAGCTGAGCTTCAGCATCCACTTCCTTTGGACTTTCAAATACTTTGGGGTGATATTCTTAAGAACACGAATTTTTGCCTTTTGGATTTACTCCTTAGCTAAAAAAAAACAAAACAAACCAAAACAAAATGTACACAAAAACCCCCACCAAAAATACCCAACTTCTTAAGCAAGAGAACAACTTTCTTTCCTCTTAAATAATGCATTATATGAATGCAAAAATCTGGACAAAAGTAATATTAAAAATAGGTATCCCTGATGCCTAGAACCTGAACATTAAGAGAAGAAAATTTTGATCACAAATGCTGATTTTACATTATTTCTTTCAAGGTGGACTACTTCAGACAGAATTGCTTTTGTTTTCATCTTGATCTCTTAACAGCACAGTCTAGCCTAACATATCCACCCACAAAGCCTTCTGCACGAGGAAAACTTTTAGTGCCTTTTTTTCTTTACCCTTTTTCCTCCTACAAACGAGAGTTCGCACTGTGCAAAAATCCATTGAGGCAATTCTGTGTTTGCTGGGAATACCAAAAAGTTTGTGCTTTATTAAGTAAAGGATTCAGATGATGAAAACCAATGTACTTGTGTGTACGCAAAAGTTACTTTTGACTCTGCCACCTATTTCTCTGTTTTCAAAATGAGGATAAGATTACTGACCTTCCATATACAAAGGAATTTCACCAGGTAGTAGTAGCATCAGCACTGGGCCCCTCCCCTCAAGCCCTTCTCACGCTTTAAAACTCAGTTTGACTATCACAGCTGGTTCACGCACGCACTTGTACAGGCTACAACAGGTACCTGCCAAATACCTGTTCCAAGCTGTAGAAAACAAAAAAAAACCTGTTCATTTTATCAGAAGAGAGGGATAAATATGGGTTTTTTAGTTGCTAAGCTTTTGCTCCATAAAAGGTCAAAAAACAAAGTGTTTTGACTCCACACACACACGTATCTTGCCATAAGCAAATCATTAAACAAAGATAGAAATTCCTTTCTTCCAAAATTTTCTGCAAACTGACTTGTAGAATGATATGCTATTTTTTTGCAAATGTGTCATTTCCCTTCATTATATACATATGCATATATATTTAATTTATTTAGAATCTGCATAAAAAACTACCCATTTCTGCCAAGGCTTTGGAGCTTTTATACACAAAGCATCTAAGATAACGCACCTTCATCAGCACACAAAAACTCCCCAGGGTATGCAAGCCACTGACTCCTGCCACTGGGAGTAGCAAATACCATTCCCGCAGTGACTTTCCCTATTCTGTAGCTCACAAAAGGAGCTGGGTCTTTCATTGTGCTCTGCTTGGAGAGCTAAAAAATTACTGAAAAAAAAACAGTTCAAAGAATAAAAACATGTTTTGAAATTCATGACAGGAAACTCCATGAGAGCTTTTATACCCCGTATTATTCTTCTACCACTGGTAATCCAGGCTCAGCACCTCAGCTGACAAAAGAGCCAAAAAAAAGAGAAAGCAAGTGCCGTAAGTATTAACTGAAAACCAGCATTTTACACTACACCTGACCATCAGAATGTTATCAAAGAACCAAGCAGAATATTGTTCCAGCCAAGACACATATATTAGACACATATCTAATATATTCATTATATGTAATTAATAGATACAATTTTAGACTTTAGAAAGCAGGAAGCTCTTGCCTTAGCAAGAAAATATGAAGAATTAGCATAGGAGGGGAGGGAAAAACTTTAAGCTGCCTTCAAAAATCTCAGCTTTCACTGGAGAAATAAAACTTGTTCAGACTTGGGAAACCCTTTTCTAAGGAAGCCAAACTGTTAACTGTGATGCAGAAGTGCTCGAGTCCCCAAAGACCCTGAAATGTTTATCTTCACAACAGGCTGCCCCACGCATCTTTGAAAACCTAAACTGTTTATGCAAGGCATGAATGAAAGGGAAAAGATGAATTGTATCAGAGCACCGGGCTCAAGAAAGGTTAGACAAAAATGATATAGAGGGTTAGGCGAGCAGGGAGAGAAGATGTTATCAATGTGAAGTGAGGCTGCATGGGAAGTCACAAAATAAGCTGTATTTTCAGTTAGGAGTTTTGAGGAATGTTCTCTAGAAAAAGCTGAGCTCTGTGTGTGCACATACATGTGGGACACAATGTGTGCCTCCTGATGATGCCAAGGACACTCCAGAGGCCCCTGCTCCTTCCTTCTGTGACCCTCAGAGACTTTGAGCCCCTACAGTCAGGTCTGTTTTCTACCTTGTTATTTTCCTTTAATCACACCTGGAGTCACTCAAAAGGGTGCAGTGTCTACAATAATGCGCTGAAGCTTTTCAGGTCCATCTGATGAAACACTATTAATAATTGATAATAATATAATAAATCATTTACGTCTCTGCAGAAGGATTTATCACATTGTCTTGCCTGAATCTCTTCTCTTTCCAGGTCTTATTCGTCATATACAAATACCACTGGCAGAACTCAATTGGAGAGCGTGTTTCTGCCAGTCAGACCTCAGGAGCTGTGAGTGCTGCCTGATGACAGGATCATTTGTGTCAGGTAAATTCAGCACAAAACTTCTTAAGGAGTCATTTTGTGGAGTTAAAAACCTGAACAAAGATTGAAAGTTCATTAACATGTGAAGAGCACAGCCTTCTATGGAAGGGGGGGCATATACAGAAGGTGTAACTGAGCATCAGTAGCGGTTAGGAATTTATGACCTTTCAAAAACACTGCCATTAGGTCCAAAGAAGATCTCATGACCTCCTAGCAAGAACTCTGGATTGGCCCCATTCTTTTCAATGTATTTGATGGGAAAGTGCTTTACTGCTGAAGAACTTTTCAACCATTATTAGAATAAAAGAATCTAGACCACCTCTTCAAAAACACTATATTCATTGCAGAACACCCCTTCTTGTGAGACACAAAGACTGGTCTACAGAAGTCCCGAGCAACTACAGGTCTTACCTATATTCGCATGGGATTGTGGCTCTGCTTCTGACAGCAAGATGCTCAAGGATTTTATTTTAGGTTTTCTATTAAACAGAGGCCATGGAAAACGGTGTTCATGATCAAGAAAAGCTTTTTCCTTTCCACCCTCTTAATATTTTTAATCTGCCCTCAGTAACTGCCATGATGGTGACCACTTTGACCCTGACCCACACTTTCATCTTGCGAGCACAATGCAGATCCCCATGAAGTCAACAGCAGCTGTTTCACTGGCAACAGCACTGGAGCCAATTACTGCCCTGTCAAAGGGGACAGAAACCTCCCTTGGATGTTCAGCTGAACCAGGAAGACTTGAAATTCTCTCACCAGTCCTCGGCTGAATGGAACTCAGCAATGTAAGACCTCAGTTCAAATCACTGTTTTACTTTAGGCTGTTAGCCAGAGGTCGGTTGTTATTATTAGTATTCCGTAAGACCACACTTTTTAAAAGAATACTTGTTACTTCAACTCCACTTCTGTAAGCTCATATTCTTCCATCTCAGTTTGTCTCTGAGGCCTATTTTTCTTATTGTAGGAAAAAGCAATAGTTGTCTGCATTTTGCCAGGCCACAGTGGCAATTTCCCTCCAGTTAGCACCTAGTAAATTGGGTATTCCTGTTGTCCCTATACAAGGGACAGAAAAATGTACAGCAAAAGTCCACTGGAATCCCCAAACTCCGTATGTGAAGGCTGAAAGTCTTTCTTTGGGATGGTCCGAACTAACACCTGAGGACATTTTTCTCCACTTTGTTCTTGCAATAGGTGACCTTGTCTGACTCCTTGGTGACACATCTGTTCTCTGTGAGCCTTCTTTCATTTACCACCACCCTCACAGGAACTTTACCAGCTCCATAAAAAGAGCTGAACACTGGAAGACACCTCTGGCAGGTAAGAGGAATGGAAAATTTCAACAAATCTCCAGGAGGTGCAATAACACTGATAGCTCAGCATATTGTCATCTCGCCTCTCATTCCTAGGTCAGTAATAGAATCCATTTCTATATATAAACCACCAGAACCCAGAGAGCTCGAATATTGCTGCAGGTGTTGGATGTCCCTTTTTTTCCCGAAAGCCTTCTTATGCCGATTTTAACAACCAGGGGAGTTCTCAGTACTGCTCATAAGGTATGGCTTCTTTTTGTGCACAAGATGAGAATTCAATTACTGTGGGACCTATTCAAAGAACAGAACTTGAAAGCTTCAGCATAAATTCAAGTGGTGTTCAAGATGGATAATATACTTCAGTCACTAACATCTGCATATCCAAAATACTGAACTATACAACAGAGCAATCAAGCTCTTCTGCATGAGCTAAGCAGGGCTGCTCTCCAGTCCGCTGGCTAAAAGGTCAGATGTTAAACTGATTTCGCAATACTACAAGAAACCTCAGAAATGAGCAGAAGAAAACCAGCTTTATGCAGACTATAGCAAGGGTTAGAACAGTACAACATCTGACAAGAGCTGGTGGCAACAGCATTAGGGTAATAAAATACAGTAAAACACTTTTGCTGGCTTTTACACTATTTATAAGTAAAACCATATTCAGTCCAGCATTTCAGTTTATAGGACATACAAAAGTATGCCTGCATTTTATCTAGTCCCTTAACTTGAAAGCATAAATGGAAAGTGCTGACCGTAACAGATTTTTACTACATATTTATTTCAATGAACTGAGAAATAGGAGAAAAATACCATTTTTGGCTGATGCACAGTTTGCTTCCCCCAAGCCTCTAATGTAAAACTAAAAAAGCTGAAGCACTTAAACACCTTAAGAGTATATATTGAAATCCCTGAAGTACTCTGGCCCTTCTGCACCGCTGAGGAGGTTAACACTGAATTGCCTTTTGATTTTAAGCCAATTAAACTAACCATACATGAAGAATGAAGTCTTAACAAAATAACACAGTCCATTTTAAAGAGCTATAAAAACATAACACCATCCCTGAAGCAGATTTAGCTACATCCTTGTGCATATGTCATAACAGCAGCTGAAAATCACTTGGTTCCATCCTGTGAACACGTAATACAAAACTAAAGGTGATTTAGTACCATCTCAAGAGTAGCAAAGCAACTTCCACAGAAGTCAGATATGTGTCCACAGGTGCCACAGTATGTTTTACTCTAGGTTTACAACTTAAGCGTTACCTCTTCATCCACACATCTATAACCTCATTCAAGCTACCCATGATTATGTAGTTTGTCCTTCATCAGATCTAAGGCACCCCTTACTGGTCACAGAAAGCTTCTGAATACTATTCATACAGACACTAAAGCCTTTCCTGGGACCGCTAGATTCACTGCCTGTTTTGTTTGCATATGCACAAATGGTAATTCATGGTCAAGTTTTCAATCCCAAGCACTCCAGAAAGGTTATATGGGAAGGGTAAGTAAGCACATGTGGCTGTAGGACCCAGTTTTACCAAGAAGTAAACCTACAGAGCCATCCTGAACCAATTAAATACCACAGAAGCCAACTGAGGGTTCTAGGTACTTGAAAAGATTAGCCGTGATTTTAAGGCTGTCACATTTTGAGTTCATTTTTTTATGAATACTGACATCTCTCTGACCTCCACCACCACAGCAAATCCTGGATTAAATAGGGAAACAGCAAAGGTGCATGAATACAGAGCACCCAGAGAAGAAGCCTAGTCATTATGTCACACTGGACATAGTCTTTCGTTTAGTAAGTATGATACATGATAAAGGAAATATACCCAGCTTGATCAGAGGAGAGGATTCAGATAAAGGATACCATGTTAATGCTGAAAGCAACACCTTTAGTGTAGTTTTTTTTCCCAGAACAGTACTGTTTCGAAGCAGAAACAGGACTGATTAGAGTAACAGACTGTTGTACCAAAGGTCTTTCATTTCTGTCAGCGATACCTTACCTTTGTTATGGTTCAAGAGGAATCAAGTGGGTGGTTTTGATACCATAGAACAGTTAGGGTTGGAAAGGACCTTAAGATCATCAAGTTCCAACCCCCCTGCCGTGGGCAGGGACACCTCACACTAAACCATCTCACCCAAGGCTCTGTCCAACCTGGCCTTGAACACTGCCAGGGATGGAGCATTCACAACTTCCCTGGGCAACCCATTCCAGTGCCTCACCACCCTTACAGTAAAGAACTTCCTCCTTATATCCAATCTAAACTTCCCGTTTAAGTTTTAACCCATTACCCCTTGTCCTATCACTACAGTCCCTAATGAAGAGTCCCTCCCCAGCATCCTTATAGGCCCCCTTCAGATACTGGAAGGCTGCTATGAGGTCTCCACACAGCTTTCTCTTCTCCAGGCTGAACAGCCTCAACTTTCTCAGCCTGTTTCTTCATCCTAGATCTCTAAGCATAATTTTCCTTTAATTGTTTTGCTTTTGAACAAAAAGTACTGTACATGCAGTTCTGCTGTATTTGCTCCCCAAATGCATAGGGCAATAGAAAGTAAATTAATTCTAAGGAAAGCTCAATTACTGCTATACGCTCTTTTCATGTATTTTCTTTAGTCCCGTATATTAATTCTGTAATCAATGAAAACAGAGAGGTTATGCAGAACATTTGTTTCACAGTATTGCCTCTTTCATGCTTGGGAGGGTCATAAATTGTTTTGAAGGAAAAAACAGCTAGTGGACCACTGTTAAAATTGTATTTACTGTGATGTATTCAGTGGCTATTATGCTGTCAGGTGTCATTTACGCACAAAAGTGTTTGCTGGACACCAGCAATGAGATCATTGATCAAATTTCTGTTTGGACTTTTCAGGTATTCCTCGTAAGAACTACTGTGCAGATGGCTTTGAGGAAGCACATCCCTCATTCACCTCCCTCAAGGGTCAGGAACAAGCAATAGGACCCACTTTGTTCCCCAAGGAACAGCCAAACCACGGAGCAAAGACTGAAAACACTGTTCATGACAAGCTTCTGTTAGCTACTGCCAACACAGTCATCAATTGCAGGATCTTTAATCTCTTCCACATGTCAAGATGCAGTTACATCATAACTTAATCTCTGTTGCTGCTATTAATTTTATGCCACCTCAGGTATTTCTTCTACTAGAGCTAATGCTACAAAAATAACATTAAGAAATATATATGTGAATCTACTAGAATTGAATGATATATTTACCAAATAGTATTTGTCCAGGTTATTGTTCCACTGAAAGCCTTCAGAAAGTACAAATAAATAGATTTTCCAGCTTAACCCAATGTAATGCATTGAATAATCCAATCACTGGAAGCTGTTCAAATAATGATAACTACTATTTCTTATTCTAATTAGTCAAAGTGGAGGTTTGCAGATGCTGGAATAGGCAACAACAGTTGTCACTGTTTATGGTACTGTAGATTCAAATGGACTGCACTAAATACCGCTTTTAATTATATATTTCTACTGATATTTGCTCACTGGCAAATCCATTAGTAGAACTCCACTGGTGTGGATTAAAGCAGTAGTGGTTCCACTCATCTTGCACACTCTGTATCCAGACACAGTAGCCAAACCCAGTACACAATTTTGATAGACTTGGCAATTTTTGTGCTGTTATGCTTGTTTATTACAAAAAAAAAGTGGAAAGCAGCTGGTGTACACAGCCATTTGACATGCTCCAGCACCAAAATTGAGATTTCAAAACCTAGCGTGGTTTTGTTTGTATGTGTCATTGCTTCTGCAGCTTACAAGCTTTATTTACCTGCAAAGTTAAGAACAAAATTTGCTAATTGCATGCAAAAAAAAAAAAAGGCAGTGAACTAAGCTTTGTTATTTTGGTTTTGATCTAAAGCACTTTGTATGAAAGAGGACTTAGGAAAAACTATAAACAATGCATAACAACTTCAGAAAGTTAAGAATGGATATCATCGTAATCATCTCTGATGTAATCTTTCTCTGATACACATATAAGAAATAATGCCACCATAATGCAAATTTCCTTGCTTCTCATCTCAGAGATGGCAGTAGAACTTCAAAAGGTTTGGCTAGGTTTGTGCCTTTATTCTTAGTACACAACTCTCTACCAATATTTAGTCTAATCAAAGCCAGCAGATTAATACCATCCAGTCTGTTTTTTAGTACTTCTCTTTTCAGCTTGGAATTATTGAAAGACTACCCTTCATTTAGCAAATTAAATTACAGCTATGTCAATAATTGATTTTCCAGTTTGCTAGTTTAGTAAATCAAGTCACACCTCCTCAGCAACTGGAAAAGAATGCTTTTCACTCCTGATACTTCTACCTCTCTCCCCTCACCCCCAAGTATTTTGAGCTAAATGGAACATTGCTTTGGTTTGGAATTTGTATGACATCAAAGTTAACTTTTTGTCAAATTCCAGTAATGAAGAAAACCTTTTTTTTTTTTTAATGAAATTCTTCATTTTGTTGCTTGTTTTCTTTTTTCACCTTTGTGTTTGTGCTCCCGCTTTCCTTTTTGTTAGCTTGTGTGTGTGCGCGTGTTACAGAACTGGCCGCTCAACTCAGCATAATTTGCAGATAGTCTCATATAACCTAAAAGTTATAAATAATTCACCGGGAAAAAAAGCTTTATGAAGCTTTCAACAGCCTTTTAATTACAACTGGGCAAAACAGAGGAGAGGTGAGAAAATTGAAACATAATTATTTTATAAACAGAACAACAACAACTGTTCTTAAGTTCTAATGAAGAGAACAGAGTAGAATCCCAGAATCCCAGACTGGTTTGGGTTGGATGGGACCCTAAAGCTCATCCAGTTCCAACCCCCTGCCACGGGCAGGGACGCCTTCCACTAGACAAGGTTGCTCCAAGCCCCTCCTCATGTTCCAGTTGGTTTGGGTCCCCTTGTCTTTGAAAGGGATGTCACCCCAAATTCAGTATATGTTTCTTTCCAGAAAAATTACCTTTATGCCAGCACACACAACCTACATGCTAACCATAGCTTATGTGTATTTACTGATCCTGTAGCAGCCTAAGGACTGCCAGTACACTTTCTGCAGCTTGCAATTTAAATTTAAATTTAAAGCAATGCTTGGAGCCCATATCATTAAAGGCATAGATCCTGAACAGAGACACTCTCTGGACTATGGGAGTAGACCATACGTTACCAATTCAGATATTACAGGATATGAGATGTAGGGTGTCATGATGCTCTTACTGACCTGCTGTGGAGATGTTGGTTGAAGGATTTGTTGGAAGTATTTCTACTCTCCTGTTTGAAAAATGCCACTGGAGTGGAGCAACACACTCAAGTGGAAGAAGATGGGCAGCATGGCATGCTATGGTCAAGGGAAATGTCCCATTAAGCAATTATATTAATTATACATTGCCTCTAAGAGGCACACACTTGAACAGCGGATGATGTTCTTCCCAGGACAGATGGTACAGCCAGAACAATAGGCTGTTCCTTCCAAAACTCCTACTGGATAGGCTTAATAATTCAGAAGTTACCTATTCGTGAGAGTATTTCCATCCAGTCATTTGATTTGAACTGAATAAACAATGTATATCTTGGCGGCTGTCAATTAACATTGTAAGGGCATAGATGAGCTTGGTTTTCTATCTGAAAAGCTGGTAAAGTGACATTCATAAAAACAAATAAGCAGTTGCTACTTAGAGAACATGCCCTGGAATTTATTTCTGAGTGTCAGAGAGTCAAAGAGGCTGGTAATGAGGATGATTTCTTTGCCATTAATCACTACAAACACCAGAAAAGATAAAAGCTTAAAAATAAATAACAAAGCTGATGAGCTGAGACTGTGTTTTGTATTCTTACCCTTTGCTTCTCCAAGTTGGTTTATTTGTAAGAACTCAGGTGTGGGTGATAACAACACAAAGAGTGTATAAAATCTTGATCACTTGTAAAAGCAGCCCATCATAGTGCTTTTGAGATTTTTCAAACAGGAAACAGAAAAAGATGTATTTCATGGGAAGTATGGCCTGACAATGAGCTCAATCATTCCTGATTCACGGCAGAAGAATGACAGTAGAGCTGGGTGCAAGGGTATGTTACTTACACCCATGCACAAACACCCGGCGGACCTGGAGGAAGAATTCACTGTCTCTGGCACAACAGGAGCAGAAATATGAGAAGATTTCTTTTCCTTTCTTTAAGGGCTATTGGGAAGGTCCTTGGGCCCTGTGGTGCTGCCACAGGCAAGAAGGTATACATGAAGGACAGGGAACCTTTAAGCCTTGCCTATATATCTAAGCCACTGAGCAGTGAAGCTGAGCAGGTGAAGAACCAGCTTATTTTATGACAAATAAAGCAAGCAGAGGTCAACAGTAAACTGGCATGGCTTAACTTGCAGCTTAGTGATATCTATGCTATTGATGCCAATTCACAGCGACACAAACAGTACAGTGTGCATGTCATAAAACAGTTTGCTTTGGAAGGGACCTTCAAAGCTCATCCAGTCCAACTCCCCTGCCATGAGCAGGGACATTTTCAATTAGATGAGGTTGCCCAGAACCACATCCAGTCTCGGCTTGAATGTCTCCAGAGATGAGGCACCCACCACCTCTCTGGGCAACCTATGCCAGTGTTTTATTACCCTTATAAATGGCCAAGGCCACCCCTAAACCATGTCACTGAGGGCCTTGTCTATATAATCTGTGACCACTTCCAGGGACAGTGATTCCATCACTGCCCTGGGCAGCCTGTTCCAATGCCTGACTAACTTCTGGGGAAGAAATTGTTCCTAATCTCCAGTCCAAGCCTCCCCAGAGCAGTTTGAGGCAGTTTCCTCTTGTCCTGTCCCTTGGGAGCAGAGCCCAGGCCCCTCCTGGCTCCATCCTCACTTCAGGCAGTAGTAGAGAGCGATAAGGTCCCCCTAAGCCTTCTCTTCTCCAGATTAAATCCCCCCTGCCCCAGTTCCCTCAGCCGTTTCTAATCAGACTTGCGCTCTAAATGTAGCCTACAACAACTCACACCTATGCAACTACGTATGGGTCATAGTCCTGATCATATTATTTTTCAAACACTGTTTTGTTTCTGTAAACAAATTTCAGAGCTCTCACTTTTTCATTCTGCTACTGTACACTGTATGCCAGAATCATGTTTCCACAAGCACTGCTGTCATGAAACATAGGAACAGCTACTACAGGAACACTGTCTGGTTTTGTACATTTTAACCACAAACTGGCAGTCTGAATCACCTGAGGGATGCCAGTATGAGCAATAACTACAAGTATCCACTGTACTATCTCCAGTTAAAATACCACTGAATATGGGGCCAAATAAGGGAAAAATATGTTCCTCCTAAATGTAATTTAACACTGTGACATCGTTTTAGGGAAGCATAATATTTAAATTCAGCTGGGAAGAAGTCTGAGTGGATACCAGAGTAATGCTCTAAATACTGTAAGTTCAGAGTGAAATACCACCAAGTATTCTTCTTCAAAGAAAGCAGCTCCTGCTGGCTTTCAGATGATGTTGATGAGTGTTAATACAAGAGAATTGATTGCGAGTTCTTCAGAAGAACTGGAAATTGTAAAGAATATCACATAGATGATTAAAATAAAACCCAGAAAGCTATGGTAAAACTGAACTGCTGCTTTAACCTACATGTGAGAATACCCAGTGTAGTGCCTGATCTCCGGTGAAAATGTTGCAAATCATATACAAATTAGGATGAATATTTATCAAATATTTTAATTAAAATTATCAAGCTGTTCGATTATGTCCACACCCCCACCCCCCCCCAAAAAAAAAAAAAAACAATCAAAAGAGGCAATAACCATGAAGCAGAAACAGTGCAGCAGAACAAAATCTCAGCTGGAATCCCCATCAGCAGCCAAGGGAAAAAATACATCGTGTGAGCATCCCACAGCCTTCCTTCAATAATATTCAGAAAGCCTTCACATCCCAAAGGATGCATGTTGCTCAAAAATGGAATTCATTAATGCTCAAGCTCAAAAACCAACACAGGGAACCCACTGATCCAAAAAGCATATGCCACAAGTCAAATTATCATCATTATAGATTAACTGTTTTTCTATTTTTGCTTTCTTTTGTCAAATTCAAATAAGACAAACAGCTTTTGAATTCTTTTCTTGCATGTTCCCATGTCTTTTGGCAGTGTAAAACCTCCAGAACCAGGGCTATGTGTTTAGTGACAATCCTTTCACTTAAGAAGCTGTATTTACCCTCCCATTTAGATGGAAAATGGAACTAACCAGTATTTGCTCCCTCTTGCCAAGCACGCTACAAACATGTGAGTGCTAAAGAGGACACATTAGACTGCTAAAGAGACCTTAATTCAGAGATCTCATAAGTTTTGACTGTAGACAAATAAGAATCATAATTCAGAACTTGAAAAAAAACCACATTTAAAAATCATAAATTATATCAAGTAATGCAAACAGAAAATCTTATGCTGAGATAAATAACAAAGTAGCAAAGCAGCATTAGTCCATCCTGCTAATACTGGCCCAGAAGAGATGCTCGCTTAATGGCGAATACAGCATACACAGCACCAGCCCACTGGTTTTAACTTGAGTTACAAATTCTCAGCACTTCCAAACCAGCTTCAGCTCTGTGTTATAATCTTGGTACTGGGAGGAATGCTTAAATGTTCTTTTCTACTACTGTAAACAGAAGGATCTCCTATGAGTTCAGGCTGATGGGCAGTCTGTTTGCAAATGTGTCTTGCCTAAATTATACATGCAGAAGCCACAATTAATCAGCTTCTATAGTTCTCATTAAAAAGTAACTGCGCTGCAAGATAAAAATACATTTGCAGACAGCTACCTACTGCATTTGCCTTGCATTTTATTTCAGAGGCAAGAAAACAGCCCCATTATTAAAGAGAGCCTCTGTACGGAAAAGATCCTTAGAATGTGAAACTGCATCAGAAATGAAAATGTAGGAAGCTTCCCATTTGCAGTTTCATTTCATTTCCTCTCCAACTGCTAGGGATAACCTACCATTCTGTTTTGTTTGTTTTCTTTATATCTCAGAATAAACACAGTTCCAGATACATAAACAGAATTCACAGATCATTTAAGGCTGAATCTGTAATAAGCCTGACTCTGTAATAAGTCCCAACATCTTTAATTGGCTTCCTTCTTCCTCTGGGTTCTGTAAAGCTTTTCATTTTGAAACTGTTGCCCTTCAGATTGTGTTCCAGCCTAAGCATTTTATTTGCTATTTGATTATCTTGCTGCTTTTGCCATGACCACAAATACTGAAATCCTGGCTCATAAACCCCAAGGCTTTCAAGAGACTGGACAGCTAATATCTGACAACAAAGTTCAATTTCCTCCAGAGCAGCTAATATGTGCTAGCCCTAAACCTTACGGGGCTACAGCTATAGACTACCAATTTATAACATGCATCCTATGTGAATTTTCAACAACAGGAGGGTAAGACTCAACTGCCTTTCTTCTTGAAGAAAAAACAAGTCTCTAAAACTATGTCCCAAACTCCGGACTGACCTGTGTAATACAAGATCAAGGGAGCATTAATGACCCTGAAGCACTTTTTTCTTGCTGTTGCCAGTAATACTTGGCCTAAATGTGTAAGATTTAAGGAAATCATCTTGATAATAACCTATTCAAATTGCTTGCAACACCTCTCAGCTGACTGCAGAGGAGTTGTTTCTTTATTCATGGCATTACCTCCGAAAGTATCTATAGAGGCTTTTAGGCTGTTCAAAGACCAGTACCATTAAACTTAATCACGAAGCTTTTTTGCCAATCTCAAGTTTATTAATGAAACTACCTCTGATTCGTTGTTAAGTTTCCTGAGCTTTAGTAAATGATACCTCCCATCTCCCTCCAAGAGTTTTAAAACACTGCTTCCCAGGGCAGTGCTGGAGTCACCATCCCTGGAAGAGTTCAAAACCTGTGTTAGACAAGGCCCCTAATGACATGGTTTAGTGGTGGCCTTGGCAGTGCTGGGGAATGGTTGGACTTGATGATCTTAAAGGTCTTTTCCAAGCTAACTGATTCTATGATAAGAAAGTCAGCACATCTGTATCTAATTTGGGTAAAAAAGCCAAAGGAAGTAGCTTGGATCAGATCACCCAAAGGCCAGCAACGGAGACAGGAAGACCACCCAGGCTCCCCAGCTTTGGGACAGCATTTTAGCTAGTAGATCATACGTACAGTGTTACGGTGACACATCTCTGCAGCAAAATTCACATTTGCCAGAGAATTCCCATCACAGTCCACAGCACAACTCATGTATTTTAAATGTAACTGAGTACACATAATTCCTGAGTTAGTACCTCTTCTACAGAGAAGAAACATGGAATATTGTGTTAATAAACCTGCATTGTTTTGTATTATATGTCCAGAGCAAAAGAACATTTTGCTAAGAGCTAACACCACTGCCATTTAGTAAAATGCTAACTATGTACTAGAACATTGGCTTCATTATCATTGATTTTATTTCCTTTCATTCCTAACTTAATTTTGATGATTGCCTCGTAATAGCCAGATAAGGAAAGAAACATCTCTGTTTATCAGGCAAAGCCTTCTGTGGCTTTTTGCTCCATTGTTATGAAATTAAAGCCGAGAAGGGAATGATATGGGAAAATGGATAAAATGTTTTTATTTCCCCTAGGAAAATATGTCAGCAGAAAAGTGAACAACTACATGCATGCGTATTAGAAAGCCTTAATAAGGCTTGCAAGTCTAGAGCTGTTTAAAACTGCCTTTGGTGTTCATGGACTACTTACATTGGAGTGTGTATCTCTCTGGATACATACCTATTTTACCTCTTTCCTAATAATAACAATAAAATGATATGTATGAAGGATTCACTTTATAAATAGATTACAAGTCTGCCCACTGCATTTCTACACCATTTTAAAGGAAATTGCTGTATGAAAAAAAGATGATGCAATCATTTCCCAAATTTGAAAATCCTGCATAGGTCATGAAATGGGATTTTGCTCCAGCAAAGTGTCATCCATCAGCCCCAGCACTGCAGGAGGAGGTGACTCAGACTGTGCTTCAGTCAGGTGCTAAATCTCTTCACTTAACAAATCAGGAAACAAGATGGCAATAACTCATCTGTTACTGCTTGCTCTTAATTTTGCAGTAGGTGAATGGCGCAGCTGAAGAGAAAAGCCCTCAACTGCTTCCCCTAAAGCAGAGTACACCACTGGTAGTGGGGAATCCTAGAATCACAGAGTCATGGAATGGTTTGGAAGGGACCTTAAAGCTCATCTAGCTCCACTCCCTGCCATGGGCATGACACCTTCCGCTAGACCAAGTTGCTCCAAGCCCCATTCAACCTGGCCTTCAACACTGCCACGGATGGGGCAGCCACAGCTTCTCTGGGCACCCTGTGCCAGGGCCTCAGCACCCTCACAGGGAAGAATTTCTTCCTAATGTCTCATCTCAATCTCCCCTCTGTCAGGTTAAAGCCATTCCCCCTTGTCCTGTAGGGACAGACCTTTGTCAGAAGCCCCTCTCCATATTTCTTGCTGGTCCCTTTAGGCACTGAAAGGTGCTGTAAGTTGTCCCCAGAGCCTTCTCTTCTCCAGGCTGCCTCCAGAGCAGAGGTGCTTCAACCCTCAGAGCACCTCCATGTCTTCCTCTGGACTCTCTCCAACAGCTCCACATCCCTTTTGTGTTGCTGCCCCAGAGCTGGACAAAGGACTGCAGGGGGATCTTACCAGAGCAGAGGGGGAGAATCCCCTCCCTCGACCTGCTGGTCATGCTGCTCATGATGAAGCACAGGATACGGTTGGTTTCTGTGCTGCAAGAGCACACTGCTGGGTCATGGAGAGCTTCTCCACCCCCACCAGTCACGGGGGGATGTGGAAAATGGACACAAGCAAATTAAAAGGGCTTGGGATGTTAACAAATCTATTGTACTGGGAGAACAATGTGGTGGTGGGGAGGGCGTTTTTATAATCTCTGTACACTGCTAACAACCACCCAAGACGCCACTTCACAATAACAGCTTCTATGTAGTCAAAGCACTACTTGTTGCAACCCTAACTTAACAGCACATGTAAGACAAAACTGCTGTCCAGCTGTTTCACTGCTACAGCAGGTGATTGGCTCTACAAGCAACTCAAAGGGAGAAATGATCCACTCAGCATGCCTGGAGTCACAAGGGACAAAACAGAGAGCTTCTGAATGCCAGAGCACTGGGTTTTGAGCATCACAGTTACTCTAGATTTGAGCTAAAGATGAATTACATCAGACCCTATCACCAGCAAGGTAAACCATCATGCTGGAATCAAGCAGCAAGTTAATAAAAGTCACACAGCCAGAATCTATGGAGAATGGATTTAACAGAAACCTTTCCTTTCCTGGTGGTTGCAAACTCATTTACAATCTCATCTCTGAGTCTGTTCCCAGGCATCCCATGTTCTGGGCTTGCTTTAGGCACCTATATATGTATAATCACAGAACGGATTGGGTTGGAAGGGACCTTAAAACTCACCCAGTCCCAACCCCCTGCCACGGGTAGGGACACCTTCCACTAGACCAGGTTGTTCCAAGCCCTCTCCAACCAGGCCTTGAACACTGCCAGGGATGGGGGAGCCACAGCTTCTCTGGGCACTCTGTGCCAGGGCCTTGGCACCCTCACAGTAAATATATAGGTAGCATCCGCACTCCAGTAAACCCAACCAAAACTCCCAGAACTGCAGTTAGCTTTTTGTTGAAGCCTCTGATTTGGATCATCAAGCAGACATTGGCAGCTGATGTTTGGAAGGATTTCCTGTGGTAATTTCGAGATGTTAATTAGATATTATCATCACATGTAATGAATGACATGAGATGGCAGAACCTTGCTCAGACAGAAAAAAACCCAACCAACCAGAAAACAAAACCACACACAGATTTTTTTTTTCATTAGACCCACTCATAACATTGGTCCTGATGCTATAAAAGCTCCTTGGCGCAGCAGCTGTGTATTTCTGCATGACAAATCCATTATTTCTAATACTGCCTCTCTTGCAACTTATTACAAAAAGCCCCAAACTTCTAAACCACCTTGACACTTTCTGAATTAGCAACGCTCTAAAACATGTTTTCAACTAACGGTGCATTCATGTGTTATTTTTAAGGCAGTATTTATGGGAAAATGAAAATACTTCCAGTTGCTGTCAGCATCGGTTTCTTCCAAACTGTTAACTAAGATGTTTTGTATGCTTAAGACATCTGCAGCCAGCGTAGTTCAAAGACAGAAGGCCTGCCTTGCTTTCCTTGCAGGCAAGTAGGCAGAACCTGCCCACTGATTTTAATGGGACTTGAATTTAGTCCATAGAGAGACACAAAGACATGCTTTTATGGCACTATTAGTGATAGCATCTGCCACTGTATTTCCTATGAAAAGAAAGGACAGGCAATACCTTTGAGATATCTGAAACAAGCTGTTAATATGTAAACTTTCAATCCCTACTAGAATACTGCTTGCAGTCTCAAAGTCAAACCCAGTCACATATGCAAGCCGGAAGTTAACACCATGGTACATACTGAAGACATTTAACACTAGATGTCAAAATCGGCAAGTATCTGTTAAAACTCCTATTACAAATGCAACTACTCAAAGTCAAATGCTGAAATACAAAAGAAAAGCGTGTCTGGAACACATTTAATGTTACGAAGGATAAACAAAAATGTAAGAATGCTGTTTCTTTTCCCAGACTCCAGACATGTCTATCAGATGGCTGGACTGAAGATAGAAATATAATGCTAAAGCAAAAAAATACCACTGGTATGGCACTGATAGTCTAACCAAAACCCACAGAGGCAAAAGCTGAGTACATACTAAATACCTACCATTTATTTGCCGGAGTTTTGCCCCGCTAATTATCAGCAAAACTTGTTTTAACCCACAGGCAGGACATGGCTCTCTGAGCATCACATTTACCCCAATACCTGCTTATAAAGCAAATCAAAACACAAGCCTCTCTCATGTGTGACTTCTCACAAATTGCATTTGGGTTAGGATTAAAGGAGCGAATTATTCTGTCTTTGGATAAAAGAGTTGATTTGACACTTCTCTTTGCTCACCATAATGCTCCACAACATTTAGGCAGCAATGGCTTGCATTTATACAGTCTGCTCAAGTCTATTAAGCTGCAGTTGAGTAAATTTTAACTCAAGTGGTGGAACAGACAATATCATTTAACTGTACAGCACATCAATCTATGCTATGTAAATGGCAAAATGCACAACATATCATTGTCAGTGACAGATATGGGTTCATATAACGAAAACCTGAAGGTTGTGAATTATGTCCCACTGCTCCAAATTTTGGTGGGCTCAGCTTCTATCAGCTTTTGCAGAGCCACAGCTCAACTGCAAAAAATATAAAGGGCAACTCTGGAAGCCCAGATGTATCTCTTGTCCAGAAAGGTAGAAACTCACAAGATACCAGTCTACTTCACCAAATCACTGAATGGTTTGGGTTGGAAGGAACTTCTGAAGATCATCTAGTCTACCCCCTTAAAATGCCTCCCTAGCTTACAGAATTAGGATGAAGATACAGTGGGGTGTTTTTTTTCCACCATTAAACTGTAACTATTACATAAGGAAACAGCCTTAAGCTATACCAGGGGAGGTTTAGACAGGATTTTAGAACAATTTCTTCCCCAACAGGTTTAATCAGGCATTGGAACAGGCTGCCCAGGGCAGCGGTGGAGTCACCGCCCCTGGAAGCGTTCACAAACCGTGCAGATGGGGCCCTCAGTTGACATGGTTTAGTGGTGGCCTTGGCAGTGCTGGGGGAACAGTGTGACTGGATGATCTTGAAGGTCACTTCCAACCTGGTTGATTCTGTGATTCTATGATTTCTATTTTTTAAAAAGCTGTCCTGTGTTTGCATAGGACATCTGTAATTTCTTCACACTGGATGCTTAAGTATGTAAGGGCAGAAATGCTCACAAGACATTTCTGTGCAGTTACAGAATCCATACAGGCTAAGAGCCTGTGGACTTTATTCTTCTGCCTCTCACTTTCCATGGTTACCAAGACCAGATCCAGTGTCCCCCACCAAAGGCAACTGAAAGATTCCCACTCTTTTAAATGGTTTTTAATGGCTACTCTTTTTCAGTTTGGGCTGCAATCCCTCCCTTTAGGGAATATAAATATCATTCAAATCAGACTGGCAGTACATAAACGAGGGAATGAAACTCCTCAGCCTTTAAAATCATCTCTTATACATGATATAGCTTTGGAAACATTTACTGCATTTACTGTCTGTAAGTCATTCCATTAAACTAACAGGGACAGGAATGCTAATTGCTTAGCAGGGAAACAAAACTAGTTACCCCATGAGTTAACCCCATGCTCAAAGCAGCTGGCAACCAGGCCCTTCCCCCTGCTCAACTGAAGAGTGACATAAATGGAAAAGAGGTGCCTGTAAAACGCACAAGTGAATGGTAAATAAACCAAACAGTAGAAAAAAGGTGAAAGGCAGAAGATGGAGAGGCAGTAAAGACAAAAGAATCAGCAAGGGATAATTGAGATTAATACAAAAGACCATATGGGAATGCTCCAGAACAAGCAGCATGTGAAAAATCACATCCATCATCATCATATTTTTCCAATAATAGATCATCAGCGCCAACTCTTGGACAACAGGTTTTCTTAAGACATCTTAACATGCTGTGAGGTGCTCATTTTCTCTTAACAATACCTATACCCTGAAATTAGCTTAGGAGAAATACAAAACATCATAATTTCTTCTACTTCCTTATGCCTCTCTTGCCACTCCCACCTCATTTTAGAAATGAAGGACTGATCTCTCAAACTGGGCACCTAAGTTTGTATAAGGGTTGTAATTTTCAGCAGTTGAGAGCATATGAACACCTTGCAAATATCCGATCTTCCCACTATCTAACAATATATGTGATCTTCAAAGAACTATCCTTTTAAGTAATTTGTACCCTTTGGGCACAATCCAGCAGTCTTGGGCACCTATCCTCATTGCTAAATAAGCTGTACAAGTCACTTATCCAAATGTAAATCATAAAACATTCTCAGGGAAGAAAACAGTTTTTGCAAAGGTAATCCACACTGTCTTGGCACCAGGTATCCCGAGTTTTGAAAAGAGCTTGATAGAAAGCATTTGTTAAATCCTAACTTTCAAGCTCAACTCAGTAACCTGAGTGCCAGGACCAGTGTCCATGAACATTCCACTCTCAAAGAAAAGGAAGTAACCTGGTATCCTTCACATCAGCCTGAAGCAGTTTTATTATAGAGATTTGTAAACAGAGTACCAGGTAAGGAGCTTGACTGAAGCATAGTCAACAAAGACTGTCATGGTTTAAACCCAGCTGGCAACCCAGAACCACATAGTCACTCGCTATGGGATGGGGAGGAGAATCGAAAGAATGTAATTCCCACGGGTTGAGATAAGAGCAGTCCAGTAACTAAGGTATAACACAAACCACTGCTGCTACCACCAATAATAATAATGATAAAGGAAATAACAAGGGGAGAGAATACAACACCTCACCACCCGCCGACTGATATCCAGCCCGACCCGAGCAGCAATCTAGCCCTTCCAGGTAACTGCCTCCAGTTTATATACTGGGCATGATGTGCTTTGGGTCCTGTCTGCTTCCTCCCAGCTTCCCCTCCTCCCTGGCAGAGCATGAGACTCAAAAGTCCTTGGTCAGAGTAAACATTACTGAGCAACAACTGAAAACATCGGTGTTATCAGTGCTATTCACAGGCTGAAAGTCAAAAACGCAGCGCTGCACCAGCTACTAAGGAGAAAAATGACTGCTACTGCTGAACCCAGGACAAAGACTCACTGGCAGCAGGCAATGAGGGTGGTGGAATTGCTGCTTTAAATACATTTCCATGTTTCCTTGCAATACAGATGAAGTACCAAAGGGCCTTTTTGGGGAGTTTTTTAATGATAGAAAAAAAAAAACAAATACATTAATATTTTCCCCTTTTTTCTTCTACAAATTCCAATGATATCATTGTATAACAGCCTTTTGCCAGTGCAAATCCAAATCAAGCAGCATCACGTTCACATTCTCATTTGGTCACCACACTTTTATACCCCCAGTGCAACTGGTGAGAGAAAGCTCTCTGCCCTAAACTCAGTATGTTGTCTAAATCACCAGATTTCCCATCCCTGGCAGTGTTCAAGGCCAGGTTGGACAGGGCTTGGAGGAACCTGCTCTAGTGGAAGATGTCCCTGCCCATGGCAGGGGGTTGGAACTGGATGAGCTTTAAAGTCTCTTCCAACGCAAACCAGTCTGGGATTCTGAGCGCAATTTAGGCATACAAGGCAACACACAGTTGTTGTGAGAAGTGGAGCAGGCTGCCAGCCTGCTGATGAAGCCTTCTTCACGAGGATTAACTGGAAAAGCTTGGGCAATTGTCTCTCAGTCAAAATCTATATGCCACCTCTCCAGGCACAGAAACAGCCTCTCTAAAGCTGCTTTCTGTAACAGAGACTCCCCATGTTTACGTGATTCTCCCTTGCAGTTTTAGAAGGTAAGCTCCTCATGCCTCAAATCTGAGACAAGAATTTGATTTTGAACAGTTCCATAAGTAATAGATATATTTTAATATACATTATATGTTATGTATATATGTATATAGATATAACTGCACAGCTGTGGCTGAAGCATAATGAAAAGCTCCCTCATGTAATCTGTGACTGTGTTTGCTTACTAACTAAAGACAAAATGCTTTGGAGCAATATGGGATAAAAAATTCACACTCTGAAAATTCAAAATCATTACCCTGAAATAAGTAATTTATAGGCAGGAATTTTAAAAAGCCTGTATATCAGAGACTATGTGTTTTTTACATTCCATCCTGAAATCTGATTTTTTAAAAAATATCCTGAGATGCTATTTACTAGGATAGAAGAGACCATCAAGCCTTATTCTTTTTTAATATTGTCAGATCTTGTCTTAAATTCACTGTGCTGTTAGGATCGATATTTCTTTGCTCAGCACATCTCTAATAGGGCAGCTGAACTGATGCAGAATCTTTCAAGTGTGTCTTCCCTCTCAACCTCTCCAAAAGTCAAGGCATAAGCACAGCAAGCCATTTACATTTATTGCCACATCCTCTGTGAGTAGCATCTTACCCTGCTGAAGAGCATCTTAGCCTCTTTTAATTAAAATTTATTACTGTAATTTACATGATGCATTGTTGGTACATGGACTGCTGCCCTTCTGTTACCATGTTTAGGAGCTATTTGAAATCTATCTGACCTGTGGAACATCAAAATTTTTCCACAGGTCAGTTTGTGGGTGTTTATAACAGGTATTAAACTCAGCAAATAGCTTAGCATTGTAACTTCAGCACACTGACAGAATAAACACGCAGTGGTATATCGAATGAAAATACAGACTTTGTGGGGCTTTGAACACCCTGGTTGAGTGGAAAGTGTCCCTACCCGTGGCAGGGGGCTGGAACTGGATAAGCTTTAAGGTCCCTTCCAAACCAAACCAGTCTGGGATTCTATATTCTGACTGGAGTAAATCCTGCTCCCATGCAAGACAGCGAGAAACATCTCACTCACTACCAAGAGCAGGTGAAAGGATTTGGTTTACAGTGGGGAACAGTAACAGGCACAAGTTGAAAAGTACACTCACTCTTGGTCCCAAAATGCAATTGGACACCCATCACGCTAGCTGCTTTATGAACACATAATGAAATTATGATCCAAATACCTTACATGGTAACTGTAGAAACAGAGACAAGTGAACCTATTAAACAGATGGCAGCAATGAAAGCATCGTATGACAGGTAAATCTATAATGCTCTGAAATACTGTGGGTGGTCTTTTAAGTGGAAGTGTGCAAACAGGCTCCTTACCTGTAAGGACAAATCACGGCAGGTCCCTGCTGCACCTGACAGCAGGAGGCAATGCTTGTGCTGTGTATGTCACAGGCTACCACCGAACAGAGGACAGCAAGTGCAAATAAACTTTATTCACCTGTCTGACACATCTGCAGGAGAATTACTCAGAGGCACCTTGCTCTTGGTGGGACATTATGTTCTGCATTCAGACCCAGCTCCCTCTCCTTTCCCCCAGCTCCCAGACTTCATAAAAAATTCACGGTCTCCAACAGCAAACAAATAGAAGAAACAACAGCCTTTCAGTCAAAGAAATAGACAACCTAGGGAAAAACTGGACTCCAGTCACATACCCACTGAAGAACAGGACTGTGGGTTACTGAAATCCCAGTGGATTAATTTCCTTAGGAGACAATTGTTTTCCTCTCTATGTCGGGTCAGTGCAGGGTGAAGGCCAGGCTGGGTGTGGTTTTAAGCAACCTGGTGGAACGCGTCCCTGCTCATTGCAGGCGGGCTGGACTAGATGACCATTGAAGATTCCAACCCATTCTATGATTCTCTGACTTCTTTGTTTGATGACCGTGCCGCATCTTTCCACAAGAAGTTCAAGTGTTCTTAAGACCCGTTCTTTGGCACGCTTATGTGCCTGCATACTGGCATACATGAATACAAATAAGTTTACATTGTATTTCAGTTAATAGGATTTAAATGTGACCATGCAAATATCTGCACTGCAACTAACAGGAGCTTGTTTAATTATACAGTTCTCAGAGCTTACTTTCTTTGTGTTTAGTCCTGTATCCTGAGTGCCTTTATGGTTTCTTGTAGGAAGAGGAGGGTAAAATTTAACAACTTTTCTTTATTAATTTCACTTAACAGTCCCATTACTTGGAATGGCTGTAATTTATTGCCTACCCCCTCTGACGCTGCCTGCTGCAAGGAGAAAAACCATAAAATGCTTGGGATTAGACTTCCAGCTGGACCTCTGGGCAAATGAGTACATCCTCTCCTCCTCCTCCTCCTCTCCTGAGCTCCCATCAGCAGCTTCATGTCTTACAGGCAAGCAGGGAACATTTCTTGTGTCTTACAGAACAAATAATTTCCACTTTTTCCAGTCCAACAAATGTTTTTCCTTGACTGCTTGTGTGGTCACCTAGAAGAAGTTCTGCCCTACAAGTGAATTAACTACAAGTTAACTCACAACATACAGCATTTGCTTACTCATTCTGAACTTCCACAGAAACCCAGACTGGTTTGGGTTGGAAGAGACTTTAAAGCTCATCCAGTTCTAACCCCCTGCCACAGGCAGGGACACCTTCTACTAGACTAGAGTGGTCAAAGCCCTGTCCAACCTCGCCTTCCATCCCTCAAGGCTAGTTCAGATGGATGCAGAAAAACAGCTGAACTCTTAAGCAAGAGGTTTCCCCCGCTCCCCACCCCCCCAATAAAAATTGCACCCTAATTACTGTCACTCCTGCTGTCATCTAACAGATCAGAGCAATAAGAAGTGGCAAAGTTCAGCACATCACCTACTGCATCCCTCTGCAAGTCTGTGACTGTCCTCTGCATTTCTTCCACACCGCTTGACAAGTCTTGTTAAACAAGCCCAAAGCTATTAAGTTTCAGGATCTTCCTTTGGGAGACAATTCCAGCTTTTAACAGTTTTCACTGTCTCAGCAAGTTCCCTGGTATACTAAATTTTGGTTAATTATTTCCTCTTGTTATTTCCTTTTTCAGCCCCACTGTCAAACCCTTCCCTTTCATCCAGCACTACACCCTTCAGGTATGTAAATGCATTGCCTTCTATTCTCCCCTAATTTAACCACCATGCTTTCCACATCATCTTTGCTCCTCTTGGTGACAGAGGATGGCAAGAATGAATTTAGCTTAATTTTAACTCTCCCTCTCCTGAAGGCACATTAGTACCAGCTCAACTTCCCCTGTTGTTGTGTACGCTCATTAGTTTGAGAGCCGAAGGACCACTGTAGTTTATCTAGATAGTTACATAGAAATTCCTTCAAATGACAGATGTATTTGCTCCCAAATGCTCTTCTAAAACAGCATGACTTTGATCACTGGAGGCACAGTGCAAATTTAATCTTTCTGCCATGAATACAGAAATTACATGGGAGAGGAAGGCAGAACCATACAGCCGCAGGGCAATACCAGAATGGAAGGTAATTCTTAACTTTCAGACTCACCTGATTTGCCTCATGTACACAACATACTTTCATTCATACATGTATATAATGTGTATAAACAGGTAGCACTAAAGATAGCAGCTGTTAATAATTTTCAGTATTCAATATAACAAACATTTAGCCAAGAAATCTTGCTCAGATTTTCTGCGCTTGACGAAAGACCTCTAGGTATGTAATGTTCATTTATTTCCTTTCAAAATGACAAGCAGAAACAGCAAGTGAGGGTGTCTGCATTCTGAACTCACCAGACAGCTAAGTTCAGCTACATGCCTAGAGAATAAGTTCTTGAGCACATCCTTGATGACAGAAGAAAACCCACTGGTGAAAGAAAACACTTTTTAGTCAAGGAGAGCAGCTTGGACCACAGTCAAGAGTCACAGTTAAGTTATCAGCAAATTCTTTGTCCATGAGAAAGCAAATGCCATAATGCATTTGGCTATGTGATGTGGCTATGTGGCAAGTGATAAGACAATCTCTGCATCCTTCCTTCCCACTCACAGTACGAATACACAGTCAGGTGTGATCCTGGGTATAAGCAGTGATAATAATAGGAAATCAAATTTGTTTGCACTGTGTGACTGGGGGCAGATCGAGTTTGATTCTCAGAAATTCTGCAGCAATCTCAAGTTCAGAAACTAACCTAATGAAGAATTTAAAGTCTACACAATAAAGATCCCACCTCCTTTTCCACTCTTGTTCATGAGCTCCACTGAAGTTAGCAGGAGGTATTTTCTGGCACTAAGAGTACTACATCTCAAGTGTCTCTTGTGCTAAACCAGTGCAGCTTGTGCTATTACACTTATGCATATCTATAACATTCTGCTCCTGGAGCAGCTGTATTCATGCCTTCCTTTCTCCACATGGAGCAATAAATCGGCCTTCACTGTTTAGCAGCATATGGCCAGCTCTAAAAGCACTGTCCCCTCCCTTTTAACTCAGGCAATATGATTTTTGCTATAAATAACAAAAGGCCATAGGCTTTACATTGATTTGATAATGCACGGTCTCTGTAGGTGTCTGGGATTGCCTTGGTCTCAGCTGGCTTCAGCATGTTTGAGCAGTTGTCTAGTGGGTTGAGTGATAATTCCCTCATCTGTTTTGTCTTAAATTCTGCAAATATAACAATAATACATTGTAAAGGTCTGACCAACCCAGGTGGTCCCAGTGTAAAAATAACAGCCTTTTATGTTACTTGATGCTGGGAGTGCAGCTTCCAAACTTGAGAGGGAAAACTACTTAAAGGAAGCAAACTATGATGAGAAACATATGAAAATTAACCCAGACTTGAGACTGAGGAGGCAGAAAGCCTACAACGAACATCAGCTCCTGATGAAGACCTCAAGGTGACCCAAGACTTGTCACAGCTCCCCTTTTGCTCTGCTGGGGGCAGGCTGAGACTGCTGACCATAGAGCAGAGAACTAGAGAAAATAGGTAGAGAGAAATGAGGTCCGTATGTAACAGTTCTAACTGTTATTAATGAGGCTTTTCTACATTCATTTGATAGCTTAATGTACGCTAAATCACCAAACAAACTCTGGAAACTACTTGAAGACAGTGTGCACATGTAGTCAGGTTTATGCTATCCCATACGGATCTAGATACCTCATAGTGCCATAACAAAGATGCAGTCCTACATTTGCTCAGTGTTTCCATGGGAAAGCACCTGTCACAAAGGGGACATGGTTATCCTCTAGAACCCAGATCTACCTGTCTACATTTTGAAACATTCAGTTTCAAAATCCTCCCCTCTTTTCTCTCCCTGCTTTTCATGTTTACATGAAGCCATAAAGGAATGCTGACACGTAGCACCACCTTCTCTACCTTTGGTCATTAAGCTGCCTTAATACATATATAGCTCACCACTATCTTGGGTACTCTGCTTGGGTATTTGCAAACCACACACCTATTTTGAGGTGAAATGTACCTAAACCAGACTTATTTCGTGCTTCCATCTTCCTCATCCAATGTAATGGGAACTGCATGGTGAGGGAGGGAGGGAACTGATTTTAATACGTAACAGAACATGACAACATAAGCTGGGTAAGAATCTGTTGCAAGCATAGAATCACAGAATGGTTAGGCTTGGAAAAGACCTTAAGATCATCCAGTTCCAACTCCTGCCATGGGCAGGGACACTTTTCACTGCTCCAAGCCCCATCCAACCTGGCCTTGAACACTGCCAGAGATGGAACATTCACCACTTTGGGCAACCTGTGCCAGCACCTCACCACCCTCACAGTAAAGGACTTCTTCCTTATATCTAAGCACACAAGACTTGATCTGTTATGCAGAAGCTGCTGAAAGTGAAGAATTGAATCCTTTGATACCATTCCTATTCCTTCAGTTCAGAAGGAAGTGTTTATCAGCCAAGGGAACAAGATTCCTAAACAACTGTGGATGCATTCATAAAAAAAAAAAAAAAAAGAGGGGAGGTTAAGCTGAGTCACAGAATCACAGAACAGTTTGGGTTGGAAAGGACCTTAAGATCATCTAGTTGCAACCCTACTGCCGTGGGCAATAATTTTTAAACAGTCTCTTTAAATAATATATGTAACTACTTATACAGTCAAAACAATTCCTACAATTGCTACCCTTTCCTAAAAGGATTTTTAGTCTATTACTATTGCAGACTTCTCAATATCCACACAGTAAGTTACTTACAATTTTGTTTCCCCAACCTCATAAACACTGACTAGCCAGCCATTAGGTTCCCAACAGTTTGAAGCACAGCAGATGAGGAAACAGCACTCAGTGACAAGAGCTGAGCTGATGCCAGACCTGACAGTCTTAAAGTGACCAGCTTGTAAAGGAGATTTTTCAAACAATGGCAGACAAATGGACTTTCCTGGATTATTCACATTTTGGAGGCATTTAGTGTCAGTCAAGGCAATGTGCTATGCGTGGTGAAATTGTAAACAAGTGTAAGACAGAATGCATTCAACTTCCCCCACCTTATTTTCTACTTGGCACAGTGTTACTGCCCCGAAGACTGGAATACAAAGAGCTGTGCACAACCCTGTGCACACAGACACTGTATTAAATGCTACAACAATTGGAGTTAATTGGTACTGGCCTTTTCTTTAAGCTCCTTGTGTAGCTCAACTGTGACGTTATTCACAGGAGACTTGAAAGATTATGGCTTGTTCCACCTTCCCTTGTATTAAAAAGCTGGTGTGGATGGCTTAAAAGGAAAAGGGGAGAGAACGGGGATAAGCAGAACAAAAACCCCCATCCTTTAAGAAACCAAATCACATCAATTTGCATGCAATCAGTAAGCTACACCTCTGGATACATTATGAATATTCCCACGTGACAAATGCAAAAAGAAACTCAGTAAAGCCTGGGAAGAAAGCAGCATTAAAGCAACCAGATTGCTTCTATTACCCAGGTTGCATTACTTCATTTTGACTTCTGCATTTTTATGTAATGGTAAGTTTGCAAAATAAAGAAATACCATATCACTTGATGCAGACAACTGCAAGAATCCCCACAAAGTAAAGAGCACGTCTGAAGCTCCACCCAAATTTGTAATCACTAAATCATCCCCAAATGTTCATTATGATGTTCCTTGAACGTGACAGGCCTCAGTATTTGTAGAAACTGTAAACCCTAGGCTCTTACTAAAGAAGACAGACATCACTAACAGACAGGGGCAGACATTACATCACAACCTAAACCTGCCACCTGAACTAAGCACAATCCAGGAGCAGTGCGGCACACACGTAACTACAAATTGTAGCCAGAGAAACTATCTCGTCGTAAAGTTTCTCTCAAAATTCAGCCCATAAATACTTAAAACTGGCCTACCAGAAAGGTTCAAGAAACATGGCAGAGGAGTAAGGGGTGGTGGCGTGTCAAAACCATGCAGTGCACAGTGAATGAAACATGGGAATACTGAATGAACACTGCTGTGATTTAAAGGGAAAAAAATCCCACAAACCAAAACCAAACCCAACTCTTTTTCATAATATTTTCCATAATAAATGCAAAAGGTAACTCTGCATCCCAGGGAATTTGAACCAAAACTGCTGTGCAATTCCTACACTTGAATACCCTCTCACCTTGAGACAGAGCTACATCCCTAAATACTTATTGTCACTTCTTAGAACCCCACAACGTTGTTTTACAATGGCTACTAAGGTATTGCATAGGAAATGCCAGTCATTCAGTTTCACGGTCCAAGACTGGGCCACAAAGAAGTCAGCAGGATCATTCACGACGAGAAGGGGCTTTAGGCTGTTTTTAGGCTGGACTTAAAGCACTGAGCAGCCCTAGCCTGGGTACCTGAATCAAACAGTCAATCAAGGGGAACTCTGGAAAACTTTTGAACACCTAAGAAAAAGCATATCTAGCAAGAATGTCTAAGTGTGAATAACAAGCTGGAGGTTGGGGGTGAAATACGACGCTCTACACGTACGAAGTTCATTTTAAGAAGAGAGAGCTTTTTAGCATGTTTTTTGAGAAATCTAAAGATTTTACAGCCCCCATTTAATTACACGGCCTCCCATTCCAATCTCCTGTTTTCAAAACAGTATTACACAGCTGTTAGGCACCAATTCTTTTTTCAACTTTGTTCTTTCAGGAAAAAAATGAGATATTTTCATATATAAACTAAAAGTGCGTTATCTAATTACATTTGCTTCTTCATGCATCATCTCTCAAGATTAAGGTAGGTGTGCAAGGAATATTTAATCGAGTCATTCATCAGCTGAGGCTCATCATTTGACATATTCCATCAACATGTTAAGTTTGAATGTTTTGCTAGTATTTTTGTTCTAGGGATTGGACATTTATCCTAAAGCCCTGAGAAGTTCTTGGAAAAACAGATTATCTGGAGAAATGGCAGAAATGTAAGAAAAGTTCTGAGCAATCTAAAACTTCCCTGACAAGAATCTTCCCACACCCTGGATCTGGATGCGTTCCTGTCAATCACCTTCCCTATTATTCTGCTTCCTGAAGGAACACATTTATAAAATAAACTACTGAAACACGAATTAAAAGATATTCTTTCCCCTAAACTACAAGGAGAAAGCACTTTTTCTTATGAGACATTAGAGCAGGTAACGATTTACTGGCTCATGATGTATGTTCATCTTATGCAAACAATTTCTGAAATTTCAGAAAATACATTCATATTTTATTGACAATATCTGTAGGAAAAAAGCTTTGCAGCCATTAAATCAAAGTACTACAAATACCAGTTCTCAGCAGCACAACGAAATACACAGACTTAAAGAATCTATGTTCTGAATAGTGCTTTTTAGGGATGTTATCTTTCTTTTAAGATTGATATTTGCACTAGTGAGAAACACGATCATACAGATGACAAAAGAACAGGGGCTTGTCTGTTTCTCATCACACATAAGACAACTCAACACAGAGGCTGAAGCCCCTCTGCTATGGACACAGACAGAGAGCTGGGCTTGTACAGTCTGGAGAAGTTTCTGGGGAGACCTTAGAGCAGCTTCCAGTGCCTAAAGGGGCCAACAAGAAAGCTGGAGAGGGGCTTTTGACAAGGGCCTGTAGGGACAGGACAAGGGAGAATGACTTTAACCTGACAGAGGAAAGATTGAGATGAGACATTAGAAAGAAATTCTTCCCTGTGAGGGTGGTGAGGCCCTGGCACAGGGTGCCCAGAGAAGCTGTGGCTGCTCCATCCCTGGCAGTGTTCAAGGCCAGGTTGGATGGGGCTTGGAGCAACCTGCTCTAGTGGAAGGTGTCCCTGCCCAGGACAGGGCGTTGGAACTGGATGAGCTTTAAGGTCCCTTCCAACCCAAATCAGTCTGATTCTATGATTCTATAATGTAACATAAGACCTATTAGACTCAGAAAGAACCACTTCTGGACAATTATATCCACACACAAACCCACTTGTGCTAAGCAACCACATTGCAGGGTATATGCTAGCACAATATCACGACTTTTTTTCAAGTATGAGCTATTTTTATAGGCTCTCAAAGAAATCAAAACCAGCACCCAGAGCAAACTGTTGACAGCAACCCTGGCCAGCATCATGGTACAGTTCAGATGGAGAAGGGCATGTTGGATCGCATCATTGCTCCATGACTGTTACAACATGTGTGGCATTTCGTAGGAGATGGCTGACATTGCAAGGAGACCCCCAGCAATGTGTTTGCCAGTAGTCAAACTCCAAAGAGAAAGCCTTAAACAGCTCGTGAATCACAGGCTGCTCACAAGCCTGAACGATGTTCTTCCAATCAAGAGATCAAGGTCATTTAGTTATTAAACATATGGTCTACCAAAAAAGGCACACTCTTCCCAATTCCAAGTATGTGAACAGAAGGAAATGCTAACATCAGAGTGTAGCATTCAAACCATTCAGGAATGCCTTTAGATCAACCCTTTCTAAAGCACAAACTACACACAGCAGCAGTGCTTTGCTGCTGTACTGTGCAGCAGGTAAAACGACTTCTCCATTAGGTAAAATGAAAAACAAATGCAAAAGAGACGGCATGCCCTGACAGTCTGGAAAAAGGGAAGAGGAAGCTGACCATGAACACCGAAATACTGCTGAGTATCAAGCTCTTGGTGAACGATTTATCAGAGGAAGACTAGATTTAGAAATATATTAATGTATTTAAACAACAAAATATTCATAGCAAATTACCCCTTTTTGCTGGGTTAGCTCTATATCACAAACTTTCCGGCCAAGATTCCCCCCTTTGCTTTGACATACACATTTTGACTACATTAACTGAGAAATAGTATAGGAATATTTATGTGTCTAAGTAATTCCCTTTTTAAAATCAATACACCCTTTCATTCAGGTTTGGACAACCCTATGTGAAATCTACTTAATAAAGATTAATTCAGTTTGCAGGGGCAGTCAATGCATTATGCTCTTTCTCTTGAGCTTCCCACTGAGGAAGAGCAAACTAGAAACTTTATTAACTAGATCAGTTAAACAGATTTCACAAGGTATTAAAAGTAAGTATTATGCAGCAAGAGCACCCACAGGTACCAACTTCAGATCAACCAGGAGAACCCACAGGTACCTCAGGTGACATCTCCAAGTTCCTTACTCCATTCCCAAGTTTTCTTCATCAGACATGTGGGAATTTTGTCAAGCTGTTAACATATCCTTCCTCCTCTCCATTCTGCCTCCCTGAACTCCCGCAGACAGCAATCTCTAAATGCACATACTGTTATTCTTTCCCATTCATGCTATTTTTAAAGCTCTATACATCAAAGGCATCAGGAGGTATTTGTGGATTCTGATTCTCATTCATCAAATTGTTTCAATGAGAAAATTTAACAAAATGACAGAAGCAGGCAAGGAGAAAAAGGAGCTGGGGGGGGGGGGGGGGGGGGGGGGGGGGGTAGGGAGGACTCCAAAATTAAGTTTTTTAATGGTGCAGATTTAGATTCAACCAAAGGGAAGAACTGTAACTGCAGCCTTGTAAGCCATCTCAGTGGATTCCTTGCCTAGTGTTGTCAGAAATGAAAACAGTGACCTGCTGTAAACTGAGCTGCTCTCAGACCTTCCAGCCCTCCTCCGCTGCTGCTTGATGCTATGTGTTCTCAGCCGAGCAGGGAGGAATGCCAAGTGTGGGGTCTGCCTGGCATTCATTAGTGCCCACATCAACTGCAGCACCAGTGTAAGGCAAGGTACAATTTCCTTCTTCTGCAAAATACAGAATCCCAGACTGGTTTGGGTTGGACGAGATCTTAAAGCTCATCCAGTTCCAAGCCCCTGCCATGCTCAGGGATACTTTCCACTAGACCAGGTTGCTCCAAGCCCTGGTCTAGTGGGCTAGACCTGGCTATTTGGATAACCCACAAATATGCTTATCTTTGGTCAGAATGAGGCAACTTCAGACTCAAACCCTCTCTTCACCTGATGGTATCTGAATCTCAACACTAGCTGCTACAAGACTGCCGTAACCATCACCATTTGTAGTCACAACTACCTGCATTTATTGGAGCAGGAAAGTACAAAAGAAAGTTATGCTTCCCAAACAAATGCCTTGTCACCAGGCTTTATGATCCTTTTCTTTGTTGGTCTCAGCTTTTGGGCAGATTGAGATGAGACATTAGGCAGAAGTTCTTCCCTGTGAGGTTGCTGAGGCCCTGGCACAGGGTACCCAGAGAAGCTGTGGCTCCCCCATCCCTGGCAGTGTTCAGGGCCAGGTTGGATGGAGCTTGGAGCAACCTGGTCTTGTGGAAGGTGTCCCTGCCCATGACAGGGGGTTGGAACTGGATGACCTTTAAGGTCCCTTCCAACCAAAACCAGTTTGAGAACATGTAACTGCAAATTCCTTTGTTTTCTTTTTAAACAGAAAGAGGAAGTTTGTAGAAATAATAATAATAATATCAAATAATATCAACATAAATTCTGTCAAACTCAGTCATCAGAAAAGATGACAGATCCAGAGCTTTAAAGCTCTGCAAACAGTCTACATTTCCTACTGAAGACTTCATCGCTTTGCAGAGTGGATCTGTGAGCCCACCTTGGACAATTTACCAAGTTTAATGTTACTGTCATTTTCTTTACTGTGTATCAAGTCAGGGCAGTACAGCACCGTGACCTAAAGGGCTTTCTAGCCTTAATTTACAGAAACAACTCCAGAGATCCTCAGAGTGGAAAATGCTAGAATGAGGACGCACTGCTTCTACATGTTCAGTATCACCACGGATTATTGCACAAGTCTGAGACATCTGACTGCACGGGGTCAGTGCCTTTGCCCATTGTTTTATCAGCAGCTCAGTCCCAAGATGACAAGTGCAACAACTCATTTCAAAGGGAGAGGTAGTCAGGGAAGAAGAAAAAAGGGTTGAAAATCAGAATCCAGGAAGAGTTCAGAGAAGCCACAGAAGCAAATATAATACTGTCTAGCTGCTGCTTAACGTATTTCCCACTTTACAGACTTGTCCTCATCTGTTTCAAAACACATTTAGCACTGTCACAGACTTCAGCTTTGCAAAAGTGGTTTTACTGGTGGGGAAAATGGGGCATGGAGAGGTATAATGGCCTGCCCAGTTTATCAGGTACAGCTGGTGACAGAGCTAAGCGCATACCCAGTGGGCCATGTGTTCCTGCCCAGTGTCCTGGCTGCCATGCTTAAATTGATGTCAGTAAAAGTGGCATGAAACAGCTGAAAACATAAACCTTATGACCTTTGCAATCATCTCCAGTCATTGGGAAGGGGGAAGCTTGCTGAACCTAAAAGCTGAGCCCTTCCAGGCTCACTGCTTTTGCGTCAGTAACAGGCTTCACATCTCTGTACCACAGTCAGGCTGCTAATGAGCATCAACACTGCCTGCAGAACTAACACATTATGGACAGTTCAGCAATTCTACAAAGTATTTCCAAAGAAAATGGTACTAAAACCCATTTCTTTTGGTTTTGGCTCTACAGAGGGAGCTCATTTTTGGGCTCTCAGGATTACGCTGATATATTCATTTAGAGCTGTAATACTTCATTAGAGTAATAGTATTCTTCACCTACAGACACAGCCAGGAAATAATCTGATTAAATGCTTATGTATCTTTGTATATGCATCTGCCCCACAAATCCGGACATCTTTGCATTGAGGTCCCCCAAACATCTGCAACAAGTACTGACTGCAGTCTACCCACTGTAGCACTAACAAGCTGCCAAACCCAACTCAGGAGTACAGTAAACACATGGAAGATCAGGACACAGCCCTGTGCTCTGAAGACAGGCTGGGACCAGGAGGCTTAGTTGAGATCCATTTAGCAATCACAAACCAGATACCCTGCTCCACCCCTATTTGTGCTGTAAAGTGCATGTGCATCTTCTCCAGTATGAGCCAAACTAACCAGGCTTACGTAAAGACTCGAGGACTAAAATACTGCATGGTGGACAAATTTACACTAAGATTTCCACACGGTGCAAAGCACAAGACATATGGTACTATAAGCAATCCCTTTCCCAGGATGTGTTGCTGCAGCTAACTTTCTTCTCAAGTGCCGAGCTCTGAAGGACACTAAATAATCTCCATTTTCTGACAGTGGCACATGCAAACAACATAAATAACAGGAACGGTGTCAGGGGGGTGGAACAAGATGATTTTTAAGGTCCCTCCAAGTCAAACCAGGCTGTGACTCTTTGAAAAGTGGAATGATTTAGATAGTGATTCAGTCTGATGAGAACTGTAATGAACTCATTTTCACTCCCGGTTGCCTTCTGTGACTATTTGAGACTTCAGAACGTTAAAAGCTCTCATTTGGTGTCAGATCCTCATATCAGACCAAGTCCCCAGCCTGTGCTCACTGGGTGATAAGGGCATAAAAGGTTGATCTCCCTCACAGAACCAACTACAAAGAAGGGTGTGTGGTCGTGGCTACCCTGTAGTCCTGCAAGAGCTCATTGCTCTTGACCCATGTGCTCTTTGCTGTAGGTCATCAGTGATCTTCCCAACTCACCCAGAGCCTCTCCTATCATTACTCCATGAAATCCTGGAGTAAGAGCAGTGGTTTAAACCTTTCCTCTAACCCTACAATAGGGCAGGCTGGGTTTCAGTTAGCTTGCTGTGGATTTTTTTCTTGTATAGTTTCCTCTAACGCTTCTGAAAACCAATACCCACAAGTTTTGCATTCCTTTTCTAATGGCATTTTTATACAGAAGATTTGTGAACTGGAAAATCATGATGATGAGCAAACACAAATGCATATCAACAGGAGGCTAATTCTGTTGTCTTTTCTACCAGCTAATTGGAATAATACCTAAGTAGTTTTGACCTATCTTCCTTATTAGTATTTTCTGTATTAAATTCTTATTAATTGAAGATCAATAAGTTCATATTTGCTTATCTTATTAACGCACACACTGAATCCTGAAAGCATTCTGCCCACTTTGTGTGTATTTGTACACTCTGTGTGTGTGCTGGAGCCCTCGTAGAAGAAAGGAAGCAAAGCTTTTTCAGGCAATCTTTATGCACTTCCCCAGTTCTGCGATACAGATTCAGGCAGGCTGCTATCACCATTCAGAGAAGTACTTATCCTGTGTCTAGAAATTCTACAGTTTCCAATGGGAATTCAACACATTTAATCCCTGCCCTGTATCCCAATTTTCAGGTCACAGTCTTTTTTCTCAAACTTTTGTTGAGATTTCATAAACCTAAGGCTAATTCTTCCTGTAGTCATATACTCCAGACTCCTGCTGTGGAAGCTTTCTTCATTTTATCTTGCTCTCTGATGGGGAGAAGTGGATCCAGCAATGGGAAACTCAGTATAGGAGAGGCACATTTATAAAGCTCTCACAAACAAACCTTGGACAGGTACCTAATTACGAATGAAGTGCCACTACTTTCACTGCACTCAGTAGCACCTATTAGAGCTCATTTTCGATAGTGAAACTGTAACATGTATAAACAAACTCAAAGTTCAGTGGATAGGAGGCAACTTGAATGTGAATGGCAGAATGTAATTAATCATTATCCATATGGCCTCCAAGAACATTCTGGCTCTATGTTGGGTGCCCGAGAGCACAACAGACATGTTTCTCCTGTAGTGAAAACCCCAAAGACCCGAACAACCGATGAGGTGTTTTCATTTTCCTTTGTTTCTCACTATCCAAACCTATTTTAATTGGCAATAAATAATTTTTTTTTCCCAAGCAGAGCCTCTGTGTCTGTCTTGCCCATGACAGTAATTGGTAAGTGATGCCTCTGTCTTTATCTCAAGTTGCAACCTTTCTCATTTTATCCCCCTGTCCTGCTGAGGAAGTGAAGGAGCAGCTGGGTGGGTGTCTGGAAGCTGGCCAAGGTCACCCCAACACACCCACCCCCTTCAGTGCCAAAGAGCTACCGAGGTGCAGGCTGGCTCTCCCCTTCCCTTCAGTGGATGCCACCCTGGTCCAACCTTCACCAAAGAACACAGAATGCAGGTTGGACTACATGATCACCAGAGGTGCCTTCCTACCTCAGCCATCCTGTGATGCTATGACCAGACAGAGACCACAGCATTAACCTACTTGAGGCACAAGCAGAATGTAGACAGTTTTACTTGTTATGGGCCATGTTATCACTTTCACAGGGGCAGTAACTACTGAAAACAAAGGATACCAGCACTATACTAGCCTTCACCATTATAAAATGGAGACCTCAAGCTTGTTCAGATTTCAGTTTAAATTGCTCCAAAAGAGCATTATTAAAACAGACTCCTCAATGGACAATTCTTTTGACTTGTCCTGTTTTCATTATCCCTCCAGAAATTAAGAACCTTCATTTTAACCATGACTGTACAAGAGAACTGCTATCTTTGAAGCTGAACTGTTGGACACAGAAACAGTCCAAAGTATCTGCTCCAGCATTGCCAAATTGGTTGCAGTTTTGTGCCATGTCCGCACTAGCTCCACTCCAAGCAACTGTGACCCGTGTAGACATGGGAGGCTGTGTATGCACCTGGGAGCAACACATTCTCTGAGGCTTGGAAAGATTAACAGACCCCTGAAAGACAGCCCAATAAATAACAGCAATTTATTGGTAATCTTATTACTTCAATTCATACTGACTGCATTGCTCAGCCTACTGAAACACCATGTATTCCGACCAGCTGTTACATGTTTCTTAACTCTTAAAAGTGTAAAAGTGAGACAAACCTTTAGAAAGCTTCAAACTGAATTAATATATCAAATAATGGCCAAACATTTAACCCAGCAAGTACCAGATTTCCAGTGTGGATCTTAAAACACCACCACATAAAAGAAGTTTGTTGCTTGAAGTGATTTCCTTCTGTCAGATAGGGGCCCCTCCCCAGATTCTTCCAACAGAGGATGTTGAAACTAACAGTGAAGGACCTGCAGTGGTAGCAAAACCTCTTGGGGACACAGTAAACAAACTCTGCCTCATCAAGAGATGCGAAGTTGACAGGAGCCGACAAGGCTCAAGATCACATTAAGGAAAGCAGACTTCTGGGAAAGGTGCAAACACCTCCTGGTGCTCCACACTGAGAAACCAAAACACTGGTGACTTCACATCTCATGTTGAGTAATCAAACCTTGATCGCACACACTGGTGTCTGCACATCTCATTTACACAAAACCCAGTCTTCATCAGTGTTCAAATTAACAAGCCATCTTAAAGGAACAAACCCCCCATGAAACTGTGTATGTTTGTGTGTGTCCTTAGCTAAGATACATGAGAGAGCAAGGGAAAGATTCAATGACACACACTACGGCAGTCAGCTCCATGAAGTGCAAGCAGATGTACATGAGTAGCTCCTGATGCTATAGCAACCAAGTGATATCTAAGATTGACAGCCACTCTTGTAGGAAGAACAACAAAGCTAGGGCACTTGGCTCCTGACTCCTAGGGATTGTTTTTAATCTGTTTAAAATAACCAAGTTTTGTAGAATAATACGTACAACATCTTCACACATACACAAGCAATTTTCAATCATCTCTTTAATTATCTTGAGTTCACTAACTACAGCAGCTTCACCCCAGCTTTTATTGCTGAAGGTTCATAATGAGAAAGGGGTCTCTAAAGCTCCAACAGCTATGTAAAGATAGCAATTCTGTTCATTCAAGTGGCAGGATTTTTTCCCTTTCAATGTTTCTGCAATACCAGGTCAGTGGGGAACAACATACATTTTCACACTGTCTTATTAATCTGGCTATTTTCTCCTGCCTTGGAATGACCAACTCTGTAAATCTAGCGCTGGAATTTATTATATACTTGAGACAAAGTGAAAATACTGCTAGCTGTTAGTAGAGACTTTTTGTTGGGGCTTTGTAACCATACCGACTACCCAACAGAGCTGAGTAGATGCTTCAATTGTATTGTATTTATTAATGTACTTTCGAAGGTTCTTTCCAGCCCAAGCTATTCTATGATTCTGTATTTGTTCTTGAAAGTATAGGGTGTTTTAGAACAGTAAAATGCTAACAAATATGATGGAAGAAACCCTTGTGTTTTGTAAAGTTTCACTGGTGCTGTAAAGCAGCCTTCTTTAAATTGTTTAATTGAGTCCATTGTGTTCATGAATATATTTCAGCCCCACTGGGAAACACCTACCATTTGGGATGCTCCCAAATTCTGAGTGCTTGCCCACCTGGCAGCCTTCAGTACTGGGACTGGAAGACATGTCACAGGTCTGAAGTACACCTCTCAGCCTGTGCATTTCTCTCCCTCACGGCAAGAATCTCATCCATAGACCTGAATTCATATTTTCACACTGTAAGCTATCAAAGTGGATATTTAAGATAAAAGGTTTACACAAACTAAATCAAGTATTTAATCATCTGAGTACTTGCATATTATGCCGTGTGCTTGTCCTTTACTGATAATGACTTGAAAGAAAACAAAAGCCACAAGTGCCCAAATGTCAAGAACCACAGCATTTAGAGGATGAAAAGCTGCAATTCCATGGAGCACTACTCATCCTCATGTTCCTGTGCTCCTCGTTTTGCTCTGAAAAACAGCTCCTGACAAAGCCAGTCTCCAAGATTCTGTTTCCACAGTCAAACTATGCCATGTGAAGACTACAACTATGAAGGAAAATTCATGCTTTAGTGACAAGAGGCTTATTTAGTGGATTTTAAAATACCTCGGTTCTTTAAAAGCTTGCATGTCCTGCAGACCAGGCAGGATCTCTGCAGACTGATGCAGACAGCCCTCACTACCACACATGAGAGCAGCGAGGCTTCCAGAGAAGGGAGGAAAGATGCCATAGAAGAGAATCACAGAATAGTTGGAAGGGACCTTAAAGCTCACTCAGTTCCAGCCCCCTGCCACAGGCAGGGACACCTTCCACCAGACCACATTGCTCCAAGCCCCTGTGTCCAACCTGGCCTTGAACACTGCCAGGGATGGGGCAGCCACAGCTTCTCTGGGCACCCTGTGCCAGGGCCTCACCACCCTCTCAGGGAATAATTTCTTCCTAATGTCTCATCTAAATCTCTCCTTTTACAGTTTAAAGCCATTCCCCATTATCCTATCACTACAGTCCCTGATGAAGAGTTTGTCTCCAGCATCCTTGTAGGCCCCCTTCAGATACTGGAAGGACCATCTTGGGTCCCTCTGCAGATTAGGGCATTCTTCTTGTCCAACGTGCATTCCATGCTGAGCAGACCAGGTTTCCTAATTTGACTCCATAACTGTGTAAAACCAGTGTTTTCTTGGCTAGGAAATAGTTAGCTCTCTGTGAAAGCCTTGTCTGAATGGATGATTCTCAGGGCTTGACAACCTGCCGATTCAGTGCAACATGAAGTCTCAGCGGAATCTATAGCACAGCACAGGACAGCTCTGCAATCAAAATTGCCTTTACAAAGCAAAATGGAGGTAACAAATTGATATAGCCACATATAGATTTGTCTCCTAATCAGTCACAGGTTTAAAAATAAAAGTGGATTCTATTTTGTTTTGCTGTCAACACTTCAGATACAGAACAATACCACTCTTTGTATTATATTGTAGGTAATGGGCCTTATTCTCTCTCCTGTGCTGCAGAAAATTCTTGCTATTACCAATGCATGCAGACTCCTAAGCACCGACTTGACTCTCCAGTTAATGCTACCAGACAAAAAAAAACAAGCAACAGTACCTACATAAAGCCTCCTTCCTGAGACATCAGCTTTTGAATCAACTCTTGAATTAACATTTACCTGTGTGTGGTGGGTTAACCCTAGATGGATGCCAGGCACCCACAAAAGCTGCTCTATCACTGCCTTCCTCATCTGGAGAAGGCAGGAGGAAATACAATGAAAGGCTCATGGGTGAAGATAAGGAAAAGGAGAGATTATTCACCAATTAACATCATGGGCAAAACTGCCTCAACTTGGGCAAATTAGTTTAATTTATTACCAAACAAATCAGAGTAGGATAATGAGAAGCAAACCCAAATCTTAAAACCACCTCCCTTCACCTTTCCTTCTTCCCAAATTAACTTTACTCCCAAATTCTCTACCTCCTCTCCCCCATGGGGAATGGGGGTTGCAGTCAGTTTCTCACATGCCGTTTCTGCTGCTCCATCCTCCTCAGGGGAGGACTCCTCACACTCTTCCTTGCTCCAGCACGGGGTCCCTCCCACAGGAGACAATTCTCCATGAACTTCTCCAATGTGAGTCCTTCCCATGAGCTGCAGTCCCTCATGAACTGCTCCAGTGTGTGTCCCTTCCACAGGGTGCAGGCTTCCAAGGAACAGATTGCTCCAGCGTGGGTCCCCATGTGGTCACAAGTACTTCCAATAAACCTGCTCCAGCATGGGCTCCTCTATCCACAGGGCCACAGGTCCTGCCAGAAACCTGCTCCAGTGCAGGCTTCCCACAGGCACCCCCCTGATTCAGTGTAGAGTCCTCTATGGGCTGCAGGTGGATATCTGCTCCACCATGTACCTCCATGGGCTGCAGGCTCACAGCCTGCTTCACCATGGCCTGCACCATAGGCTGCAGGGGAATCTCTGCTTCAGTGCCTGGAGCACCTCCTCCACTCTTCTTCCCTGACCTGGTGTCTGCAGGGTAGTTTCTCTCACATATTCTTAATCCTCTCTCCAGCTGCAATTGCTCCTGCCCAGTAACTTTTTCCCCTTCTGAAATATGTTATCCCAGAGCTGCTACCACCATTGATGATTTACGAGTATGATCAGGGGACTGGAGCAACTCCCGTATGAAGACAGGCTGAGAAAGTTGGGGCTGTTCAGCCTGGAGAAGAGAAGGCTGCGTGGAGACCTCATAGCAGCCTTCCAGTATCTGAAGGGGGCCTATAGGGATCCTGAGAGACTCTTCATTAGGGACTGTAGTGATAGGACAAAGGGTAACGGGTTAAAACTTGAACAGGGGAAGTTTAGATTGGATATAAGGAGGACATTCTTTCCTGTTAGGGTGGTGAGACACTGGAATAGGTTGCCCAGGGAGGTTGTGAATGCTCCATCCCTGGCAGTGCTCAAGACCAGGTTGGACAAAGCCTTGGGTGAGATGGTTTAGTTGGAGGTGTCCCTGCCCATGGCAGGGGGGTTGGAACTTGATGATCTTAAGGTCCTTTCCAACCCTAACTATTCTATGATTGCTGATGGGCTTGGCCTTGGCCAATAGCAGGTCCATCTCGGAGCCAGCTGGAATTGGCCTCTACTGGGCACTGGGGAATTTCTCATCAAAGCAACCTCTGTAGCCCCCCAAGTACCAAAACCTTACCACACAAATCCAATACACTATTTAACACAGAAGAACTCCCCAAACCAGGGATGCCAAGCCCTTGCAGGCCCCACCAGACCTGTCACAACTTAGAATATGTGGGGAGAAAAAAAAAAACACCGAACTCCCGAAGCTACACTGTTATCAGAGGCTCCTACAAACATCCTGCTGCAACCAGGAAACATCTAATGTGCACTCATTTGACTAGCGTTTCATTTCATCTGCTGAATGGTTGTTAACATTCATGAAAGAAGGAATTTCAGGTCCCCCAGGGCAGATTTGTCAGGACAACCCCAGAGCAGCATCACACCTCAGTGTCAGATCAGCAGCTTCTCTGCCAGTTCCCAGGAGTTCAGAGCAGAGGGAGGCTGAGCAGAGCAAGCTCTGCTACACTCATCAACCCTCTTCTCAGTGCTCAGGATAAACCCATAGTGGGCCCGGAGTCGAAGATGGCATGTCCTGTGAACAAACCCTGATGGGCCAGCTTGGCTGATATTTTTTCAGAAGTCACCACCAGCCATCAGACATCTCTCACCTTTCCAGTGAATAATTAAAAACAAATCTTTCCTCTTGCAGAACTGTAATTATTAGGATGCAGTTTCCCAGAGCTCTGCTGTACAGCCACAGTGGGTTCTGAAGCATTTCATAAGCTATCCTATAAGCCGTCTCTCAGCCTTTGCAAGGCAAAGAAAATTACTATTCCAATAATACCTCTGAAAATCTTCCTGTGAAAAGGTAGCTTTGAAGGGCATTGCTATTTCAGATTCTACAAGCAGTACTGGGTTTTCTTCTCCTTTATAAAAGTTTTTCACTTCTGTAGAGTAAGTACTAAGGAGCTGCCCCAGTAGCAGCTGGAATCAATCCTTTCCTCTCCCCATCAATCTTGGCCTTGGAAGTGTTCAAGGCCAGGTTGGACGGAGCTTGGAGCAACCTGGCCTAGTGAAAGGTGTCCCTGCCCATGGCAGGGGGTTGGAACTGGATGACATTAAGGTCCCTTTCAACCCAAACCAGCCTGTGATTTCAGGCTGATGGAGAAGATAATGCCATTCACCAATATCCTCATTATATGGCAGTCTGAATAAAGACTTCTAAAATCTACACTTACTGACTGTATTCAGTTGTGAATTCCCATACCATATTCCCCCTCTTGCTGCCTCTGCACAGGAAGAAAATAAGCAGGGTCAAGTCAGGAAGCCCAATAGTACCTCAGTTAATCCAGCAGCCTTGGATACACTTTCCAAACAGTCACAAGAAGTCCAAAATGCCAAACTGTATTAATTACACACTGGCTGAGGAGAGAAACTCTAGATTGCAGACTCAGTGACTACATGGGTCCCACAGATACAATTTAAGTCAGTCTGCATTCTGAGCGCACGGAGGCTACACACATCAGTGGTTGCATAGAACAAGCCAAGAGATGGCCTGGAATAAACCTTCAGAAGCTACAGCACAAAATGAATCACAGACTACTCAAGTTTAAAGGCAATAGGTGAAAGCTCTAGATAAAGATAATAATAAAGACTGAAAGAGAAGACAGATAATAACAGACACAGAGGAGGCTGAAGTGTTCAATACCTTCTATGCTTCTATCTTTGCAGAAAATGTCTAAAACACTTAGCACAATTAGCTTGAGAAGGAGAGCAGCACAGGCAAGAGCAGGGTATTTAAGTCAGTCAGATGAATTCAAATCACCAAGGCATGGTGAAACTCAACTTAGAGTGCTTAAAGAACTAGCTAGGGCTAGAAGACTGGCGAGTTCCCACAGGCCTGAGGTAGGACAAGTAAGTGAAGGAAAGAGGAACCTGGGAATTTGTAGACAAGGTAGCATTGCACTGACACCTGGAAAGGTACTGGAACAAATTAATCATCAGTTTTAAATCCTCTCAGGTATCATAAGCTGAAAAGAAACAGACAACTTAGATCTGCAAGAGGAGATCACATCAAGACCAAACTCATTAACTTCTCTGACAGGATAACTGGCTTTGCAGAGTGTGGAGAAGCTGTAGATGTGATGGATTTTGACTTTTGTAAGGCTTTTGAGAGAGCGAATCATGGCTTTCTCCTATGTGAAGGAGTCATTAGTTTGGTCTACAATGGGTGCATTATCCTCTGCACTCAAAATTATCCATGCTTTACTATCACTTTTGGAGGGCACTTAAATAAAGGTCTACCTGAGGCTTCCTTCTGTTTAATCATCTCATTAAGACTTGCAATGAAATAGAATGATACAGAGAGCCCAGCTACAAAATCTGTGAGCAAGCTGGCTGAAAGCCCCTTGGATGAAAAGCTTATAGCTGGTAAAGATCCTTATTAATTGGAGAAATTATCTGAAATCACTAGGATGAAATTCAATACAAAGTGGATGGAGGAAGGAAGGAAGGAAGGAAGAATGCACAAACCCAAAATGTGCAAGAACTGGCAAAGAATGTCACAGACTCTGAGCTAAGTGAGAAGGAACATGCTCCAAAAAATGGCAAACATCATTCCAAGATGTACCAACAGGAGCATCGTGAGTACAACAAGGTCAGTCATTACTCCACTCAGCTTATTTCAGACACAGCCTTACTGAAGTACTTTGTCCTGTTCTCCTCCACACTTGAGGAAAGACATAAACAAACTGGAAAGAACCCAAAGGAGGGAAAAAAAACACTATGAGAATTAAAAACATGACTTACAAAGGTGAAAGGAATTGACAGAGAAGACTAAGGAAGAATAGGCTTAATTTCCTTCAGTGTAAAATGTCATTCTAAACTTGATGGTTATCTATTGTTCTCTGCATTTACCTGTGAGGTACAGAATTGTAGCAAGAAAAAAACAAACTGGCTAGATATGGTTTAGTGATGGACTTGGCAGTCCTGAGCAACAGCTGGACTTAATCTTAAAGGTCCAAACCAGTTAATTCCAACCTATGCCTCACCACCCTCACAAGGAAGAGCTTCTCCCTAATGTCTCATCTAAATTTCCCTTGCCAGCTTAAGCCATTCGCCCTTGTCCTGTCACTCCATGCCCTTGTCAAAAGCCCCTCTCCACCTTTCTTGTTGGCCCTTTTCATTAAGCACATCTACTACTGAAATTATCATAGCAGATGTGCAATGTTCAGCTTACCAAAGATCTTGGAGAGGGAGCCTCGCACTACCCCACCATTCTTTACCCACTATTCCTTACTGTGTTCACAGGACCCAGCTGTGTTCTAGCTTTTTGTAGGGTGAGATGAACCTATACAAACATTTCTTCATCCACCTTCTTCGCTGTCATGAAAATGCTGTGATTTTAAACCATTTCTTTGCCATCCAAGCTTCTTACGGGCTAGACCAGCAATATAATATTTTCCTCACAAGCAGCTGCATGTCTTTTCTATGCTGCTTTATCCCCTAAACTGCTGGAACACTGTATTAGTGGGAATTGTTACCATTGTATCTGGGGAATCAATTGCTTATCATTCTCTGGCTGGAAAGAGTTAACAATGACATTATATTAGAAGACAGGTTCAAGGATTGGCTGCTTACTCTACTACTGTTATGCAAGACCAACCTTCTCAATTGAAGCTCTCCTAAATCTAGCACATTTGCCTGATACCTCTCACTTGTGCTACCCTAAAACATTCTTTCTCTTGTTTTGGGTTGTTATCCACTCAGATTACAACATAAATTTTGCCTTGGAGACAAAACCCCACATGAGCAGCTGAAGACAGAATTTGGCCTTCTGTTTGCAGTCTGCCCAAAACCAGATTGTTTACTTGATTGACGCTTTGTAAATTTTATTAATTATACAGTACCTCCTCAGTCCTATTTTCTGAGCTGTGAACTATATTTTTTATTATTTTTCCTACTTTTGTGTTTTTCCCTATTGCAGAGCATCATTGTTATCTACATTTTCTGCAACTGATCTGTTTCTTTTTCAACCTCATTTTTTACATGTAGCCAACAGCAATGAATGAGCGCTTTGGTTAATTTTTGAGTAGAACTCTGCAGCTGGTATAAATGAGTGTTACTCCATTATCAACTAGAAAACCTTCACTGTGGAGATATTTGATATTACCTATCTGACACCATATAATTACTTGAATTGTCAGGGCAGGTAGGGACAGGACAAGGGAGAATGGCTTTAAACTGGCAAAGGGGAGATTGAGATGAGACATAAGGAAGAAATTCTTCCCTGTGAGGGTGCTGAGGCCCTGGCACAGGGTGCCCAGAGAAGCTGTGGCTGCCCCCTCCCTGGTAGTGTTCAAGGCCAAGCTGGACAGGGCTTGGAGCAACCTGGTCTAGTGGAAGGTGTCCCTGTCCGTGGCAGGGGCTTGGAACTGGATGAGCTTTAAGGTCCCTTCCAACCCACATCATCCTATGGTTCTATGGTATCTGGAGACTTCACGTCTTCGTTTTAGCATGATGCAATCCTTTGTTCCTACCACACGTCCTTTTATAATTAAAGCTGAATCCATGAGCAACAACTCTAACCCCATACCACTTTACGCGTAGTTCAGATCAGTGTAAGTAGACTAGAACCATTTATTGTTATTTTATCTTGCTCTCAGAGTGATGTAAAAGGGAGCTGGAACAAGGGCAGTGCTAGTCTATACTTCTTCCATCCCAATCTCTTCTTTCCCGAGTCGAAAACAGCTGGCATCTGGGAAAATCACTAGAAATAAACTACAAAACCATACCATAAAACTACAAAAAAGGAGCCAACCACAAGTCATTCAAATGTATACCCATGTGGCACCAGCCCTGTATTTAACATTTTGTCTCTGTGTACTTCCAGAAAGAAACAAAACAAAAAGGATGGAGGTTTTGTTGCCTGGCCTGCGAATGGGGCAGTTCAGTGGTGATAATGGAAAATAATTAGAGCTGACCATCTGGTAGAGCATTTCGTTAGATAAGCTTAATTGAAGCTGCAGGCAAGTGCTGGGACATACTAGGAATGCTGCTTCAAACACACCACACTCTTTCTTTGTCAGAAAAACCTGCAGGTAAACTTCCCTGAGACTGAGGACTGTGAATCCTGCAGAAATTAGAAACACAAAATAGGATATAAATTGTACAGTCTGAAACTTCCCCCCCCCCAAACCTAGGACTGCACACATAGCACCTCACTGCTGTGGCTGCCGTGCTTCAGAGGAGTACTTGACTTGTCCTATCACTACAATGAAGGCTGTAGTGTTTTAATTTAAACAGGAGAGATTTAGGTTAGATATAAGGAAGAAATTCTTCCCTGTGAGGGTGCTGAGGCCCTGGCACAGAGCGCCAAAAGCAGCTGTGGCTGCCCCATCCCTGGCAGTGTTCAAGGCCAGGCTGGATGGGGCTTGGAGTAACCTGCTCTAGTGGAAGGTGCCCCTGCCCATGGCAGGGGGTTGGCACTGGATGAACTTTAAGGTCTTCTCCAACGAAAACCAGTCTGGGATTCTATGATTCTGTGATTCACTGCCAAAATTAGAAGAGCTCATAAGGATGTGAATTTCTGCCATCAGCCACTTTGCTTCTTGAGCAGCCTCACATCCTCAGGTACAAACTGAACTGACCCCATGGTCAGCAACAACACAGCCCAGCATCTCATCACTGAGAGCTTCTCGGCTCTCTGTGGCTGCCCTATGCCAGCACTCTGCCACCAACCCTAAAACCAGCAAAACTGCCCCCAATTTATTTGACAGAAGGGTTTTTTATGTTTTTAAAGTTATACCTTTGAAAAAGGTACAAACCATTTTTAAAAGGCAAGAAGGATTTTCAAAAACAAACCCACTTTGTCTGTAAACAGGCAGGTCAGAGCAGGGATAAACAGCTTAGTAACATGGAGTATTAAGTTAAATGGAGCTTTCAGGGCAGTTAGACCAGCTTACAAGGCACCCCGTATTAACTGCTGTGGACTATACAGCATTACACACGTACAGCAAAGGATGTGATGGAGACCATAAAACTAATCTTTGCTTGTAATAAAAAGACTCCTAAATGACATTAGCATTGCTTAAGAGAATTCTGGTAACCTTTCTATTTTGCCTTCCAGAGTTGAGAGGCTTCAGCCGTGTACTGCTGATAGAAAAAGATATCTCCCTAAAGAAAGGCGAATTAAAAGCCACACACACAGTCAGTCAAGCACAGATGCTATTCAAAACCAGACTGAGACAATTTTGATCACAGCAACTGCTCATGGGGGCTTACACTTTTTAAAGGACTTTTTAAGAATGCCCATCAATATAATTTACACAGAAGTGCAAAAACTTGCCAATATTTGTAGATAATTTTCCTCTCCTAGTTTTTTCTAAGCTGCTCCTATCCCAGACATTTTAAGGGAAAAGCTGAAGTTATATAGCACTGAAGCTACACATCTTGGTGAAAGAGAGACAGGATTTCCTGTGAAACATCTAAGTTTCCTCTCAGTTGGTTGAGGTCAGGCTTCTGCCTGGCAATTTCTTACATAAGAACATTTCACATGAAGGGAGCCTCCGGAAGCCTCTTCTGCTGAAAACAGGTAAAGGGTTGGTCTTTCACCAGCCCAATATTTCTTGTTTCACAGAAACAGCTGTACTGGTCCTTAATTTGTCCTTTTCTGACCTGATTGAGCTGGCAGTTCTGACACAGTGTTTGGCATTAACTGCAGAGAGAGCAGCTGTACCAAGCACAACCTAAACAGCTCCTAACAAGGAAAATAGGGCTGATGTGTCACCTCTGATTGCATTTTAATACAGAAACTCAAGAGTTTTACCTTTCCTTTCTGCTAAAGCCAAGATCTAAGACCAGCACAACACTGCCACAACCACAGAGCCTGTGCACACTGAAATGGTGGTCTCTGGTTTTGTGAGGTTTTACATTCTTCAACCAAAAAACACAGCCGTATTTTGAACTTCTGAAAGTAAATCACAGCATCACAGACTGGTCTGGTTTGGAAGAAACTTTCAGGCTTATCCAGTTCCAACCCCCTAGCCACAGCCAGGGACACCTTCCACTAGACCAGGATGCTCCAAGCCCCGGCAACCTGGGCTAGGTTAATCTGAATAGGGATCACAACCCTGCAGTGCTATAGTAAGTGGGGATACAGCTTGCTTTTTTCAATAGCATCCAAACATTGTATGTTCCTGTACTAACTTATTCATGTGCAGGATACTACACGGTTACAGGCTGTAAGCTGTAAAGGTTACTGAAAGGCAGTAACCTTTACAGAAAGACTCATCTGCTGTCAACATTCGTTTCCCTCACACCAAGCTGGGAACTCATCATCCATGGATGCTAAAACTAAGCTTCGAAATGGTATCACTAGGAGTTAAACAAACACCTAATTGTCCAACTCCCTTCAACAGATGCTAAGGTATGAACAGCAAGAGGAAAGATGCCATCAGCATCAACTGCAGAAGACCTGTTACTCAGGAAAGTAAACAGCAACAGCCAACTTACTGCTCTCAGTTCTTCTCAAGACAATTCTGTCACAGCTGTACATGTTAAAATAAACAAATACATTAAAAAAGAAGAAACAAACTGTTTCTATCTAATTCCACTCTAGAGATCTGATCAGTCTCTCTGCTGTTCTCTGTGGGATTTTGACTGTGACATTCCAAAATACTCACAATAGTGTTTATATTTTAAAGCAAGAATAAATAGATGTGATTTATCATTTTTATACTGTTTCCATTCTTTTATGTTATATTTACACCATTCTTTTATATTACACCCATTATTTTATATTAGATTATATGGGTATAATATAAATGTGTCAAAAATATGAGAAACTGCTCACTCCATGAATAAGCCAGGCCCAAGCATATATAATAATTTAAAACTGAATCTTTCTAGGAATTGGATAATATAATCAGCTCAGTACAGCATTCTTGTGCCATGCCTGTGTGCTGAAGGAACAACGTTTACAGCCAGTGAAAGACACAATCAAGGCCAAAATTATCCTAGAACTTTAAATCACTTTGAAATGGTTTTGCCTGAAGCATCAGCTCTACTTTAGGAAAGGAATATTTTGGGACTTATTTTTTAGATGGGACTATTTCATGTTTAAAAGGATGCTCCTTACATAAACAGCATGAAAAGGAGAAATAGCTTAATTGATGCATTATTTAATTCAGCTACATGTCACACTCTTCTTCTGAAAGCAATTACCGTAGGTGTACCAAAGTTTATGGAGTACCCAGCATTCTTCAAAACGCTAAACTCTACCATAGGCACCTTGTTTCAGAAACAGAATGGATTTCATTGTTTTCCATCAGGCAAAGAAACAAAATGAAAAGCTGACACACAAATGCTTTCCCTTGAAATCTCTTTTATATGAATTACTTGAGGCATACCTATGTACACAATCCTAGCAAAGGATTTGTCACAAATAATCTTTCACTGCATTATCAAGGAGGTGTCTTAATAAAAAGAAGCTGTTAATGTACATATTTCAATGGCAGCACACTAAATGAGACACAGATACATTACTATCAATACACATTAAGCTCCTGATACTAAGCTCCAGGCTATGAGGACATATTTATTTTCTTATGAGTAGTTTAAAAAAATAAGTATCAGACTAAGTAATCTTTTAATAAACTATAAAGGAAAACAAGGGCTCAGTGTAACATCTCACCGAATTTAGAAGCTGCCAGTGTTTAATGCTGCTCTGAACAGCAACGCAGGCTCAACAGGTAAAGATCTGTGTGCAGTTCTTTCAGTCGGCCGAAGAGCCACCATTTGCGACCTGGCTACACTGATGCCACCCTATAATTTAACTACACTGCACCCGAGATGTGTTGTGCTGCTCTTGAAAGGTGTTTCTTACCCTGAGTGTATCACTCTGAGATATCAAAGGGATCGTTTTTATAATCAACTAATTACATATGAATATATGTATTACATATGTGTGTGTATATATATATATATGTATATATCCTATCTCAGTGAAAAAGCCTGCTGTGCTATTAGATGCTGGTATCTATCCTCACAACTGCTCACGACAGCAAAGACCTTCCAGGATTTGGTTTGCTGGTAAGTTTTCACCTCTTCCCTTGCCACCTTGGCTCAGCACTTTTGCACTAAGCCAACAAAAATAAAAGTAATATATAGCACAAGAAAGCTTTTTGGTAAAACAGAAATATTCAATAAATCTATGCTAGCATCCTCATGGACATTACTGACAAAAAAACAAGGACTCTTGATTTTCACAAAGCCAAGCAGGACAGCTCTTTAGTGAACTAAACAAGAGTGCTGCTTGTGTGTGAACTCCTACCGATGCAAATCACATGGGCTGGTCATCCTGCCACAGGTCCAAGGCAAAGACACAAGGATGCAGAAAGAAGAATGGGATAAGTTTTTCCACCTCCAGTAGATAGAGACCTAAGAAAGGAGAGCTGTAATATCTGAGTCCCACTTCCCAAGTATTTCTGGCAACCTCCTGCCACCACTTACTATATGAGGTTGAGAAACGAGCACAATAGAGAAAACAGAGATCCTGGGCAAACACAGAATAGTTTGGTTTGGAAGGGACCTTCAAAGCTCATCTAGTTCAAGTCCCCTCCAATGAGCAGGGACATCTTCAACTAGACCAGGTTGCTCAGAACCACATCCAGCCTAGCCAGGGATGGCATTTTCTGCTCCACGTTTCTAGGCATCACTCAAAAACAAGCTCTGCTTGGATAGACAAGGATTTACAATAGCTTCTGGTAGGAGGGACCACAGCAAACTCTTGTGCCCTGTCTATGCCCAACTCACTCAGACTTGAGGCAGCCTTCAATACAGCATGAAGTAGGTTGAACTGTACCCCCAACAACAGCTCTAAGCCTGCACAGAAGTAATACACCTGGAAAAATCAAGAAGAAAAGTGGGCAAATCTAGATTTAAAAACAGGCTTGTGCGAGTTTGACTGACAGGGCAGCCAAACCCCAAGGATATTCCTCTGCACAAGCAAAATGAAACAGAAATAAGGGATAAGAAAGGTCAACACAGTGGCATGTGTAATAGACACGCGTACTAAATGAGTAATATATGCTTGAAAAAGACTGCATTGCAGATACTAGCATTCACACAGAAAGACAGAGACAGAATTTAGCCCCATACTGAGCATTTTGGGAAAACAGTAACTCTCAGAACTGCAGAACTGCTTGCAGCAAGCTCAGATGATGGATCTATATATTAGCAGTTACCTGCTGCTGTAGGGCATAGCAGTCCCACTAAATACTGAGCTGTAAATTGACTTTTCCAGTGGTAAGTAGAGGTAGTATTTAAGAATTAATAATTCATTATTAATTACTAATTTTATTAACTATAATGTAATTGGGCAACGAATATTTATTTCACCACAAATATTTCATCATCCTTTCTCCTTTTTTTAATCTTAGCACACCTGTGGTGATTATATGTCTTTTTGTTATGCTAAGAATGTTCTTCAGGTTAGAAACATTCACCTCTCAAATAGTCACATACTCTTCCTGTTATTTTTCCTTTGTGCAAAGCAATGTATAAATGGGAACTCATTTTCACTTCAATTCTAACCCCTCTATGAGTTTTACTGCAGCAGTCCACATCTCGGCACCTAAAACGTAGGGCATCCAAAATGAGTGGCCCCTTTGGAACATACAGCTCATTATTTCACCTTAACCATCTCGCTCTCCAGTCCTCAAACTCCTCCTCCCATGTAAGTATCTGCTATCTGTGCCACTGGCAGCATTGCAGCTCTGCCCAAGACTTTATTATCTCCTCATAAAACCAGGGTTACTACTGCTGCACAAGGCTTTCATCCAACCATTACCCAGCACAAGGCACCCCAAGAGGTGTTGAAGCACCTTCCTCCCCTACATACACAACCAGAGCTCTTCTCCCAGCTGTGAGTGATGAAGCTCCCCTTGCTGTTTTGCTGTGCTGATCAGTACCACACATCTATCACCCTGCTGTCAGACACTGTCAGAATCAAAGCACGAAGAAACCAATGTAACCTCCAGCCTCTACCTCGAACAAAACCAGACTTAAGAGAGGACTTCACAGAAACATGGAATTATAGAATGGTTTGGGTTAGAAGGGAGCTTAAAGCTCATCCAGATCCGACCCACTGTCACAGGCAGGGACACCTTCCACTAGACCAGGTTGCTCTAAGCCCCATCCAATCTGGCCTTGAACACTGACAGGGATGGGGCAGCCACAGCTTCTCTGAGCAAGAGCCAGGGCCTCAGCACCCTCACAGGGAAGAGATTCCTCTTAATATCTAAATCTCCCTTGGACTTCCAGGACTTGGAGCTGCCAGGACACTTATGAAAACCCCCTCCCATCACTTACTCCACTTTCAACCTCTGTTTTTATTCAGTGTACACTTTTGCACCTTCTGTTCATGCACTCTCTCAGTTAGAGTTGGTGTCTTCCATCCTATCTGCACAATCCAGGCCCTGGGACTGTTCTGCAGTGCCATGTATGACCTGAACATCAACAGGAACCAAGCACTGTTTTAATAAAGGATTTTGTATGCAAAAAAGGAAAAAAAAAAAAAAGAAAAGCATGTAACAATGAACACACTTCTGACTCATATCAATCTTAAAAGCATACAACAAAAGTTTGGCTTGTAACTCACAAGAGCTACAAAGGTTTAATTGTGTCTGATTTAATACCCCCTAAATAAATTGGCACCAAAGAGGATGCTTAGATCACTGGTCTAATACAGCAGGACGATGCTTGTGCCAAGCTTTTCCCACACTGGAGCAGAGAAGGGTGGCAGAGAGGAGACCCTGGGGATCTCCGGATTAAATCACCCGAGAGAGGTTCCTTCTAGGCTCTGGGACATGCACTGTAAAACAGCAAACTAATAATGTGGTAATTAATTCAGCTACGTGTAACACTCTTCTTCTGGAAGTAATTACAGTAGGTGTACCAAAGTGTATGGAATACCCCGCATTCTCCAAAATGCTAAGCTCTACCATATGCACCTTGTTTCAGAAACAGAATGGATTTCATTCCTACTGCTACAGGGTTGCAAAGGTACATTGTTTAATGCATATGAAATAATGGCCTGAGACCATGAGAACTGCCAAAGAAAAGCCAACTAAACCAAAAAGTAGTTCACGATCTCTACCTATTTAAATTACCTCGGTGCATTTACTAGGACTTTACTACGACATTAACCATTTGAGATTCAAGATGGGTCTTTGGGACTTCATCTGCTCTTTCTGAGGTTGAATGCGACAACTTCTGAAATAACAACAAACTTCTTCCATAACCGACTGTAGTGCACTGGTATTTGTCTTCATTTATCTCCTACACTCAATGTATTTCTAGCGAAGGATTTTAAAATTCAGTATTTTTATGTCTCATAAGATGAAGAGGAAAGTAAAGAATATCTTCACAGTGAAAAAAAACCTACAAACAACAAAAACCTATCTGACACATCTTGAGTATTCTTGAAAAATGCTGCTAGAAGCTCTTTCCATTCCCATACACTAACTACTACTAACCACATGGGTATTAATTTAGCCTGTGAAAATGCATTGCAAGTTTACCTTCTGACCTTCGGTCTCTGCGATTCTACTGTGATGAGCAAGAAAACACTTCACAGTTCCCACACCAAAAATGTTTATATGGAAGCAATACAAGAAAAGAAAAGGTACAGAAGATACCTTCTAACCCTGTCTTTCAGACAGCACTTCTGCAGTAGGCACCCTCCCTTCCTTGATATTCCCATCACTTCTAGCAGGGATTTATCATCTCTGCTACTGTCACAGGTTTCTCTGTGCCATCCCTTCATGAAAATTCTTACAAATGACTCTTAATGACTTGTGAATTTACTAAATAATAAAGTCAGAATGCCTGTAGTTGCAAACGTCCACAAAGCTGTGAAGGCTGAGAAACTCCCCCTAAACATACTCATCTGAGCGAGTATCAACTAGGGCTCCCACATGCCTGTCTAGGGCAGCCCTGCCATGCAGAGCGCTCCTGCTTCTGGCGCCATTTGGGCACTGGGTTCTTCACCCAACGGGCTTGAAGCTACCAAGGCTTGTAGGTCAGTCAGCAATATAGGTCTGCCACACAGCCAAAGACCCCAACCCCTCTGAGTCTTGAAGCATCAGCTTGGGTAAAAAGGGGTTGCACCTAAACTACTAAATTGAAGGTATCTGAAGTTGTTTCCTGTCCAGAGAACAAAACTGCCACAACCATGACACTGTCAAAAGGGTCACTGGCATTGCTTTGTCCCATTCCAGCTGACATTACTTCCAACATTTACAGGGCGTGACTGGAGGCTTAAGTGTGTGCCTCACTGACACTAGCCCCAGTAGTGGTTTGGATGTGACTACCCTGCTCCATAGGTATGACAGTTTAATGGCCGAGACATGGACTATTCTGTATCTCCACCAAGCACAGCCCTTCCGATGGGGTCTGTAGAGCAAAGCAGCTCTCCTGGGGAGCCAATGTCTATGCTATACACTTAGATGGGTCTCCTGTTTGAGAAGCTATTCTATGCTCCTGTGGACTGAGTGTTCATCTGCAGCTGGAGCACATTAGGTGCCTTCCTGAGAATGCATTTTGCCATTTAGTCTCATCTGAAAGGAATCCAGCTCCTGTGCTCCAAGCCCACTCTGCTTTGTTACCAAAACAGTGTGTAGAGTTAGGAGATGCACTTCAAAAAAGACAAGAAGTACTCTCCCACAGAGGAGTGTTTCTGTCCTTTATTGACAGCTGTGTATATGTTTGTTCTAGTTCTCAGCGATGTTTTTCACCTGTGTAGTTTCCAGACAACATTTGATCTATTCAATGGAGTCAATTGTACACCACAAAATGCACTTGCACATAGGCAGCTGTTTTGACACTTGTAGAGATCTCTGTATCTTAGGGGATGGAAATGTTAAACTCCATTTGTGGTTCATTTGGTTGACGTAGGGCTATTTTGTTTTCAGTCATTAATGTGGTCAAATTTAGGGTGTGTTTCAATACTTAGAGCAGGTATTTTGGGGAAAAAATAAAATCATAATCCTTTTCCACTCTAAGTATCACATGAAATTAATTAAGATTTGTATTAACTTTCTGGCATTTCATTCAAAGGTTTGAACTATTTTGATGTAGAAATGATCTTGGGAGTTAACATTAATGGTTGACAGTTAAGAGGATGGTTGGACTTAATGATCTTAAAGGTCTTTTCCAACCTGGTTGATTCTATGATTGATCTTCGATTACAGTAACTGTTCTATTTAGTACAGATACTGTGTTATTGCTGAATGTGACATTTTGGCAAAGGAGGATGTGTCACTTTTTGAGACAGATGACGGCGTCTGGAAATAATGATGCTGGAGTAAAATACGGGATTAAATGAAAGTTCAATGTTGGAGAATGCAAACAAAATATTTGCTATATGAATAGTTACTATATTTAAATGCTTTTATATCGTCTCTCATTTTTTACTTCCATTTTAATTGCAAGGCGGCATTAATGATAACATTTCTGGCACAGATATATATATAAACCAAATGTTCATTTTGTATCTGTGGTTTACAGCTACATTTAGGCACACACAAAATCTTATCCATGTATCCCTACCTACATGTGCAAAACTCACTTGAGTGCTTCTCTGTCCAGGAAATGGGTATTAACTATGGAGAATAGACGAAGAGAATTTATAAACAGAAATAATATTTAGATACTTTTCACTGCTAGTATGTCTGAAAGAATAACTTTTACTCCTCCTCCTGTCTGTTAAACTCCATTCTAAACTGTGGTTGTGCAAAAAATTCAATGTTACTGTGAAAGCATTGTGTTAGAATGAGATTTCCAGACCTCTCTGAGGGAAAAGGCTTCAGGGGCCACTGGACAATTAAATCCTTTACTTTTATGAGCTAAGCTTGTCAGTCAACCCTTTTGATATGGATGTGATAGGAATTTTTTTATAAATGCTACTGCTTATCAAATAGGATATTTTCGACAAGAGGTATTTCAGCAGCTCTATCTGCCACCTACTAAGATAATTAAGGTTCTGGTTACAGGGGTTTTTTCTTATTTTAAAGAGCAGCACATTTCAGCTAGACTTAAACAACCTGTCAATTTGACTTATGCCTGGAGTGAACAGCAGGCATTCCTATACCTACAGCCGCCTTTGGCACCATTCACATTTGCTCCTGGGCTCAATTCCAAAAGGCACAGATTAAAAATAGCATAACTAGGCGTTCATTCAGACTTTTTTCTTTAGGGCTTTCCAATACCTGAGCCTCACTTCCAGTATATGTTAAAAAAAAACAACAAAACAACAACAACAAGACAAAGAGACAAAAAAAAAAATCCCTCATGGTCTTAATGGCCTTGGCTTGTGGTCAAATACAGCTTTTGTCAACTTAAACCCATGCTATTGTTCACTAACTGAGACAGTTTACTGTCTCAGTTTCTTGCTGTTTAAGAACAGGCATGTGTTCTTAAATAACATCTGATTTTCACAGGATCACAGAACCCCAGACTGGTTTGGTTGGAAGGGACCTTCAAAGCTCATCCAGTTCCAACCCCCTGCCACAGGCAGGGACACCTTCCACTAGACCAGGCTGCTCCAAGCCCCGTTCAACCTGGCCTTGAACTCTGCCAGGGAAGGGGAGCAGCCATAGGGCAGAGAAGTGCACAGTTCCACTTATCTGGGCACCCTGTGCCAGGGCCTCACCACTCTCACAGTGAAGAACTTCTTCTTAATGTCTCTATCTCCCCTTGTCCTGTCACTACAGGCTCTTGTCAAATCCTCTCTCCAGCTTTCTTGTTGGCACCGGAAGCTGCTCTAAGGTTTCCCCTTCCCCAGGTCCTCTCAGCCTTCTCCATAGTAGAGGTGCTCCAGCCCTCCGAGCATCTCTGTGGCCTCTTCTGGACTTGCTCAGCAGGATGCTCAACAGTAAAATCAAAACACCCAATTAGATAATCACCCATGCATACTAAAAAACACTCAGCAGCACCACAAACACATGCCATTGTGCAAGCCCAACTCCTTCAAAGACTTGAGAAAACTAGCTCAAAAGCCACAGTAGGTTCTCTAGGCCATAAGTTAATGAAGTTTCTCTTCATCGGAAAAAACAACCCCCAGTTCCTGGGCTGCTGGAGTTTTTCCTCAGCCTTCCAGGAGAAAGAGATTCTTGTGAAGGCTTCACCATTTCCTCAAGCTCGAGCAATCATGATATAAACCTTTCTCCACTCCCCTTTTCTTCCAGTACCTTTGAAGACGTGGAGATGGCAATATCTGTCAAAGTGTCAGACAAATTGGTACCCACATCTGAGCAGGGGTTCTCTCCTAAATTCATTTCCAGACGTTGATGTAAATGCAGTACACACAGATAACCATGATGAATCTATTTACTCATAAAGATTAATTGGTGCTACTTGCTGCTTCTGCTATTTTTATTTAAAGAATCAACAACCTAATTTTCATTAATATTTTGCAGAAGAGGATTTGATTTAGGCTACTTTGTGCATTCACCCATCTCCCTGTAGGAAACTGACGAAGATAAAATTACAAATGTGTAGGTAATTTATTTGCTCAGCAACTTGCACCAAAACCAGGTATGTTTCTCTGCATATTTTGACCAACTAGCTGCCCAGTAATATTTTAAGACTGTGTAATATCAAAATTAAACGTGTTTTCATAACTGCAGTTGTCAGGATCATAGCTCAATGTATTTTCTTTGCACAAAACAGGTAAATTAGAGAGATGGTAAAGTTAAAGAATCCTTTTGCCCTGGGAATTAATCAATAGAGTACATAGAATACGCACATTGAATTCCTTTTTGCAAAAATAATGGTGAATATGGAAATTTGTCATGTTTTAAAAATTAATCCTCCTCCAAGGAACAGATGAAGACGCAGAGTTTAAAGTAGGAGAGTCGGAATAATCATTATCATACACATAGAGGCACCCTCTAGGCCCACAGCAGCATGGGACACAGGCAACAACATGCTCTTGCTTTACCTAGCAAAAGGAGGTATTGTTTACACATGATGGACATTATGAATAAAATACTTATAATCTCAGCTATAACCCAGTGATTCCAGGTGGGAAATGAGAAGGTCATCGACTTATGAACTACATTTGTTGTTTCATTAATCACCATTCACAGGATTAAGTGGGCATGAAGGGATTTTGAATGGGGCCAGATAATTTCATAGAATGGTTTGAGCTGGAAGAGTCCTTAAAGCTCATCCAGTTCCAACCCCCTGCCACAGGCAGGGACACCTTCCACTAGACCAGGTTGCTCTAAGCCCCGTCCATCCTGGCCTTGAACACTGCCAGGGATGGGGCAGCCACGGCTTCTCTGGGCAACCTGTGCCAATGTCAAATAATATCTCAGAATGATGCTCAAGGAGAATGCACTCCTTTGGTTTATAGCAAAATCTGTGGGCCCAGGGTGGACTTACACTACACCTGAAGTATCTGCATCCCCATTAACTTTTCTAAAAGAAGTGAACAGAATAACCCAAACAAAATAGTACATAAAGGTCCCTTTTCTAGGTGTGGGTACAGAGGTTCATCCATCCTGCAGCTCCAAGAGACTGCAACATGGTACCACAGATGAATCCACTAAAGAAGGAAAAACTCACCAGTGCCTGTAAATTAACCCTGATTGTGCTAGTCAATTATGTTCATTTTACTCTTCCACGTAACAGATGATCTTGCTACCTCTCCAAGGTACAGTCAGTTGTCCTATTTTCTTTCAGTAGACTACTTTAAGGATTGGAGTCGGGCATGCCATTGCTGTCTGATCAGAAACAGTGAGGCAAAAGAGAAGAATCTCAACTAAACCTTAATAACTTTGTGTGAGAGAGAATGCCTATATACACATACAGCCTCCCATGAGAGTTCATCTGGAGGAGGTTTAGTGAGCTATCAAGATGCTTTGTAACTCTCATTGCACTGCATTAATATTCAGCTTACATTAAAAAGACCACCTTTCCTTGCGGGTTTGTTGGCTACAATGAAAAACTGCAATCATTCAATTAATCCATATGATTTGTTACAAGATTTTGCGCATTAACATCTACTCACACTGCAACAAGTAAATCTCCAGCTTCAGTTTCTGCCTCTGGTTTCCATGCGGGGAATGAACTGAACAAAATGACACAAGCATCAATTCTGACCGTTTAAAGACAAAACCAAACCAAACCAAAACACAACATCCCAAACGACCTCTTTTTCTAGGTCTGAAATATTCAGATAAGGTCTTAAGAGTTCTGCATACCCGTCTGGACTGGATAGCAATATGTCATAAATTTCACAGCCAGACTTTTGCTGATGGGATTTCTAGCTTAGTTTTGTACTCTGAGGCAACCTGGATAATCACAGAATCATGGAATGGTTCGGGTTGGAAGGGACCTTAAAGATAAGCTCTGAGGTTTCAGGTTTTTTCTCCTGAACAAATCTGATCTCAGCTACACGGCACAGGTCGATCAGGCGCACAACTTCAAACACTGATCTGAACCTGGTCAAGCATTAGAAGGAGGGCATTATATCTTAGATCTTTACTGTTTGACCCTAGCTCTTGGTCCAGTCTGACCCACAAGATGCTATAGAATTGGGCATCTCTGGCAATGCATCTTTAAGATAACAGCAATCTAAAATGATTAAAAGTCAAAAAAAAGCACATCAGGAAAACAGAAGCATGCTCTTCCACGCTCTCTCCAGCCACTACATCCATCCTAAGAGCCGCAAATGCTCCTTGTGACTTAAGCCTTAGTCACTTAGTACAACCATTGCTGGGTTATCACTTAATTTACACTATAGGGAGGGATAAAAGAAAGCAATGGAATTACGATGCAGACTAAAGGTTAAAACAACAAAAGATGGATTAGGAAGACATGCAAGGAAAGGGATCAAAGGATGCTTTGCCTGTGGGATGACCTGGAAGAGATCCTGCAGCTTGCAGCAGCCAATTATAGGTTTTATTTTGCTGTTACTTAACAGCTATTTGAGACATGTGGATCAGCAGATTCAGCTAGTGTGGCTTTCAACCATTTTAGCAGATAGACAACTAGAGATGGATGCTAATTATTTTGTCTGTCAGAGACGTGGCTTTCCTTGTTGTTTGTAAACGCACACCATCTAAGAGCTATCTTGGAAGATATGAAGTAGCAATGGTAAATAATATTACTGTTCACGTCAATATTTGGAAAATATACAAAGGAGAGATTCCTTACTGTGGCAGTACTAACTGTTCACCAATTAGAAGGGAGCTCTAAAGCCTGCTGCCTTTACATCTGTGTTAGTAGCCAGGCACTCACAATAACTTACAAATAAATTGAATTCAACTACACAAGCTCCCTTCCCCCCCCTTTTTTGTGGTATGAGAAACTGCAGAGAAGAATGATCATTAAATACACAATATAGGGAAAATAACAGAAGACTCGTAAGAAATCTGGTCCTCTCTACGAAATAAACACTTTCATTTTTGTTTGTATTTTAGAACTTTCCTTTCAAACTTCACATGACACTAAAGGTAAGAAAAGCAGCACTTCAGGGAGTGCTTATTAAAATAAGCTAAAAATACATGATAGGCTTTACAATCAAACTCCAAATTCAGCCC